>NC_090442.1:556248731-556577840 GCF_031143425.1 Pleurodeles waltl
ATTTGCGCCATTTTTAACGACGCCCAGACGCCATTTACATGACTCCTGTCTTAGCAAAGACAGGAGTCATGCCCCCTTGCCCAATGGCCATGCCCAGGGGACTTATGTCCCCTGGGCATGGTCATTGGGCATTGAGGCATGTAGGGGGGCACAAATCAGGCCCCCCTATGCCAAAAAAAAATATGAAAAAAATAAAAAATTATACTTACCTGAACTTACCTGAATGTCCCTGGGATGGGTCCCTCCATCCTTGGGTGTCCTCCTGGGGTGGGCAAGGGTGGCAGGGGGGGTCCCTGGGGGCATGGGAGGGCAGCTGTGGGCTCATTTTGAGCCCACAGGTCCCTTAACGCCTGCCCTGACCCAGGCGCTAAAATCCGGCGCAAATGCGGGGTTTTTTGCCCCGCCCACTCCCGGGCGTGATTTTTGCCCGGGAGTATAAATACGACGCATTTGCGTTGCAGTCATTTTTTTAGACGGGAACGCCTACCTTGCATCTCATTAACGCAAGGAAGGCGTTCACGCAAAAAAATGACGCTCTTTCCTCATACTTTGGCGCTAGACGCGTCTAACGCCAAAGTATAAATATGGCATTAGTTTTGCGCCGAATTTGCGTCGAAAAAAACGACGCAAATTTGGCGCAAACGGAGTATAAATATGCCCCTGAATGTTTTAACTGACATTTTCACCTATCTATTACTTCCAAATATATATATATTTTTTTTTAATAGGTAGAGAGGAAGTTATAGTTAGGCTCATGTTACCATAGAAAAAGCATTTCTTGACTTGCTTATTTATTTGGCATCATTTGACGAATCTACATGAAATTTTCCAAAACAAAAAAGTCACTGTGATTCATGTTGCATGGGGAGATCTGTTAAGCAGGGGCTAAGAAAAAGGGGGCTTTTCCCATGTTAATTCACATAGGACCTGTCAACACGGCTACACCCCGAACCACTGGACACAATTACACCAAATTTGGCAGAAAGCTAGCTGCCAGTGAGCAGACTGTGTTTTTGTAATTTGGTGTATATATGTTTAGTAGTTTGCGAGATATTTCAGGGCGAATACATTTATATATCTCTGTCAATGAATAATTCGCAAATTTTGATGAATACGCATGCAAAAAGAAGCGCTGCAATTGGCTGACTGTACTCTGACTAGAAAGTTGTGACTGCCATCGGATTTCACGGGACACTTTCCCTTGGGGTGAAAATTCAAATTGAAAGTGGCATAAGGGGTCAGGGTGAAGGCACCCTGACTCCATTGGTGTGATATAGTTGTGTTTTAGGTGCAAATTATAGGTTTAACATAATTTTGCGTCAGTGCACGCAATATTTGTGAACATTTATGATTTTTTAAAAAATATTTGCGATTATGGAAACATTTGAAAGAAAAACCACAGACATTCATACACAAATTAATTCACTTATGCAGGCACTCAAAGGCTCACGTGCCCATTCACACTCAGACACTCATGCATCTACTCAGACCCACTCAGACTCACACACTCACTTTCAGACCCACTCAGACATTCATGCACCCGCTCACACATCCACTGCCAGAGAAAGACCTTGTGACCAACCAGCGCTGTGCACTGCCAAAGGCCATGCGTTGCGTGGGGTTGGGTGGTTATAAGGGCTCCACTTCAAGGCCTGGCTACAAGGCCAAGCCTTGTGACCAACCCCCACCACGCATGACCTTGAGGTTGGAATAACATGTAGTAATTAAAATTACTTCACATTAAAAAACCATAGAAATTTACTAAAATCACAAAGGGTTATAGGGACGTTAAAGCTAGGTTCTGAATGTACTTTTACAAAACCACAGAAATTCAGCAGTTATAGTTAAAGTTCAAGTAACTCGCCTCCTAAAGTAACTATAACTCGCACCCTTGCCATGCAATAACTATAATGTCCCTGTAAACTTTGTTTTTTTAAGTGACTATGTATATATATATATTTATATATATATATGTATATTATATATATATATATATATATATATATATATATATATATATATATATATATATATACACGTATATATTTAAAGCTCCAAAGGAAACACTGCACTCCCGGGAACAGACATTTACAATCATTTAATGGCAGTTGTTATCCATGTTGAAACACACACCACCACTGATGCGTTTCGACAACTTTAGTCTTGTTTACAGTGGCTTTTGGCAGGTGAATTGTTTCCATCAATTAAGCAATTTATATCTTCCATCCAAAGTGAAACACTATGGGAAATGTTGTCCTACATGAATACTGGCAGGAACATTGTCTAAAAGTCATTAAAATTTTCCAAATCAGTGTGAACTATGCACTGGTAAAATTGTCTCAAAGTAGACACAGATCATCCAAGCTCAATTCTCAACTTCAATTAATGACAAAAACTATTCTCGCTCCTCTCTCACTCTACATATTCCAATGACATATGATATTCAACACTCTGCTCTCTCATTAATACATCTACCAGCAAGTTTAATATTCACTTCCCGATGTAAACATTTCAATTTTGAAAGTATTGCTTTACTTGTAAGGAAAAAAATAATTAATTAATGCAGCCATGACGATAGAATAATGTCCCTGGGCCCACCTACTGATTTTCACTCCAGTGATGGGCCACATCGATTCAGTTGATGCAAATGCTCCAGAAATCAAGGAGCTATTCGAATGGCATAATTGGAATTCATGTCAAGCCAGACTTTGGTGGTCATTACAACCCTGGTGGTTGGTGTTAAACAGGCCGGCGGTAAAAAAAATGGAATCACAACGGTGGCGGAAACCGCCAACATAGACAGCCACTTTAACACTCCGACTGCCACGGCGGTACAAACAAACACCGCCAACACACAGGCGGAGGACAATGTACCGCCCACAGTATAACAACAGGCCAATCAGCCACCTTTTCCTGGGTGGATTCACTGCAAGCAAAAACACGGCAGAAACAGGACTTGGAAGGGAAAACGCTCACCTCTGCACACCCCACGAGGACTCCGGACGCCATGGAACCGGAACTCCAGATACTCCCTGCCTTTGTCTTCCTGCTCCTCTACCAGGAGCACGAACGCAGGCGGCAAAGACCACGGTGAGTATTGCACCTACGACACAAGGGAGGGGGGAGGGAAAAGAGAGTGATACACACACGCAACACCCCCACCCCCACCCTTACCCACTACAACACACACACTAAGAAGGTACTCGCGCTTTGCATCGCGTTATGTGCCTCTATACTGCAATATTATTTTAAAAGCTACCTTTATAACTATTTGTGTTCTTTTTTAGTTGTTTATTGCCCTGATTTTATAGGACTTATTGTAACCCCCTTACCTGCACTCTAATCGGTTCTCCCACCGCTGTTTGGCGGGTCCGGTCTCTGGGGTATTGATTTTGGGCGCCATCTTGGAGTGGTGGTCACTTTGGGCGCCATCTTGGAGTGGTGATCACTCTGGGTGGGGTTGCTGACGAGCGGTCTAGCGCTCCGGCTGAGTGGAGGGACGCCTATTTAAAGCTCCCCCCAACGCGCAGCGGATACGCGCAGCGGGCGTGCCTTCACTGTGCCAGAGTCGTGCCAGAGTCGTGCCAGAGTCGTGCCAGAGTCGTGCCCGTCTGCGCCCGTCCGCGCTAAGGAAGCGCGGCTCGTGGCAGAACTCTGGACCTGGTAATCATGACTGTTCGTTTGAGAACCTATAGTAGGTCCGATTTACTGGCCCTTCGGGGTCAATGTACACGTTGCGAGTGTTCGCCTGTAGGCCCGTTGTGTGGCCCATATCACTGTAGGTGCGGTGTATGGTCATTGGAACCCCCCTCCCTTATACGCTCCTTAGGGCCTGCTGTAAAGAGGATAGGACAACGGGACTTGAGTATCTGGAGCTTAAACGTCAGATCTGTGGTAAAGCACTATCAGGAGATTTACGACCTTCTTGCTGATGGTTCGCCAGATGTGCTTTTTCTGACGGAAACGTGGCTCCAGGACTCTGACTCCTCGATAACTAACTTAGCTTTTCCCCCAGAATATGCTATTTTTACTTTAAATCGTACGACTAGAGGTGGAGGTATTGCGATGGTCACCAAACGGTGTTATCCCTGTCAGTGGAAAGCCGCTGAACTTTTGGGGTGTGAGGGTGCCCTATTTAAAATAGCGTTTAGTCATCAGTTTACCTTCTCTGGGTTATTAATTTACCGGCCTCCGGGCTGTGATTCTGTTTTTAGGGCTACTCTTCCTGAGTATATTAGCATAGAGGCACTAGGATGCGCAAATTTTAATGTTGTGGGAGATCTTAATCTCCATTTGGACTGTCCTTCCTTACCTACTATTAGGAGCTTTTTGGCGGATCTTGAGGCTTTACAGCTCTCGCAGATGATTACCTTCCCCACACATAAAGGTGGTCATATTCTTGACCCGTTCTTCACAAATTTAGAAGGTCTCAGAGTTCTTGGTTCCTCTCAGTTGGTCTGGACAGACCACATGCTGGTGAAAATGGCATGCTCTCTGTCTGACTCTCCTTTTGTATCTCAGGATAGATTTGTTCTTAAACGACACTGGAACAAATTAAGTCTGGAGGATTTTTATCATCAGCTCGAGAAGGCTCCTTTAGGTCCGCTCACTGAGGTCGATTGCGGATACGAGTGGATTTCTGGTGCCCTCGATTCTCTGATTCCTATGTGTTGGTCTAAGTGTCACCGGAAGGAGCCGAGCCCTTGGTATGACACTTCCTTGGCATCTCTTAAGAGGGTCTGTAGACAGGCCGAAAGATTATGGAGGAAGTCATATGACTCTGATCTGAAAATATGTTATCTTGCTAAAATCAAGATTTATCACAGGGCAGTGTGTCAAACTCGTGCCTCCTTTTATGCTCAACAGTTTCAGAATTCTACCAATCCATCGAAACTTATTTTTAAAGTATTAAAGGACCTGATGGCGAAGAGAGTAATTGCAGGGGAAATATGCTCGGATTCACATTGTGAGGGTTTGGCCTCTTTCTTTCATGAAAAAGTGCAAGCCATCTATCGCACTTTCCCAACGGGTTCCCTGATGCTAGAGCAGGTTGGTCGCACCTTAGGTGAGGGGGAATGTCTTTCCATCTTACCCCCCTTATCTCTGGAGATGTTTGACTATCTCAGCGCCAAAATTAAGTCTGGCTCTCCGGCTGACCCGTTGAAACCCGCCCAACTTAAGACTCTGGCACCGGTTTGACGCTCCCCGGTGCTGTCCTTGATCAACCTGTCTCTTTCTTCTGGAGTGGTTCCCGTTAGATGGAAGCAGGCAGTAGTTACGCCAATTCTGAAGAAGGCGACCCTTGACCCCCTTAAACCTGAAAGCTACCGCCCTATCTCCCTTCTTCCTTGGGCCACGAAAATAGCAGAGGCCCATGTGAATGCCACTCTTACAGACCACCTTGGTAGGTTTAACATTCTTGATCCTACCCAGAACGGGTTCCGCGCGGGTCATAGTACGGAGACGGCCCTCCTCTCGATGGTCGAGCATCTGCGCTCCGTGATGGATTCCGGTCGGACGGCGGCACTGTTGTTATTAGATCTTAGTGCCGCCTTCGACACGGTCTCGCACGGAATTCTGATTCGGCGTCTTGAGGAGGTGGGCTTTTCTGGCTCCGCCTTGCACTGGTTTCGTTCCTTCCTTATGGATAGGTCATTCCAGGTGGCGATCCCGCCCGGTAAGTCGTCACTCTACCCGTTAGACCAGGGAGTCCCACAGGGGTCTTCACTGAGTCCCACCCTTTTCAATCTGTATGTGAGACCGTTGGCTGCGGTCGTCAAGCGGTGGGGCCTAACCATGGTATCCTACGCAGATGATACGCAGCTGGCGGTCACACTGAGTGGGGACTCAGACCTGGAGGCTCCCAGGTTTTGTGATGGTCTGCGGGAAGTGGCTAACTGGATGAAATCCAACTGTCTCCAGTTAAACACCAAAAAGACGGAGATTATGGTGGTTGGTAAACAGGTGGTTTTGTGGGATGATAAATGGTGGCCTTCGGAGTTGGGTGTGACTCCCCTCCCAGCGGCAGGGATAAAAAACTTGGGGGTATGGTTTGATTCTTCTCTGAGTTTCATCTGTCATACCAAGAAGGTGGCGGCTTCTTGCTATGGCATCATCAGAGGACTTCGACCTATCCTCAAATTCTTTGATGCACCTACAAGACAGCTGGTGGTTCAAGCATCAGTGCTGTCTAGGTTGGACTATGCCAACTCCCTACTGGCGGGGATAAACCAGTCAGAATTTCGGCGGCTCCAGCGGGTTCAAAACGCTGCGGCCCGACTGGTGACTGGTCTCCCCAGGCGATGTTCGGTGTCCAATACTCTGCGCTCTCTCCACTGGCTCCCTGTGCAGCAGAGGATTAGATTTAAGGTTCTCTGTTTTGCATTTAAAATCTTAAAGGGTACTTCCCCGCAAATCATGGAGAAATTGCTGATTCCTTATGTTCCCTCTCGCACTCTTAGATCGTTAGGCCAGAACTTAGCAGTGGTTCCGCGCTTTAAGCTGAGCAGAATTGGGGGCCGCTCTTTTCGAGTCCTGGCAGCGAGTTGGTGGAATTTTCTTCCTCCACAAATCCGGGCCATTGATGAGCTCCTTCAGTTTAGGCGGGCTATTAAGACCTTTTTATTTGTCTAAGCTTATCTGTTGTGTTTTGTCTTCTTTTGCCCGCTTTTAGTGCTGTGTTGTGTTTACCTTCTCAAAGCGCCGGGACGCCCCTTTGCTGGGGCAGCTGTGCGCGGTACAAATAAAAATAACATAACATAACATAACTAATACATCATAATACATTTCAGTTACACCCCCCAAGCCCCCTGGAAGAATGCAAAGACAAAAGGAAATTATTTGAAAGTTTTTAATCTATTAAAATCCAGTATTCAAAAATATATATACACTATAAACAAATATATACATCAAGAATACAAGTACAGGTATTGCACCATTAAAGTCCGTGGACCACTGGGCCCAAAAGGCATGGGCGAGGCTTACACTCAATACCCAATCAAAACATAGAGAACACTGCAGGGGCATCAGATCGAAATACAACAGGCACCTCAGGGGGAAGGGAAGGGGGGGCACCTCAGCCGGAGGAGTGCAGGATGCCAGATTCACGAGTGGGCTCCATGCCCACTGCTGTATCCTGGGGAGTGCAAAGCCACAGTCTCACAAGTCTCTCTAGAGGGTGGGTTGCCCACTGCTTTATCCTGGGGAGTGCAAAGCCACAGTATCACAAGTCTCTCCAGTGGGTGGTTTGCCCACTGCTGTATTCTGGGGAGTGCAAAGCCACAGTCTCTCAAGTGGATAACAGTCTCCACTGGTTCTGGGGGGGCTTTGTTCCCAGACTGCTTCATCCTGCCAAGGACTGAGGTAATGGATGCCTTTCTCCACTGGTTCTGGAGGGGGCTTTGTGCCCAGAGTGCTTCATCCTGCCAAGGACTGAGGTAGTGGATGTATCTCTCCACTGGTTCTGGAGGGGGCTTTGTGGCCAGTGTGCTTCATCCTGCCAAGGACTGAGGTAGTGGATGCCTTTCTCCACTGGTTCTGAAGGGGGCTTTGTGCCCAGAGTGCTTCATCCTGCCAAGGACTGAGGTAGTGGATGTATCTCTCCACTGGTTCTGGAGGGGGCTTTGTGCCCAGAGTGCTTCATCCTGCCAAAGACTGAGGTAGTGGATGCCTTTCTCTACTGGTTCTGGGGAGGCTTTGTGCCCAGAGTGCTTCATCCTGCCAAGGACTGAGGTAGTGGATGCCTTTCTCCACTGGTTCTGGAGGGGGCTTTGTGCCCAGAGTGCTTCATCCTGGCAAGGACTGAGGTAGTGGATGTATCTCTCCATTGGTTCTGGAGGGGGCTTGGTGCCCAGAGTGCTTCATCCTGCCAAGGACTGAGGTAGTGGATGCCTTTCCCCAGTGGTTCTGGAGGGGGCTTGGTGCTCAGAGTGCTTCATCCTGCCAAGGACTGAGGTAGTGGATGCGTTTCTCCACTTGTACTGGAGGGGGCTTGGTGCCCAGAGTGCTTCATCCTGCCAAGGGCTGAGGTAGTGGATGCCTTTCTCCACTGGTTCTGGAGGGGGCTTGGTGCCCAGAGTGCTTCATCCTGCCAAGGACTGAGGTAGTGGATGCCTTTCTCCACTGGTTCTGGAGGGGGCTTTGTGCCCAGAGTGCTTCATCATGCCAAGGGCTGAGGTAGTGGATGCCTTTCTCCACTGGTTCTGGAGGGGGCTTTGTGCCCAGAGTGCTTCATCCTGCCAAGGGCTGAGGTAGTGGATGCCTTTCTCCACTGGTTCTGGAGGGGGCTTGGTGCCCAGAGTGCTTCATATTGCCAAGGGCTGAGGTAGTGGATGCCTTTCTCCACTGGTTCTGGAGGGGGCTTGGTGCCCAGAGTGCTTCATCCTGCCAAGGACTGAGGTATTGAATGCCTTTCTCCACTGGTTTTGGAGGGGGCTTGGTACCCAGAGTGCTTCATCCTGCCAAGGACTGAGGTAGTGGATGTATCTCTCCACTGGTTCTAGAGGGGGCTTTGTGCCCAGAGTGCTTCATCCTGCCAAGGACTGAGGTAGTGGATGCCTTTCACCACTGGTTCTGGAGGGGGCTTGGTACCCAGAGTGCTTCATCCTGCCAAGGACTGAGGTAGTGGATGTATCTCTCCACTGGTTCTGGAGGGGGCTTGGTGCCCAGAGTGCTTCATCCTGCTTGTGGTGGCCTCAGTAGCGTCGGAGCGTTCGGCGCTCATTGGCCTGCGGTGCTTGTAGAGGCGATGTCCTCTGAAGTGGTGCTTGTGGCGGTGGTGTCCTTGGCAGCGGTGCTTGTGGCGCTGTCCTCTGAAGCGGTGCTTGTGGCGGCGGTGTCCTTGGCAACGGTGCTGGTGGCGGCGGTGTCCTCTGAAGCGGTCCTTTAGGCGGCGGTGTCCTCTGAAGCGGTGCCTGTGGCGGCGGTGTCCTTGGCAGTGGTGCTTGTGGCGCCTTTGTCCTCTGAAGCGGTGCTTGTGGCGGCGGTGTCCTTCGCAGCGGTGCTGGTGGCGGTCTTGTCCACCATGCAGGTTTGCTGCGACTTGCATTGCTTTCTGTGCCCCTTCCCCACCTTGGATGGTAGCGCAGCTGTCTTCCCTCTCCCAACTCCTGGGAGAGCCTTTGGTGACAGAGGTTTTGCCTTTCTCCAGCTGGGCAGTGGCCTACTTTTTATGCTTCTGAGGTCAGGGACTGTCCGTAGTCTGGCTCCTTGGCACACTGGCTGCCCTGCTGCTTGGCGCACTCCAGAAGCTGGTTACTGCTGGCACCACTTTTCCCGCTGATGTGGTGGCTGAGGTGCTGGGTTGGGACCTGGAAAGGTGGGCCCTAGGGGACTGATGGGGTGGGGGAGGTGAGGGGAAGAGGTCAAGGTTGGACAGGAAAAGTTTTTTGGACACACTGGGACGGGTAGATGGAGGGGGTTTGGGAGTGGAGGAAGAGGTAGTGGTTGTAGGAGGTGTACGTTTGCTGACTTTGGGTGAAGTTGCATGGGCTGGAGGCTGTTGTGAGGTGGATGGCTGTTGGGTGGGTGTGTAGCTGCATTTGTGTACCTTCGGAGGTGGGCTCACAGACACACTGGGAGAGGACACAGTGAATGGTAGTGGGGGTGGTGAGTGCACATGAGCGGTGTGTGGTGATGGGTGGCTGTAGATGTAGTGCATGCAGGTGTGAGTGGAGATGAGACAGGGAGGGAGGAGGGAGACGAGGAGGAGGGGGACACAGTGGAGGCAGTGGCTGTTGGTATGTCTGCATGGGTATGATGCTTGTGTGAGTGCCTGGGGGATGTGTGGTGCTTATGTTTCCAAGAGCTTCCCTTGTGTGTTGAGGTGTGTGCATGCTGGTCTGAGGGTGTGCTTGGGATAGGCTGAGGTACAGGTGTTTGGGTCTGGGTGGAGGAAGTTGGAGGGGGGAGGCTGGGCACAGGGACAATGGCTGCCACCAGTGCTGAGGCTAGAGTCTGAAAAGCTCGCTGTTGGGCTGCCTGACCAGAATGAATGCCCTCCATGTATGCATTGGTCTGTTGCAACTGCCTCTCTACACCCTGGGTGGCATTCAAAATGCCCAACAGTGAGGGATCTGAGGAGGTCAATGGCCTCCTCACTGAGGGCAGCAGGGGTGACAGGGGCAGGGGCTGAGGTGCCTGGGATGAAGGAAATTCCCACTCTCCTGGGTGAGCGGCCACAGGGCACACGGTGAGGGGCTGCTGGGAGGGCGGTGCTGGTAGGGGGGTGGCGGCTGTACCTGTAGATGCGGGGGGCACAGAGGGGCCCACCACCGCAAGGGAGCTCCCATCAGAGGAGGAATCCATGTCGCTGGTCTCAGCTCCTGTCCCCGCCGTGGAGCTCCCCTCACCCTCCGTCCCACTGGTGGCTTCAGACTCCGTTGTATCGCCTTCCAGGGCCATGTGGGATGCAGCTCCCCCCTGCTCCGGTGCCACTGCTTCTCCGCCTGATGATGCTAATGCACACAAAAACAGGGAGACCACAAAAAGGGGGGGGGAGAAAGAAGAAAGACATGTTGAGTGCATGCAATACCGCTACCTTTGGCGGACACTACGGACACAGAAGCCTGTGGGAACCTACTGCCCACCTCCCCCACCCAGACACCTCCAATGCACCCAGAATCAGCTGAATGAGAGTGTACTCACCCCCTTGTGGCTGCTGTGATGCCCTCAAGTGTCCATCCAACTCCGGACACACCACCACCGGGATCCGTAACATCAGGGGGGAAATGGTGCAACGGGCATCCCTCCCACGTTGGGAGGCCATCCCCAGCTGGGACACCACTGTCTTCTTGCTCCAGCGGCGAATGTCCTCCCATCTTTTATGGCAGTGGGAGCGCCGTCTGTGGTGGACCCCCAGGGTCTAGACTTCCTTGGCGATGGCACGCCAAATATCCTTCTTCTGGTGAGTGCTGACCTACAACAATAGTACAGGGGAAAAGGAGAAGATATAACCGTCCGGACTGTCATTGGCCCGCATCCTTACCCTTGCCATGACGCACATGCACTCACCGTCGTTTCATGCACGCCTCATTCTCCCCCCCCCCCCCCATCTTCCATCCACACCACTCCACACAGGCATTGCCCATTCAGCATGCTCACAGTGTACTTATCTGTTTGTCTGGAGGACCGTAGAGTAGCGTTTACTGGGGGAGGACCCAATCCACTAGTTTCTCCAACTCCTCCGTGCTGAAGGCAGGGGCCCTTTCCCCAGACACATGAGCCATTGTCTCTTCCAGACTGAGGGCACAGCAGCACTTGCAGTGTAGGTCCTTTCCTGTTGAAGATCAGGTATCAAGTGAGTGAACAGATAGAAAATGGCGGTCACATCCACGGCGGTGCATACCGTCAGCGCCGGCGTACATCGTCATTGGCTCCTGGGACCCATAGGGTCCAATGTTGACATTGCAGGATTGGGCCACGGTCTTTGACCGCCTACCGTGTCGGTGTACAACGCCAGCGCAGTTACCTCATATCCCCTCGTCCCACATTACAGGTCAGGCAGCTGCCATTTCAGGGGGCCACATGGCATTTATTTTAAATGCGTCACACATATATAGGCCTTGCATACACACTAATACAGGCACATCGCGTATTTTAAAAAATGTTGAATTAAGTTGTGTTTTTGTACCTCAGTGTTGGCTGACTCTGCTTGGTTTTCTCCTCCATAGAGCACGTCCGCTGGGGCAGGAGAGGAGATGGCGACATCCTCCGGTGTACAGACCGCTGGTGGACCTGTCGAAAATAGAGGAGCGACTTGTTATTGTCACATATAGACTGGACCGTGCGACAATCCATGAACTGTGTGGGATCCCAAAAAAACTGCTGTACCCTTGAGAAAGCCTGGCGCAAGGACCAAACCGCAGAAAACATGTCTGCCCTCAAAAACGCCACCCGCGAACACCATCAGCTGATCCGCGCCACCAAAAGAACTTCCTTCACAGACAGACTGGACAAGAACACTCACAACAGCAAAGAACTCTTCAACATCGTCAAAGAGCTCTCCAATCCTAACGCCAACTCCAACACTAACACGCCCTCACAAGACCTCTGCAACTCCCTCGCTACCTTCTTCCATCGTAAGATCACCGACCTACACGACAGCTTCGGACACCAGACCCAGCCAACCACCACAGAACCTACAACCCTAGCCATCACCCTGAACGCCTGGACTCACATCAGCACGGAGGAGACCAAAGCTACCATGAACTCCATCCACTCAGGTGCCCCCTCGGACCCCTGCCCACACTTCATCTTCAACAAAGCCAACGACATCATCGACTCGCATCTCCAGACCATCATCAACAGCTCGTTTGCTTCTGCCACCTTCCCCGAGAGCTGGAAACACGCGGATGTCAACGCCCTACTGAAGAAACCTACGGCGGACCCCAGAGACCTGAAGAACTTCCGCCCTATCTCGCTCCTCCCCTTCCCTGCCAAAGTCATCGAGAAGACCGTCAACAAGCAACTGACCAACTTCCTTGAAGACAACAACCTACTCGACCCCTCTCAGTCCGTATTCCGAGCAAATCACTGCACAGAAACCGCCCTCATCTCAGTCACAGACGACATCAGAACTCTGATGGACAACGGAGAAACTGTCGCCCTCATCCTCCTCGACCTCTCGGCTGCCTTCGACACCGTCTGCCACCGAACCCTAACATCCCACCTGCGCTCCACCGGTATCCAAGGACTGGCCCTGGACTGGATCACCTCTTTCCTCTCCAACCGCTCCCAAAGAGTCTACCTCCCTCCATTCTGCTCAGACCCCACCGAGATCATCTGCGGCGTCCCACAAGGCTCCTCGCTCAGCCCGACTCTCTTCAATGTCTACATGAGCCCCCTCGCCGACATCGTACACAAACACAACATCATCATCACCTCCTACGCCGACAACACTCAGCTGATACTTTCCCTCACCAAGGACCCCAAGGACTTGACTTCTGCCTCAATACAGAGAGAACACACAGGCACCACAGGGGGACGGGAGAGGATGCTTTGCCCACTGCTTGGTCCTGGGGAGTGCAAAGCCACAGTCTCACTAGTCTCTCAAGTGGGTTGTTTGCCCACTGCTTGGTCCTGGGGAGTGCAAAGCCACAGTCTCTCAAGTGGGTGGTTTGCCCACTGCTTGGTCCTGGGGAGTGCAAAGCCACAGTCTCTCAAGTGGGTGCTTTGCCCACTGCTTGGTCCTGGGAATTGCAAGGCCACACTCTTTCTAGTGGGTGGTTTGCCCACTGCTTGGTCCTGGGGAGTGCAAAGCCACAGTCTCTCTAGTCTCTCGAGTGGTTGCTTTGCCCACTGCTTGGTCCTGGGTAGTGCAAAGCCACAGTCTCTGTAGTGGATGACTTCTTCCACTGGTTCTGGTGGGGGATTTGTGCCCAGTGTGCTTCATCCTGGCAAGGATGGTGTGAGTGGATGCCTTCTTCCACTGGTTCTGGAGGGGGCTTTGTGCCCGGTGTGCTTCATCTTGGATGGTGCAAGATCACAGTCTCTCACCTGGGTGTCACATCTACAGGTGTTGCAGGGGCCACGACACACTGCAGCCCATGTAGTCACAACTATACACTGCTCGCCGGAGGTGACGGCTGCTCAGTGGATGGCAGCTGCGGTGCAGGTGGCGGTGCTGGCCGTGGTGCAGGTGGCGGTGCTGGCCGCAGTGCATGTGGCGGTGCTGTCAGTGCTGGGGGGAGGCTCCAGTCCTTCCCCTGCAGCCTCGATCGGCTGCTCACTGGGGCTGCTGCTGCTGGCAGTGTTGCTGGTGGCAGTGCAGGTGGCAGTGCTGGCCACGGTGCAGTTGGCAGTGCTGTCAGTGGTGGGGGGAGACTCCAGCCCTTCCCCTGCAGCCTTGGATGGCTGAAGTGCCATGGCTGGTGTTGTTTGCCCTTCCTGCCCTTGGCAGATGGTGGTGCCTCCTTGCTTCTGCCAGCTGGTGTTTTCTTCCTGCCCTTGCTGGCTGGCAGTGCACCCTTCCCCTTGCTGGCTGGTGTCCCCTTCTTGCCCTTGCTAGGTGATGGCCCCTTCTTGCCCTTGGCAGGTGGTGCAGGCACAATGGCTGTGCTGACGGGCGCCTCCCTGGAGCCTCTCACACCTGCAGTAGCTGCAGAAACTACATTGGCCGTGGACTGGGTGGCTGAGGTGCTGGGCGGGGTTCTAGCCACCCGGGCCTTAAGTGAAGGACGGGGGGCAGGGAATAGGTCAAGGGTGGAGAGGAAAAGCTTCTTAGGGACACTGGGCTGGGGAGAGGGTGAAGGTTTGGGAGTGGAGGAAGAGGGAGTGGTTGTAGAAGGTGTCTGTCTGCTGTGTTAGGGTGCAGGTGCATGGGCTGGATGCTGTTGTAAGGTGGATGGCTGTTGGGTGTCTGAGTGCTTGCGTTTGTGTACTTTAGGAGGAGGGGCCACAGACACAGTGGGAGAAGACACAGGGGACGTGTGCATGGATGTAGGGGTGGTGACTGCCAGTGAGGGGCGTGTAGTGATAGGTGTGTTGGTGATGGAGGTAGTGGATGAGGATGTAGTGCATGCAGGTGTGAGTGGAGACGCTACTGGGAGAGAGGTGGACGAAGAGGAGGAGGGGGACACAGTGGAGGCAGTGGATGTTGGTGTGTCTGCATCTGGATGGTGCTTGTGTGAGTGCCTGTGGGATGAAGTGTGGTGCTTGTGTTTGCCTGAGCCACTTCTGTGTGTTGATTTGGGTGAATGCAGGTCTGAAGGAGTGCTTGGGATAGGCTGGGGTTGAGGGGATTGGGACTGGGTAGAGGAAGTTGGAGGGGGAAAGCTGGAGACAGGGACAATAACTGCCATCAGTGAGTTGGCCAGAGCCTGGAATGCTATCTGTTGGGCCGCCATGCCAGAGTGAATGCCCTTTGTTTGTAGCAAATGCCCTGCTAGACCCTGGATGGCATTCAGTATGGTTAACTGCCCAACAAAGAGAGATCACAGGAGGTCAATAGCCTCCTCACTGAGGGCAGCAGGGCTGACTGGGGCAGGGCCTGAGGTGCCTGGGGCGAAGGAGATGCAAGGCCTCCTGGGTGAGCAGTCACGGGAAACACGCTGAGGGACTGCTCGGAGGGCGATGCTGGTACGGGGGTGGCGTCTGTACCTGTAGTTGTGGTGGGCACAGAGGTCTCTTCCACCGCCAGGGAGCTTCTATCGGAGGAGGAGTCGCTGTCGGTACTGTCCCCTCCTGTCTCCGTCATGGTGCTCCCCTCGCCCTCCGTCCCACTGGTGCCCTCACCGTTGGTGGATTCGGCCTCCAGGCCCATGTGGGATGCAGCTCCCTCGGTCGCCGGTGCCTCTGCTCCTCCACCAGATGATGCTGATGCACACAAGGACAGGGTGACAAAACAAAAATGGGCGGAAGAGACAGGATACACTTGGTCAATGCCAGCAACAACACCGCCGCTGGCGTACACAACTCACAGGGATTCCCTATGCACTAAGCCATGCACTACCAGTTACAATGCTAGTCAACAGGCCATGGGGTACAATCCCTAATGCCATTAGCTGCACACCTGAAACCCACAGGACCCTGCCCAGTAGTAGATGCCCACTAACATATATGGGGTGGAGTGCACCTCAGCTTGCCCATCATGGAACCTACCCTTCTATGTTCACCCTGGCCTAGGGGCACCCACAGCCCACATCCTCCACCCAGGTAACACCTTAATGCACGCAAAGTCATGATTCTGAATCTGTACTCACCCATTTGCGGCTGCTGTGATGCCTTCAAGCACCCATCCAACTCCGGATAGGCCACCGCCAGGATGCGGAACATCAGGGGGGTCAGGGTACGATGGGCACCCCTTCTTCGTTGGCAGGCCAGCCCCAGCTGGGCCTTCGCCATCTTCCTTGCCCATCGGCGCATGTCCTCCCACCGTTTGCAGCAGTGGGTGCTCCACCTGTCAAAGACTCCCAGGGTCCGCACCTCCTTGGCGATGGCATGCCAAATACCCTTTTTCTGATGGCTGCTGACCTGCAGAAAAAGATACAGCAGAAAAGGAATTATTCATACCGTCTGGGCTGTGATACTCATGGCCCAACATATCCCTCCCATCCCCTTATGCAGATACATTGACCACCATACATGCAGCACTCTGCCCAGGACCCCTCAGCCCCCCCACACGAGGCTTACACACACAGCACTCAATACATTCATGCCACATGCTTCATGCTCACAGTGTACTCACCTGTTGGTGTGGAGGACAAAAAAGTAAATGGTACTGGGGTAGGACCCCATCCACCAGTCTCTCCAACTCCTCCGAAGTGAAGGGCAGGGCCCTTTCCCCAGACTTTCAAGCCATGGTCGCTTCCAGACACAGGTCACAGCAGCACTTGTAGTGTAGGTCCTCTCCTGTTGAAGGTTAGGTAGCAAGTGAGTGAACAGATAGAAAATGGAGGGTCGCGTCCGCGCTGGTGCGTACCGTCACCGCTGGCGTACATCACCATTTGTTCCTGGAACCCCTAGGCCCCAATGATGACCAATGCGGTGTTGCACAGTGGTCATCGACCGCTGTCCACAATGGTGCATAACACCAGCGGAATTACCTCATTTCCACTTGTCCCTCCTCACAGAACAGGTGGCCGCCATTTCAGGGGGGCACAGGCCATGGCACCTAACTGTGTCACAGCAGACATAGACACATCAATGGACTTTCAAGTTCACATACTGTTTCTGAAAAACAAAAATAGCATAATAATCTGAGTATATGTTTGAATATGACCTTCTGCTCACTGTTTTCACCCTAGAGTTCAACCACTGAGGATGAATAGGAGATGGAGACATACCCCCGTGTACAGACCCCTGGTGGACCTGGCGACAATGGAGGACAGGCACATTATCCTAACCTAGAGCTTGATAGGGCCACAATCCAAGTTCTGTGTGCCCAATTGGAGACAGACCTGATCTCAGCTATCCGCCAGCCCACAGGTATCCCCCGTCTAGTGCAGGTCCTGTCAGTGCTCCATTTCTTGCAAGTGTTTCCTTCCAAGCGACAGTGGCCATGGCATCAAGGATGTCACAGCCTATGTTCTCAAACGTGCTGACCAGAGTGTTGTCTGCCCTGATGAAACACATGCGCAGGTCGAGGATAAGGCCACAGTGAAGGCTGACTTCTATGCAATGGGACTTATCCCCAACATCATTGGTGCTATTGATGGTAAACATATTGCCTTTGCCCCCTAGAGAAATGAACAGGTGTTCAGAAATCGAAAGAGCTTTCACTCTCTGAATGTGCAGATGGTGTGTTTGGCGGACCAGTACATCTCCCATGTCAATGCAAAGTATCCCAGCTCTGTGCATGATGCTTTTATCTTGAGGAATAGAAGCATCCCATATGTGATGTCTCATCTCCAGAGGCACAGGGTGTGGCTAATAGGTGGAGGGTTGTTCATTGGTGTGGCTAGTGTCAGGGGCCCGTTGGTGTGCCACTGCTTCCCTCATGGTGTTGGCCATGTCTGCCAGCACCCCTGCAATGGTGACCAGGGTGGTGTGGATGTCTCTCAGGTCCTCTCAGATCCTGAGGTACTGTCCCTCCTGCAGCCGCTGTGTCTCCTGCAACTTGGCCAGTATCTAGCCCATTGTCTCCTAGAAATGGTGGTATGCTCCCAGGATGTTAGTGAGTGCCTTGTGGAGAGTCTCTTCCTTGGGCCTGTCCTCCCCCTGTCCCACAGCAGTCCTTCCAGCTTCCCTGTTATCCTGTGCCTCTGTCCCCTGAACTGTGTGCCCACTGACCCCAGGTCCCTGATCGTCCTGTGTCTGTGGGGTTGCCTGGGGTCCCTGTAGTGGTGGACACACTGCTGATTGACGTGTCCAGGGGACAGAGGAATGGGTTTGCTGGGTGGGTGCTGTGGTGGTGTTTCCTGAGGGGGGAGGCTCTGTGGTGGTATGAGAATGTGGCTGGGTCACCGACTGTCCAGAGGTACCTGATGGGCCAGGTTGGTCATCAAGATCCAGGTGTGCAGAGATGCTGTCATCACTGTGGGCCTCTTCTGTGGCTTGACTGGATGTTGATGGCACCTCCTCTCCAGTGACGTTGTGTGGGGGGCCTGTGGGAATGTAAATGCAGTGTTATTGTTTCAGCGTGTGACATTTTGTGCATGGGTATATTCCCCTCTATGGTTGTTATTACCAAGGCAGCTTTCGCTTGTGTGAGTTGTGATTTGGTTGGCTAAGTGATTGTCACTAGTGTGCATGCTGTGGTGATGGGTGTCCACGCAGGTCTGTGATGGGGGTCCATGCATTGGTGTAGCATGCAGGGCTTGGTATTGGGATGGGTGGCTTGTGATGGTGGGGTGTATGTGAAGTAGTGGAGTGATGGGGGTGAGGGTAGAGGTAGGAGTTTGTGATGGCATGCAGGTAGGGGGGAAGTAGTAAAGATTTGACTTACCAGAGTCCAGCCCTCCTGCTAATCCTCAGAGGCCCTCAGGATGTATGATCACGAAGACTTGCTCCTCCCATTTTGTTAGTTGTGAGGGAGGAGGTGGGGTCCACCGCCAGTCCTCTGTACAGCTATCTGGTGTCTTGCTACCACAGAATGCACCTTCCCCCATAGGGCGTTCCACCTCTTCCTGATGTTATCCCTTGTTCTGGGGTGCTGTCCCATGGCCTTGACCCTGTCCACGACTCCCCGCCATAGCTCCATCTTCTTAGCAAAGGATGTCTGCTGTACCTGTAATCCGAATAGCTGTGGCTCTACCCGGATGATTTCCTCCACCATGACCCTTGGCTCCTCCTCAGAGAACCTGGGGTGTCTTTGTGGTGCTATGGGTGTAGTATGAGTGGTGTGTGTGAGGGTGTGTGGGGTGATGTGTTGGAGTGTGTGCTGTGAGGTGCCTGTATGGTGTATGGGTGATGGTGTTCTGTGGCTCTGATTCAGTGGATGCTCCTGGCTTGTCTCTCTCTCAGTTATCAATTTTTTTGTCGTAAAGGGTTGTGGGTAGTGTGTGTGTGTGTGTTTTATATTGGTGTGGGTGTGGTGTGTGTGTGTGTATCAGGTGCGTGTAGTTTGAATTGTCCAATGTGGTATTATTTTGTTAGTGTGTGTATATTTTGAGCGCAGCGGTATGTACCCCCAGTGGTTTTCCGTGGTTTAATGTCCGCCCCGGTGATTCATGGGTCATGATGCTGTGGGTGTATTTCTGTTGGCGTAACGGTGTGGGTCTTGCTACAGCCAGTTTATCACTGATCTTTGGGCTGGCAGACTTGTGTGTGTGTCTGTATAGTGGCGATACCTATGTGTGGGTCATAATACGGGTAGCGGTATACCGCCGCAGTTGCAGTATGTTGGTGGCAGTCAGCATGGCGGTAAGTGGCACTTACCGCCAATGTCATAATGAGGGCCAATGTCTTTTTTAACCACTATTTCATAAAATGTACCCAGTTCATATTAGATTCTTTTGAATACTTTTTGGTGTATTTCTCATGAGTTTCTCACTGTTTGCAAAAGGGGTGGTAGAGAATTACCACTGTTCCTAGAGTAAACATGGTTTACTGTACTCACTTCTCTTCTGAAATTAACTTTGTTTCGTAATGTGGGGTCAGTGGGTGTCTGTGGTTTGATACTGATTAAAGCTGTCTGTAGTAGGGCATTAGTTTTAGAATTGGCTTTCACTATTTTAGCTTTCTATGAATAGTTGTAGACAGATTTAATATGCGGGAAAACAAAGTTTGGATGATGTCATCAATTATGTCATTTGAGATATCACAGATGATATCATATACCATGTCATAAGTGATATCATATGTGAGGTCATAAGAAGTGCATGGTGGTGGCACAAGTTATGGTTAGTGCTTCTACCTGTGACAGGTACATTTCTGTGTGTCTTTTTGTTTTAAAAGTTAAAGTTGTCACTGAGAAATTCACCTAACGATAACATTAGTTTAATCTTATTTTTCTTGTTTTTGTTGTATCTCTTTTAAAAAAAAAAGAAATTCAGTTGTTAAAAATGTTTAAAATGTTACTACTAAAAGCTGTTTTCAGAGCTACCCTATACTTCATTCTTTTGTGTTACTACTATGTACCTTTTTTTTTTTTGTCTGTCTTGACTCTCATGAGACAGTCACTCTAAGGGGGCAGTGTTTGCGGCTTTATGCTCTCATCTCACAATAGCGTAAATTTATAATGGAGTTTGCATTTTCAATTAACATATTCAGTTGTAATAGACAAAATGTATTTACCCTATATTCTCGCTCCCCCCCTTTTATTGTTTTTTTTTGTTTTACAATCCCATGAGACTCTTGTGAGATTGTGAAATTACACTAGAGGAATAATTTACTTTTTCCTCCATGATAAAACTTTCTTCTTACAAATCCCCACTACTAGACTATGGAGAGACACTGCCCTCTCCCCTGAAACCTTGCATGAAGATAAGTGGTGTGTAGAAAAGGGTGAAAAGAGATTCTGCCTCTCCATTCACTCCTTTCCCACAATCAGTAGTATGCATAGTAAGGTAGGATGGTACTCATCTCCTTGCATGTAAGACCCCACTATTGTATACTATACTAGCCTCCCCAATGACACTCCTCCCCCCGGAAATAATCATAGTTATTAGCGTGTGGGAATGGATTTCTCTGCTCACTCACAGCTCTCCCCAGCCTGACAGATATATACAGTAGTATGTAGCAACATGCTGTCTTCTGAACTAAAAACTAATGCCATGACAATGTGTATATAGCGTACATCACCATTGGCTCCTGGCACCCCAGTGAACTAGTGGCAACTACCCTTATACCTCTCCTTAGAACAACAGCGCTGTGTAGTGATGTCTGGGAAGGAAGTCATCTCTCTGCTAACATATCATACCAGGATAAGTGTTTTCTAGTGGGGTTTGAGAGAAATGTATCTACCTAATCATTCCTCTTCTAATGGTGACAGGTAAACATAGTAGACTGGGTATAAACTGCCCAGTTTCCTGAGTCAAATCTCTTGCATGATAATTCTGCATAGTGTAGTATGTAGAGAGACTGCCCTCTCTCCTGTGATGTGTCTCTTGGATAATGCTTGTGTAAATCAGAGTGCTAAATGTGTCTTACCTTTGTGGATGTACCTCTCCACATTATGAAAGAAGTGCAAGTCAAGTGTGCAGTTGAGTATCCCCTATGTTGATAATTGTGTCTTGGTCAACCATTGTACATATATGAATGTAAAGATACACTCACCTTTCTCTCACAGATCTCCTTATGGGGACAGGCATGTGTAGTATGGTGTACACAAAAGAGCTTTGCGCTGCATCCTCTCTCTCTAGAGTGACAAGAATATATATATATATGTATATATATATATATATAGTGTGAAAGAACTGCCCTTTCCACCAGCAGATGGCAGTGCATAGTATACAATGAGAATGCATTTGCCTCTGTGCCAAAACCTGCCTCTTGTATACAAATCTTTATTCTACAGTGAGAAGAAGCAATTAGTCCTCAATACTGATTTAAACATGCATATACAAGAAGCAGAACAGTTACAGCTCTTGAACAATGAACTGCCACTTTCAGTGAACATTAGAAGACGTAAATGATTTTCAAATCTTTAAACGCAATCAAGGGAAGAAACCAGTATATTAACTTCAAACATTTTATTATAAGGACAATTTACAACATAACAAAAATTAACAACATTAGTAAATTACAACAACAGTAGAAACAAAACAACCATCACAATTCTATTGTGTGCTATATGTGTGGTGAGTTTTACTTGCCGAGCTTATGTCACCCTTCCCTTGTGCTACCTTCTTGCCCCCAGTATTCCAAGCCATGCTTTGCTATGGCACCTTCAGTCTTGGCAAATCCATGATTTCCCTCCCAGGAAGCCTGAACCATTGACCCTCTTGTGCTATTGCTATGCAAGTTTTGTCTATTGTGCACCTGCCGACATCACAGGTCTAGTTAGAATAGTTGCATTTCCACCCTGAACCACTGAATTGTACCACCGTGCACTTGGGGTTCCATTGTGCTTGTTCATTGTTGCCAATTACCGTTTGGACTTATCACTTGTTAGGCCTCATATTCATTGTTTGTAATGTTATTTTCTTCAGGCTTATTGAAATAGTCCATCCTTCCACATGAGACACGTGCTCTTCTGGAACATTCTTTGCTTCCTGTATAAATACAGCATCTGAACATGCATTGGTGCTGGACCTCATCCCCGTTCTGTGCAGGTAAAGTCCCTGCACTCAACTCCTGATTCACCCAGATCTTCCAGCATTCCAGTCCTGTACAAGCTTTGTCCCTGCACTTAACTCCTGAGGTGCCAGAATTTCCAGCACTCTAGTATTCCAAGCCTTCCTTGTTGATTCTGTAACCCTGGCTTCTGCAATGCTTCCAGTGCCTTCCTTCAAGAGCTTCATCTGCCTCCTCTTGAGCTTCTTTCACCGAGCCCCCTCCCGTCTTCAGATTCCAGTCAAAGTACTAGACAAGGCTAATTACCTTCCCTTCAGGTTAGTTCACACTAATCATTTATACTAGTAAGCAGGCCTGATTATCAAGCTCTCAGGACTCTAGACTTATCTCCAGTTCCTTTTCCATAACTTTCCTCCAGCGCTCCTTGCTAGTCCTTAACCCAGACGCTCTCTCCAACCTTGGCTGTTGAACTGCTATCCTTGTTTCTAGCAAATCTTAAGAGTTTCTCTAAACTCAAACCTATGTACCAAATGTAACCCTGATGTATGTAGATCTTCTTTTCCTTTCTTTCAACCAATGTAGCCTGGCAAACAATTTCTCATTTAATAGTCTTTTCCTGTCAGGCTAGGTGGCAAAGCAGTCTGTTAAAAATAAAAACAAGTTCAGCCAGGAAACTAGAAACAACCAATCTGTTATATCCTTTACAGGAATGTAAAAGTATTGTAGATGATGTCATTCTAAGGATAACTAAGACACACATGGCTCATGCAGCCAAACTACACAGTTCTTCAGCTTCCTACACATTTTTCCAACTGGCAGATACAACTATTCCCCGGATACTCTCTGCTCAAGAAGATAAAGCCCCTCTTCATATAAATAAAGCACCTTTTTGCTGTTTAAATAAGCAGATCATTTTGATATCGAAAACAAGTAGAGCTACACAGAACAAGCGTTTCCAAGAGAATAAATGTCACCGTAGGCAGTAGGAACAACAACATTTGTCCAATTAATTTTTTTCCTTACCTTCCACACAGTTCCAGTTAAACCTTTCTTACAAAGCTAATAATATTTGTTTTACTACTCCATATGTTGTATGGGATGGCACCTCTGTTTTTTAGAGTTTCCGTTTTCCATTTCCTCCATAAAAATACAAAATAATAACAAAAATAAAGTTACGTACTGATCAGTAATTGATAACAATGATACATCACTACATTATCTGAGGATTTCTATATTTTTCACCTACAATCACATTTGTACCTATACTGCAACACTAACTTCATATTTCTTTCTGTTAAAAAATTTCACAGGCTCAAACACTGCATTTTTTACCCACAATTAGATTATATCATGCCTTCAAACATGGTTCTAAAAATATTTGTAAAGTAACACATTCATCTTCTTTACACCCCTTTCCTAGCAATGAACACAGTGTTTTACTTTAGAAATGCCAATATCCCCACTTACCCATCATGTAGTGGCAGAATATGTGTGCAGTAAGGTTCATAAACATCCTAGACCTTATATTAACAGATGGAAGATGCATTATTTAATAATTTCAGAAACACTGCCTCTTTTACGCACAACTACATACAGATTGAGCATTTCATTTTTTAACATAACATCCAATACTTGGTGATACTGCTCTACATTCTAAATTCTACCTATCAAAACCTACATTAATAAACATGCACCTCTACAAACAGCTTTTGACTCAATAATCCTTGTATAGAATAACTTTACCAACAGTAGTACACTTACTGATGCTTCTCAACTAAGTTTGTAAAGTATATTCTAATGACCTGAAATTAGAGCAGTTTCTTATATACAGGTGTAGACTCCAGTCTCTCTGAGTTTCAAATTCAGGCACTTATGCTGAGCACAACTACAATAGGCTTCCTTCTCCTCCAATCACCAAGAACAATCTTAACTCACAGCATTTTCTTAGCCATGCAATAAGAATGGTAACTGTTAGTTGAGCCTTAGGCCTTTTTTTACTTTCCCCATATGCTCTTGCAAAACTTTTTTAGGATCATAGAACACCTTATGGCTGGCCCAGTAATTTTTCAAGTCGGTCTCATGAGCGGCTCGCTGGATCATAAAACACTTCATGGCAGGCTCAGTCATTTCCCCTCAGGTCTTGCATGCCCCTCGAGAGACTGTATGTGTCCATGCAATAAGCTTCATTCCCTGAATTTTGTGAGCTATTCTCATAACAGTCTTGCAGGATTGCAAAAAGACTAAAGGGCAATAGCAGTATGTGGAATTGAGCATCATCTCCACTGAGACCTATGTCATACATGACAGGTTTGTGTTGTAGGGTGTGGGGAGACTGGCCTCTCCATGCAGATATCTGTCACAGATGACAGGTGAAAGTAGTAGTGTGAATGGATAAACTGGCCTCTCTAGTGAGACCCCTCTCTGGGATGATGGGCCTATGTAGCAGGGTGTGAGGAAAGACTGGCCTCTTCCCTCAGACCTCTACCTTACATGAAACGTGGATAGTAGGGTGTCTGTATCTACTGCCCTCTCTTCCCACATCTCTTTCTCAGATAAAAGTAATATGTAGTATAATGTGTACATGGACTGCCTCCCTACTAGCTCTTCTCTTTCAGATGACGGTTATAAGTATTAGGGTGTGTACATTGACTGGCATCTTATATTAGACCTCTGTGGCAGATGATGGCTGTGCGATGTAGGGTGTATACATGGACTATCTTCTCCTTTTATACCTCTCTCTCAGATGACAAGTGTGCATAGTAGGCTTTATGGAGAAAGAATGGCCTCTCCATTGAGACCTCTGTCTCAGATGATGGGTGCGGTTAGCAGGGTGTATAGAACGATTAGCCTTTTCGGTCAGAACTCTATCTCAGATGATGGCTGTGCAAAGAAGAGTGTGTACACGTACTACTCTCTCCTATCAGATCTCTCTTTCAGGTGACAGATGTGTGTATTAGGCTGTGCACATAGAATGACTTCTTCTGTTACTACCCTGAGACCACTATCTTGGATGACAGGTGTGCATATTATGCTCTGTCCAGGGACTGTCCTCCCTGCCAGCACCACTCTCTCTGATAGTGGATGTGCATAGTAGGGTGTGGGAAGAGACTACACTTTACTCACAACTCCTACAAAGCTGATTGGCATAAGCAGTACATTCTGATAAATACCATCTTGAGTAATACTCATTCCTACAGTAGCAACTGTGCATACTACAGTCTATTCAAAGATGACCTACTCCTTTCTACTGTTCACAAACCTTCAAGTGTCTTGTGGGACTGTAACTTTTTTCAGAAACTAGGAATTAACCATCTATTCATGGCAGTACTTATCCCTTGCAAACTTCCTCTTACAAACAATGACCACAATATGGATTACTGTAAATGATTCTGCAAGAGTCTAGCGAGATCGTAAAAATTAGTTAAAACAATATGGGGGTTATTCTAACTTTGGAGGAGGTGTTAATCCGTCCCAAAAGTGACGGAAAAGTGACGGATTTACCACCAGCCGTATTACGAGTCCATTATATCCTATGGAACTCGTAATACGGCTGGTGGTATATCCGTCACTTTACCGTCACTTTTGGGACGGATTAACATTCCTCCAAAGTAAGAATAACCCCCTATATATTTATTTTCTTCACAGTAGCCTTACCTTAGACACATGTTCTCTAAATGTTAGGGGACAGCCTGCCTTTCTACTGCCCCATGTATATCTTTTTCATTTCATTTCCACAACACCTCAAATTCTTCACAGTTAACAGCAATGGTCACCATTTCATTACTAACATCCCAACAGCCAGTCAATCAGAGTGTTCTCGCTCCCATGAGAATGCAAAGGCTTACAGGAAAAATGGGCATCTCAACCAATCATAGGCCTCCATTTTTTAATTTGCGCTCCCATGGGGCCAGACAAGACTCTTGCAAGCCTAACTGTCCATATATGTGATTACTTTTTACCCTTAATTTCTCAACAACTACTGAACAGATTTACACCAAATTACAAAAAGCACAATCTACACACTAAGATCAAGCTCCCTGCTGATTTTGGAATAATTCCATTCAGCAATTTTGGTGGTAGCCAGGTCTAATGAAGTCTATGGAAAATGCATGAGGATCTTCTGTTTTTGGACCTAAACTTTTCAGGGAGGAGCTGGGGTGGATAAACTTTTTTTTTCAAAGCTTCGTGAATATTCATCAAACAGGGCCAAAGTTATTAAGAAACCAAAAAATGTTCCACCTATGGAAAAATTGTCCTAACTATACCTATTGGAGACTGGCAGTCTCCAGTGTGTGTGTCTATATATATATATATATACATATATATATATATATATTTTGGCAGTAGGTGCCATATATATATATATATTTTGGCAGTAGGTGCCATAAAGGTTTTAGAGGTCTCAATGAACATTTGCTAACATTTCATCTAAAAAAAAAAAAAAGAAAATTGTTACAAGTATATGAATGATCTAAATGTTAATGTAGTTCATATTATGGCAGTATTGAGTCACCTCCATTTAGATACAAAGTTGAAACAGAGTGCCTCCCTAAGGGAAGATATAAGGGAAATAAAATCCAGTGGCTTTAAGCCTAAGTTATTAGAGTCTTCCTCCTCACATTCCGCATCTTAGTCAGGAATTTTGCCACAGCACAGACGTAGAAAGGGCTGGGATCAGATCTCAGTACTCTCTGAGCAACCTCATAATGATGAGTACCCAACTACCTGCAAACTGGCTTAAGCGAAATGGATTGGAAACAAGAATAAGCCACAATAGCAAATAGAATATGTGCTACAGTTTTGCTAGTGGTTTTACAGCCTGGGCATAACAAACATGTTGGTGGTGATGTGGTTCATTTAGCTGTAAATGCTTTGAGAGGCAATGTTCCCACCCTAAACTAGATGTAGAGATGCCTGGCTATAGGATCCGTAATGATGTCCAGATAGTGCGCAACTGCACTGACAGGTTTAAAATTTTAAAATTCACTTGTCAGTGCCCCTCTAGTGGCAACCAGATCACCATTCTACACTACCCACTCACAGTAGCATCTCTTCAATTGCTCTTTTGTGATGATAAGCTCTAGAATAAGAGAGTCCCAAGCCTCTTGCATACCAAGAGAAGATATAATCTGTTTAATTTTGATAAACCAGGCTATTTTATGGAATCTATCCAACTTGATTAATTATTGAAAAGCTTTGACATACAGTGCTAGTTCAGGTGTAGAGACGAGTCTCCTTCAAAACAGAAGTGGTCGTATGCTACCCTTTCTTGGATCGATTTTCTTCCGATGTCGAACTACAGGGGATGTACTGAATGCTGACCTGAAAAGGACTAGTTTTCTTATGAACTTATGTTCCGATCTCCTCATTTCAATGGTGCTAGAAAACCCCCAAAGTTCAGCTCCTTAAAGGGCCGAGTCCACAGTTTTCAAGTCATGGATTTGTAGGGTGCATGCTCCTGGCTTACTATAGAATGCACAATGCTCTTTCAGTAGAAAACCTACGACTTGTCTATGTTTCATAGTAATTTTGTCAATGTGGGGCTTCCATGGCACACTAGCTATTAACCAAATACAGAAATAATAAAAAAATGACCACCCTTTTAAATTCATCTCACACCATGAAAATCTTCCCCCTGTATGATTTGTGCTGGCTGATTTGGTCTTTGACATTTTAACTTCCAGGACACAGATGGAACAAAACTCCTCAAATTGATTTAACAGGCATTGTATGCCACCTAGGGGTTTAGATACTAGTAGTGTATCATCAGGGAAGAGAAATGTGGATACTTTTTCCTTAGCATGGGAGGGGGCAAATGGACAGCTTCATTCAGGTATAACAAAAACAATGTAGAAGTTAGCACAGATCCTTGACTTATACCCATGTTTACAGGAATTTGATGTGTGAGCTGCCCCTGCTCGCCCTAACAGACTGTAGCAAAATTGCCCCCGTGGAGATATACAAGTAAAGCTAAAATATCCAGCAGCATTCCTAAATCACAAAACACAAGCCAAAGCTTTTTCTAGAGTACCAAATCAAAAGCTTATTTTAAATTGACAAAGACAACATAATGGTAGCCCCTATTAATTAAAACTTTTTTCCAGTACTAAGAAGAAAACAGAAAACCAGAATAATAGTATGTTTTTAACCCTGCAGCCAGGCCGCAAAGGAGCTGGTATGTCTTTTTCATCAATCCAATCCTGGATTTTGGTCAAACTTGCTCTACAGAATACCTATTGAACAGAGTCAATTAAACTAATTGGTCTATAGTTGACAGGTGAATTTCTGTCACCCGTCCTAAACATGGATAACACCTCAGTTCCTTTCCAAGATCCAGGAATAGGAGCAACCATTGCAATGGCATTTGACAGGGCAAGAATATATTGGGATCAATTTTATTTTTTGTGAGTAAAAATAGTCCCGGGTATGCCATCAGGCCTTGGGGCTGTGCTGCGAACTATAGCATCTAAAGATGTAGTGATGTCATTTAGAACAAAAAATTGAACTGCACCGACAATATAGATGGAAAAGGAGATCCATGTGCGGGAATCTGCGTTTCATCAATATATATGGTTTTAAAATGGTTAAATCAATCATTGAGTAAGATACGGTTTGTTGGGTGAGATGCAGCAGGATTACAGGCTCCCCCCAAGGGACCAAGGACTAGAATTTGCTCAAGTCCTTGCTTGTACATATCTCTATGAGATCTCACCACCTCTCCTCATCCCAGTCTCTTCTTGCTTTACAGAGGATTTTCTCATATGCCTTTCTCAAGGCACTTATTAAACCTACGTCTGTAGATCGTATTGCCAGTGTTAACTATTTCCTATACAATCTACACTCCTTATTAAACCATAAATTGGGGTCATGTACTTTCCTTTTGGTGTGAGAGAATGGCACTAACAAATATAGAGCAATGAGCTCAAAAACACATGAGTGAATACAAGTTACTTTCTCTAAATCGCCACCCCATGATTGAATGTCATCTAGGTTAGAGCTATTTGTAGATCGCGTCTAATACAGGATAAGATTTCATGTTGCACTGCAAGATGGCGCCACTTGAGGCAATGCTTGTTAGTGGATTCAATATCCTTTGTAATATGACGTGGAAGGCAATCAAGTCACCACCTTCTATAGAGTGACATCATCCTAAGGCAAAATGTATTATGGTCACTCTCAATTCTTTCCCTGACTGCCATGTCCTCAACATTATGCCACAGCCTCAGATCAACCAGATAGTTGATGCAACATGAACAATTAGTTCTATTATAGACTGGTACTCCTTCTTTGTCTGACTTTGTTTTACCATTGACCGCCCTTACCCCACGTTCTAATATTAAAACCTTAATTTCTTCTTTTTTCTGACCTCATTTTTGTTGGCTTTAGGACTCTGCACACTTTACCACTGCTAATCAGTGCTAAAGGGCTTATGTTCTCTCCCTAAAACATGGTAATATTGGCTCACACCCAATTGGCATACTTGATTTTGTAAGTACCTAGTAAAATGCACTATATGTGTCCAGGGTCTGTAAATTAAATGCTACTAGTGGGCCTGCAGCACTGATTGTGCCACCCACATAAGTAGCCCCTTAACCATGTCTCAGGCCTGCCGTTGCAAGGCCTGTGTGCAGTTTCCCTGTCACTTCGACTTGGCATTTAAATGTACTTGTCAAGCCTTAAAGCCCCCCTTTTTCTACACATAAGTCACCCCTGATGTAGGCCCTGGGTAGCCCATGGGGCAGGGTGCTGTGTAAGTAAAAGGCAGGACATATACCTGTGTGTTTCATATGTCCTGAGAGTGGGAAACTCCTAAATTCATTTTCCACTGCTGTGAGGCCTGCTCCTTTCATTAGCAAACATTAGGGCTAACCTCAGATACTGTTTGAGTGGTAGATTCTGATCGGAAAGGGGTAAACAAGTCATGTTTAGTGTTAGACTTGGTATCCTTGGTATCCTTGGCGTGGTCTCCCCTAACTTTTTGCCTCTGTTTCCCAGGTTGTTGATGTGTGGTGGACTCTGTTTTTGCTGGGCACTTTACCAATGCTATCCAGTGCTAAACTGCAAGTGCTCCTATGAAAAATGTATGTGTAATTGGCTTTCCATGATAGGCATATTTGATTTACTAGTAAGTCCCTAGTACAGTGCGCTAAAGGTGCCCAGGGCCCATAAATCAAATGCTACTAGGGGGCAGTACTGGTTGTGCCACCCACATGATTAGCCCTGTAAACATGGCTCAGACCTGCCATTGCAGTCTTTTAAACTGCCAATTCGACTTGGCAAGTGTACCCACTTGCCAGGCATAAACCTTCCCTTTTCATACATGCAAGGCACCCCTAAGGTAGGCCCTAGGTAGCCCCATGGGCAGGATGCAGTGTATGTTTAAGGTAGGACATATACTAATGTGTTTTATATGTCCTAACAGTGAAATACTGCCAAATTTGGTTTTCACTGTGCAAGGCCTATCTCTCTCATACGTTAACATGGGGCTGTCTTTAAATATTATTAAAGTGCAGATTCCCTTTGGGAGTAGATTGAAAAGTGGAGTTTAGGGTCTCTGAACTCACAATTTAAAAATACATCTTTTAGTAAAGTTTGATTTTAGATTGTGTGTTTGAAAATGCCACTTTTAGAAAGTGGGCATTTTCTTGCTTAGACCATTCTATGACTCTGCCTGTTTGTGGATTCCCTGTCTGGGTCAGTTTGACAGTTGGTCTGTTTGCACCTCTCCTCTAAACAGTGACACAAAGGGAGCTGGGGTCTAGCCTGCATTTCTTGATGAGCCATCTGTGCTGGGAGGGAGGAGAGGGGTGGTCATTCACACATGAAAGGGCTGTTCCTGCCCTCACACAATGCCGTCTCCAACCCCCTGGTGTGTGTCTGGGGCCAGGCCTGGGCAAGGCAGGATATTACAAACCAGAGAGACTTGTCTTTGAAGTTTGCCTACTTCAAAGGCAGAAAGGAGTGTAAGTAGTGGACCCAAACCCGCTGAAAATTAGATCACTTCTGGATTCAAGAGGAATCTCCGCCAAGGAGATGAGCTGAAGAGAAGTGCTGCCCCTGCCTGTAACTGTGCTTTGTTGGGCTATCCTGCAGTTGCTGCTTCTGGCTGTGAAAGTGGACAAAGACTGGACTTTGTTGTGCATTCCTGCTTGAGAAGAATCTCCAGGGGCATGAGCTGAGCTTGCCTCCTGTTGTTGAAATCTCAGGGCCATCAAAGACTTCCTCTGCCAGCACCTGGACTCTCTGCTGAGATGCCTGCTCTGCAAGTGGTGCCCTATCCAGTCCCAGGGCCCTTGAGAGGTGAAGCTGGCAGCCAAGAACTGAAAATCCAATCACAGAACTCTGTGTGTGGAAATTTATGACGCACCTTCCACGATGCGGCTGATAGAAACGAAGCACTGTGGGCTTCGCAGCTGAAATCAATGCTCCACCTCCATCACAGCCAGGAGATTGACACTTGCGGCTGGAGAAATGACACGCAACACCCGCTTACGAAGGTTGATAATGCCACAAACCCCATGCAGCGAGGATTTCTAAGATCGTGCAACCAGATTCTCCAGTCATCGTCACGGGGCGTCCAAATCAACCTGATTCTGCGCGGGCCTGAGGTGCCTGTCTGGAAATCGACGCATTACTCTCTTGCGAGGGATTAAAACCGACACATTGCCGACACGACCGGAGAAGGAAATGATGCACGGGCTCACATGAGAGCAAGGAATCGATGCACTGCTGACTTTTCTGATGCATGCTTGCCCGTGCGGCTTTTTTGTTTTTGACGCTAACCTGGTACTTTCAGTAACAACAGCATTCTCACTGTATTCTAAGGATTAGGACTCTTATTCTTTTTTAAATGCATATCTTGACTTATGTAGGTTAGATTTTTGTTGTTTTGGTTGTGCTTTGTTTAGATAAATATTAACTATTTTTCTAAACCAGTGTTGTGTCATTTTGAAGTGGTTCACTGCATTACTGTGCGTTTTGGTACAAATACTTTACACATTGCTTCTGAAGGTAAACCTGCATGCTCATGCCAAGCTATCAAGGACGTGAGCGTGGGTTAACTGAGTATGATTCTCCTTTACTCTAACTAGAGTGAGGGTCCTTTCTTGGACAGTGGGTAACCTGACTGCCAACCAAAGACCCAATTTCTAATATTTAGTATGCCCAGAATGGTAACAGAAAATCCTGCTTATTGGTGAGGCTGGATTTTAGATTGCTATTTTAGAAATGCCACTTTTAGAAAGTGAGCATTTCTCTGCACTTAAAATCCAGCTGTGCCTTACAGACTGTCTCCAATCCACGTGTGTGCTGGTTGACAGCTCCCTTGTACACTTCACCTAGACAACCACAAACACAGGATACTCAGTCTCACCTGCACTCATCTGCATACTGAATGGGTCTTCCTTGGCTGGAAGGGTGGAGGGGCTTTACATTTACATTTCAAAGGCTTGTGGCCTGCCCTCACACAATGGGCTGCCAAGCCCCCTACTGGGACCCTGGCAGACAGTCCTCTACTGAAAGGGGACATTGTGGACTTCAAAACCACTCTTTGAAGTCTTCCCCAATTCAAAGACACTTTTGGGTATATAATCTGGGTCCTTGACCCCACCAACTCAGACACTTCCTGGGACAGACACTCTGAACCAGATCCTACAACCTGCTAAGATGAGCTGCCTGGCCCCCCAAAGGATTCACCTTGAATGGTCTGCTATAAAGGATTGATGCCTTGCTGTTACCCTGCTGCCTTGCTGGCCTCTGGCTCTGCTGAGAAGTGCTCTCCAAAGGCTTGGATTGAGCTTACCTCCTCTCCCTGAAGTCTCAGGGCCAAAAAGACTTCTCCTCTTGTGTGGTGACAATCGACGCACAGCCTGACAGAAACGAAGCCTGCCCAGTGGTGAAAGAGTTGTCGCACTGCCGAACCAGAACAATGCAGCCTGACTTCCTGAGTGAGGAATCAACGCAGCGCCTACCGTATGACAGAAACTCCGATGCATTGCCATACCAGATCGATGCAGCACCTGTGACTTCGTCCTGCATGCCCAGGATTTTCATGCATTGTTCCTGGGCATCAAAAGACCCCTCATCGCAGTGAGGATCCAAGAAAACGCACTGGAAATCGACACAGAGCCCTTGCAGAGTGGGAAGAAACAATGCATTGTCTGTGCAGCATCGGAAAATCTGATGCTCACCTTCCCTTTTCCACGCATCTCCTACTCGGCGGTCTTCGTGCATGTAATTTTGATGCATACCAGGTACTTTGTGCACACAAGAGACATTTGTTGATTTCTAAAGACTTAAGACTCTTCTTATCATTGCAAAAGTGATATTTCAACTTGTGCTTATTAAATCTTGATCGTTTTGACCTTTACTCAAAAAAATATCTTATCTATTTCTTAACCTGTGTGGTGTATTTTTGTGGTGTTTTCACTGTGTTATTGCATGGTTGATTGCACAAATACTTTAAGTAAGTTCTGACTGCTCAGTGCCAAGCTACCAGAGGGTGGGTGCAGAATAATTTGGTTTGTGTGTGACTTACCCTGAATAGGATTGTGATTCTTACTTGGACAAGGGTGTATACCTCTACCAACTAGAGACCCCATTTCTAACATTTGTAAACTTACTTTTGTTTGCGAGTATGACCTTACTAGTTACTGAATCCTGCCCATCATAGCTTGAATGGAGTGATGTTATAGTGAAATTACGTGGTAAGACCTTAACCTATTTTAAAAGAAACCCCAAAAATATACTGAAAAAACTATTTTTACAGTGACATTATAGTTCAGTGTTGGAATGAGACACGGACTAACTTGAAAAAACACACATAAAACACTGATTTCCGCCAGTTGTCAGTTATCGATCAATCAACTATTACTTGTTCCCACATCATGCAGTGCTAATGACCACCATATTACATTATTCATGGTGACACAATTCACTGCTCGTTAAAAATGTGATTATATTTCCTCCACTTTGCTTTAAAAAAAAAAACACTTTTCCGGAAGCAACATGCTTTTTCTCATAAATTCTCATATACAAATATATGTTTTCAATCTCTTCACAAATTTTATTTGTACGTATCCTGCCGCTATGAGCATTGCAAGCAGACCGCAGTATAGTCTTGCGGATTATGTTACGAACTCCACTTGAGCAGGAGTCCTTTTGGCTCACATGTCTGCGTTTAGTCGAGTTATCCTGAGCCGTCGCCCATACTACATAAACCATCAGGTTATGTATTCTCTGCTGAGAACAACACGAAATGGACCTCGGAAATAAATAATATACAGCCACGAAGGTACTTTTCTGTGTCATGTTTTCAAGGATGCATTTAACCGCCCTGTGCAATGGTAATTATTTATGATAACAAAAACACATAAAAGTTGTGGGGGCTCCCTACAATCGGTCTAGAACATGTCAATTGTTTTATTCATGATAAACAAATCATTTGCTTGGAAAAATGCCATCTGTCTTGATATACCTCTTATTATTTAAGAGAAACATGTTTAGGAATGCAGACTGCACATGTGCGTAATTAATCCTGAAGACAATTAGACATTGTTCGATTCGCAGCTGAATGCAATTAGCATTAAGAAGTGTACATATGTTGGCAATAACACAGATTAGCAAGTGCAGTGCTTGTTAAGAAATTTAACCCGGGGCTGTTAGAGCAGACCTCTCTTAATGATGCTTTAAATGTTGTTGATGAACTAATAATCAATTTTGTTTTATAAATAGTGAATCGAGAATCGGTGCCTAATTAACAGCGTCCTACAAACACTTCGCTTATGTATATGTAATAATGTGTGCAGTGAACTTCCTTGAAACGTGTACACTGCAAATTTTCAGCCGCGTAGTAGTCATGACCCATTCATAAATTCGCGGACGTCAGTGGTTGGAGTTGTCTCTGAGCTGGTGACACTCAGCAAGGTGGCAACCAGCTTGAGATGTTTCTAATTGCCCTGAAGAGGCAAGGCCTCTCAAGATTCAGTAATGGAATAATTATTTTGACTTTGCAGACTGTAAAAATCGGCAATTTAGTATAAAAAAAAACGATAACTTGAGAATTACTAGGGAATTAAATAACACATGATAGGAAAGTAGTCGGTAATTCATGATGCAAGCCATTTAGTAGCCAGATATAGTGAACCAGTGGCTTTGAAGAAACAAATGTTTTTGGGGCATGTAAGTAAAGAGAACACTGTTTTAACGGGCTTAAAGCCCTCACATAAGGGATGTTTCTCCATTACGAGACATCCCTTTTGATTTAAATGAGTAAAGCTAGGTTTAGCTATTTTATCTAAACCGAAGCAAAGAATTAAATTGATGTACTTATTTAATGCTTATTTTAAATGTATGGTACAATTGAATTAACTTGCCTGTCTGTATTAGTGCACACTGCTATCTCAATAATCTTTAATGTTAAGAGTGTTGCAGTGCTCATCTGTAAACTCGCATTAATTATGTAAACACTATAGGCCTCATTTAAAACAATCTCACACATCATCGATGCGTCAGATGTCTTGCGCCTGCTGCAAATCCCTTAATGATGCCAACAATGTACTTTGGGGCATATTTATACTCTGTTTGCGCCGGAATTGCGTCGTTTTTTTTTACGCAATTCCGACGCAAAACTAACTCCATATTTATACTTTGGCGTTAGACGCGTCTAGCGCCAAAGTCCATGGAGTTTGCGTCATTTGTTAGCGTGGACACCTACTTTGCGTTAATGATATGCAAGGTAGGCGTTCCCGTCTAAAAAAATGACTCCGAGGCATGTGCGCCGTATTTACACTCCCGGGCAAAATTCACGCCCGGGAGTGGGCGGGTCAAAAAAAATGACGTACGGCTGCTTTTGCGCCGTTTTTTAGCGCCTGGTCAGGGCAGGCGTTAAGGGACCTGTGGGCTCGGAAGGAGCCCAGAGGTGCCCTCCCATGCCCCCAGGGACCCCCCCTGTCACCCTTGCCCACCCCAGGAGGACGCCTAAGGATGGAGGGACCCATCCCAGGGACATTAAGGTAAGTTCAGGTAAGTGTTTTTTTTTTAATTTTTTTGTGGCATAGGGGGGCCTGATTTGTGCCCCCCTACATGCCACTATGCCCAATGACCATGCCCAGGGGACAGAAGTCATTTCTATGGGGGTTGGGAGTCGAAAAAAATGGCGCAAATCGGGTTGAGGCGAAAAATTTGCCTCAGCCTCGCTTGCCTCATTTTTTGGCGCCCAAGCTCCATATCCCCCTACGCCGGCGCTGCCTGGTGTACGTCGTTTTTTTTCACGCACACCACCAGGCAGCGCCGGCGGCTAACGCCGGCTAACGTCATTGAATAAATACGGCGCCCGCATGGCGCTTCAGAATGGCGTTAGCCGGCGCTAATTTTTTTGACGCAAAACTGCATTAGCGCAGTTTTGCGTCAAAAAGTATAAATATGGCCCTTTATGTATAATCTAGAGATCCATGGCGCACGTTTTCACAGACTCATCAGAATTTCTGATGCATCTGTTGACACTAAACTGACGCATTGCTGGAGTAGCATTGCTAAACTGATGAAACTCCAGCAATGCAAGTAGTTTCTCATAGGAAAAAGTCTTGTGTCAATTTAACGCCTGCTCTGTGCAGGCGGTGACATTTTGACGCAGCGAAGTCACAGAATGGCGCAGTGAAATGTTATAAATTACATTGTGTCAGTTCGGCATTGCTTTTCCCTTGGAAACACGTACACTGGCACAGGTGTGAGATGGAGGGCTTTACAAACTGATGCATTGGGCCCAATTCATCAATTTGTAAATATGGAGCAGAGTAGTGCACTGCTAGCCCCACCACTGCGTCAAAAAAGATGAAGGATCGATGGCACAAAGGGATTGTACACGAGGCCCCGTCAGTCACTAATAGGTGTCAAGGTTTGGTGTGTTAAAGGCAACCATAATTTTTAAGAAGCCAAAAAATTGTCTTTTTGATGGGCATACAGATGTCATGAAATATGTTCCTTGCACATGCATCTGTAACCCTCCATGTATAGCTCTGCCCGTATAGCGTAGTGTGAAGTGTAAAATGGAGACAAAGTATGGCAGGAAGATGCGCAGAAGTTCTTTTTTGGAATAAAATACATCTATCAACAGTCGCAAAGCAAATCAGTATCCTTTTCTCAATGAAACTCCAAGCTCCTGTAGTCTTTGTAATTCATTAAATATAAATGTTTGGTCTTGTTTGGAAAATATGGTTATTTAGAATATTTCATGCACCTCCTTCTTAATGAGTACATTGCCTCTAATAGCCAGTCTTTATTCAAGCACTTCCAGCTGTCTTGTGTGAAAGGCAACAGAAAGTTGTAAACTATTTAGAATTTGCAGTGACTGCTAGGTACTATAAAAAGTGTTATTCTTAACATACATAGTGCAAAGTATGATGAGTTCAATGTTAGGACAATATTTATTTAAAAGGTAGCTGTCAAAAATCGACTTGACATTCACAGAATCTTTTTTAATTCAAGGGTATTGCAGAAACTGTGTCTCTCTGCAGGGCCACCCCCAAACATTTTGCTTTCACCCTTCCTATTTACTGAATCCGTTTTGTTGGCTTTGGGATTCTGCACACCTTAACAAGGCAAAGCAATGTTAAAGTGATTGGGCTCTCTTTTTTATAATATGACAAAATTAGCTTACACCTAATTGGCCTATTTGGCCTATTTAGTTTACTTATACTTCCCTAAAAAAGTGATACCACATGTACACATGCACCCTCTTAACATGTTGGTGAGCTTCCATAGCAGCCTGTGTGTGGAGTTTTAGACTGCCATTTCGACCTGCCAAAATCAATCTTTTGCCAGGCATAAATCTTCTTTTTTAACAAATATAAGGAAATCAGAGTTTGTAGTATTCAAAATGGCGGTCATGTACTTTTAGGTTTTACATGTCCTGGTAGAGGAAAACTCCCAGAAATCATTTTTGATTTGTTTTAATGGTAAGGTCGGATAAGTCACAATTCTAAAAAAGCAGCTTTTTGAAAGTTGACATTTTCCAGTTCTAACCATTTTTTTCACACAGCCTTTTTCTTGGGTCACATGACTAGGTGTAGTTGGCAGTTGGCCATTTTGTATTCTCCCAGACAGGCACATAATAAAGGGTCTGGATGTCACCTGGATGGGCCAACCTGACTCGATGAGGTGGGCAAAGCTGTCATCCTTCACAGTTGCACTTCAAAAACTCTGCCTCAGCTCACATAAAGGACTTCACACCAGATTATTGTGCCTACAGACAGACTGGGACCAGGGCAGGGAGGCAGGAACTACCAGACACCTTAGTAGGGGGACGACTCCAAAAAGTTCTTCCACTTCATAGTGGCCAGAGGTATAACAAACATTGTCTAAGCCAATAGGTATTGTGCTGGGAGTCAGCATTCTGGAAATGTTTGTTTCGTTCCATCATGGTTTTTGCAACATTTTGTTGTTTGGGAATATGCTGCGCCATCATCAAACAAAAAAAAATATTGGCCAATGCAAAAAAGGTTTTATGGTCCCAAAAAAATACACATTACCATTGTACTCCCTGGCACTGAAGTGACCTACTTAACACCTCCATCAGTCTAGCATTGGCTGCAAGAAAAAAGAAAGAAAGAAAGAAGGAAGAAAGGAAGAAGGAAAGAATAAAAGAAGGCAAAAGAAAAACAAAATATACAGAAAGAGAAAGAAAATAGAAACATGGAAAGAGAGAGACGGAAATAGAGAAGGAAAGCCAAGAAAAAAGAAAAGCAGAAGGAAGGAGATAAAGAAGGAGAAAAAGAGAGAAGGAAAGAGAAACAAATAATGATGAAAGAAGAAAAATTGAAAGAAGTAAAGAGAAAAAAATAAGAAACAAATAAGGATAGTGAAAAAAGAAGAAGAAAGAAACAAAGAAAGAAGGAAGCAACAATGGAATAAAGAAACAAGAGGATAACAATACAAACAGTTTCACATGGGCACAATTCTGTATGCTGTGAAACAGCAGCAGTCAGAAAAGCAAAACAAAACACTTGAAACAGAATTTACGATAGCATTGGCAGGAGATGGGAGCTAATATTAGTGGAATGTACATCCGAAGAAGCAATCTGGTATCACTTTAGGCTCAAAATATAAAGGCAAAACTAAAGTAATTATAAAGTAAAAACAAAAACGCTGACACTGAAGGTAACTAGCTTATGTGTTCATGTGCTCCTTGTGAAAGAGCAAAATGCAGTCATTCAAAGTGAAGTTAAAAGGTGATTTAAGTAGGCTGAATCACTGCCCCATTCTATACTCTGTAGTTACCATAAGCAAAATGCGAGCAACACAACAGACCTATCATTGAAGAGAGGTGGCTGAAAGTCCCTATCACCAGACCTTAAAAGGGATCCCCAGACCCATTCTTCAGTACACTCCTGGACTTGTGGATACTACAGAAGTCTGATTGCCCAGCTAATTTGCTGCACTAGTCCTACCTGGACCTGCAACTGGACCTACCCGAGGCTTGCCCCGCTTTCTGAGAAGGAAGACTGGATCTGTACCCTTCATCCCAACCTGAAGTGACTCCAAGGGTCAGCTGATTGACCTTCTGTTCTTAGTTATAAGTGCACAACAAGCTCCAGAGGCCTCCCTGCAACTTCCCAGTCGAACCTGCTGCACTGGACCTGCCTGAACCAGAATCAAAACCTGTCTGAGCCCTGCTGGCCTCTGCTCTGGTGAGTTCCTTATCCTCAAGAGATGACTCCCAGGTTCTAGACCCTTGACGTGCGATCCTTTAAGCTTCTCATTGAAGGAAAGGAGAAATCCTGTACTCTTTACAACCAAAATGGGCCTGTTTGTGCCACAATCTTGCTACCTGTGCTGCCCACCAATGTGAAGTTCTAGTGAACCCGACTGTCCAGGCTACAGAACCCCCCAGCAATGCAAGATCTGCACTTCACCGACAGCATTGACAGCCCGCCTAGACTACAAATGCACATCCTCAGCAACAACTGTCTAAAAGACCTGACAAGATCTTCATTCTACAATTATGACCGTCCATAACGTCTGACCTGCTCTTCGCACTACAGCGATGACCATTTGCAACACTCTCCCTGCACCTAACAGCCTCCTTTTCCTCAAACTGGACTATTCCCTCTTGCCTTTGGAAGGTAACTCAGTGGGACTATCCTGGTCCATTTGTCTGGCCAGTGTTCCATCACAGTTGGCCTGAACCTGTGACTTTCACCTGGATTTGCATGACCAGGTAACCTTGAGTGCATTTTGTGCTTTTATGCACTATATTTACCTTACAACTTTAACATTGCACATCTCTGGATCTACTGATTGGATTTTTGTCATTTTGGTGTTGGATAATTTATTAAAGTTCTCTCTAGTTTGTTAAGTTGGCATGGAATTTTTCTTGTGTTGTTTTTTCACTTTATTATTTTGTGTATACTGCATACATTCTTTACACATTGCCTTTAAGTTAAGCCTGACTGCATTTGTGCCAAGCTACCAGAAGGTTAAGCACAGGTTAATGTAGTGAGTTTTTTGGTTACGGTTGGTGCTTGATTAAGGTTTCTCCCACCTCAACAACAACCCACTTTCTAACAGCCTATAAGAAATTGGCTGCCAATCCGTCATGCTTTCCTTTACAACTCAATGAAGGTGAAGATTTTTCAGCCCAAGAAACTGTGGAAGAAACTCTTAAGCCCCCAGCACGGTAGAGATTTACTCAGTGTCCCTTATGGAGAGTTATAGCTTGTTTCAATGTGAAGTGACCAGGAATTAAATATAAAGTTATTCATGCTGAATAATTATTAAAATTAAAATTAAAACAATACCTACCTCATAGTGAGCTGGGAATGCTGAAATAAAATACTCAGTAAAACAAAAACAAAAGAAGCACTAAAATGGTTTGTGTGAACAATAGAGGTGCAGAGTGTCGATGTGTTGGAGAAATGTGGAAAATGCTGATGTTCGAAGAAAATATGATTACAAATTATGGCCCTCATTACAACATTGGCAGTAAATGCCGCTTACCACCGTGCTGACGGCCGCCAACATACCGTGACAGCAGCAGTATACCGCTACGGGTATTATGACCCACACAGAGAAATCCGCCACTATACAGATACCCACACAAATCCGCCAGCCCAAAGGTCTGTGATAAACTGGCGGTACCAAAACCCACACCGTTTCGCCAACAGGAATCCTCCCACAGTCATTCCACCGCGGTAAACCATTGGCTGTACACACTGCAGCACTCAAAATACACACACACTAACAAAACTACACCACATTGGACAATTCTAACTACACACTCCTGACACACATACACACACCACACCCACACACTCAGACCACTATAATACACCCACCCACAATACCCACAACCCCTTACAACGAAAAAAAATATTTCCAACTGAGAGAGAGACAAGCCAGGAGCACCCACTGAATCTGAGCCACATAACACCATCACCCTTACACCATCCACGCACCTCACAGCACACTCCCCAACACATCACCCCACCCATCCTCACACATACTACTCACACTACATCCATGGCACCACAAAGACACCCCAGGTTCTCTGAGGAGGAGCCAAGGGTCATGGTGGAGGAAATCATCCGGGTAGAGCCACAGCTATTCGGATCACAGGTGCAGCAGACGTCCATTGCTAGCAAGATGGGGCTATAGCGGAGAGTCATGGACAGGGTCAATGCAGTGAGACAGCACCCAAGAACAAGGGATGACATCAGGAAGAGGTAGAACCACCTACGGGGGAAGGTGCGTTCCGTGGTGGCAAGACACCAGGTAGCTGTACAGAGGACTGGCGGTGGACCCCCACCTTCTCCCCAACAGCTAACAACATGGGAGGAGCAAGTCTTCGCGATCATTCATCCTGAGGGCCTGGCAGGAGTAGCAGGAGTACTTGACTCTGGTAAGTCAAATCTTTACTACAGGGGGAGGACAGGCCCAGGGAACCCACTCTCCACGAGGCACTTGCAGGGATCCTGGGAGCACACCACATACGCAGGAGACCATGGGCCAGATACTGTAGAAGTTGCATGAGATCCAGTGGCTGCAGGAAGGACAGGCCTTGGGATTCAGGGAGGACCTGAAAGACATCCACACCAACGTGGTCACCATTGCAGGGGTGCTGGCAGACAAGGCCAACACCATGAGGGAGGCAGTGACACACCAACGGGCCTCTGACACTAACCACACTGATGAACAGCCCTCCACCTCTGCTGGTGCTAGTGGACAGGAGGCCCCGCCACAGGAACAATAGGCCACCAGCACCCCACCCCCTACAGAATGAGAACCACCCCGCAAACGGTCTCTGCGATCCAGGCAGAAGCCAGAGAACATTGCCCTTCTGTCCCACTCTGTCACCCTGTCCACCTTGAACTGCCATTGCTTCCCTTCCTATGCCCCCTTGGACAATGCACATGGGATACAAAAAGACTGGACTCTACCCTGAACTTTCCTCCATCAGCAACAAATCCTAGTATGGAGTCTGGGGATTATATTTCAAATGTATTAGTTTCGCAAACTGTAAACATTTCATTTCCAATCTACTGTAATAGTAACATAGGTATTACCTGTAGTGGGCAGCAGTAAACACACCAGGAGCCAGAGTGGGGCATATAGATCTGAAAATAGAGATGCCATAGGGTACAGTAAGTGGCCAGAGAAATAGGGAAATCAGGCTGCCATGTGCAATGTCAAACACAAAACTGCAATGGAAGGTGAAGTTACAGTGTCTTACCTGTGTGTCACTGGAAGCAATGTTGAATGAGTGTACTTCTGTTTTTCACATCCTCTTCCTCTGCCTCCTCTTCGTCACTGTCCAAAGGCTCCACCGCTGCCACACAACCATCTCTAGGCTCATCCTCCTGTAAAAAAGGCACCTGGCGTCTCAAGCTGAAGGCCAGGTTGTGCAACATGCAACATGCAACAATGATCTGGCACACCTTTTGGGCGAGTAGTACAGGGATCCACCTGCAGATGGAGGCGCTAGAATCTGGGCTTCAGGAAGCCAAAGGTTCTCTCAATTATCCTCCTTGTTCACCCATGTGCCTCATTATAACGATCCTCTGCCCTTGTCCTGGGATTCCTCACTGGGGTCAGGAGCCATGAGAGGTTGGGGTAACCAGAGTCACATGTAAATATCGAGGAATACCTGTTAGCCACACACTCACCCTTAGGGCCAAACCCACACCCATATACCTACATCAAATGGGTGGGGACCATGGGCTCACCTATTAGCCCCACCTGGTGCCTCTTGAGTTGAGCCATCACATATGGGATGCTGCTATTCCTCTAGTTAAAGGCATCATGCACAGAGCCAGGATACTTGGCATTGACATGGGAAATGTACTGGTCCTCCAAACACACCACCTACACATTCAGAGAGTGAAAGCTTTTTCTCTTCCTGAACACTTGTTCATTTCTCCGAAGGAGGGGACAAATGCAATATGTGTACCATCAATGGCACCAATGATGTTGGGGATATGTCCCAGGGCATTAAAGTCAGCCTTCACTGTGGCCAAATCCTCCACCTGGGGGAATACCATGTAGCTGCGCATGTGCTTCAGCAGGTCAGACAACACTCTGGTCAGCACGTTTGAGAACATTGGCTGAGACATCCCTGATGCCATGGCCAATGTTGCTTGGAAGGAACCACTTGCCAGGAAATGGAGCACTGACAGGACCTGCACTAGAGGGGGGATACCTGTGGGCTGGAGGATAGCTGAAATCAGGTCTGGCTCCGATTGGGCACACAGGACCTGCACTAGAGGGGGGATACCTGTGGGCTGGTGGATAGCTGAAATCAGGTCTGGCTCCAATTGGGCAAAGAGTTCTTGGATTGTGGCCCTATTAAGTCTGTAGGTCAGGATAATGTGCCTGTCCTCCATTGTCGCAAGGTCCACCAGGGGTCTGTACACGGGGGGTTGTCTCCATCTCCTACTCATCCTCATCGGTTGAACTCTAGGGTGAAAAACGGTGAGCAGAGGGTCATATTCACACATATGTGAAAATAAAAATGCATTTCTTCCTTTACAGAAACAGTATGTGAACTCGAGATTCAGTTCATGTGCCAATGTCTGCTGTGACACAGTTAGTTGCCATGGCCTGTGCCCCCCTGAAATGTCAGCTGTCTGACCTGTGAGGAGAGACAAGTGAAAATAAGGTAATTCCACTGACGTTGTGCGCTGTTGCGGTCGGCTGCCGCACAACTTTGCATTGGTGATCATTGGGCCCCATGGGTTCCAGGAGCCATTGGCGATGTACGCCGACGGACAAGACCGCCATTTTATATCTGTTCACTCACTCGCTACCTAACCTGCAACAGGAGAGGACCTAAACTGCAAGTGCTGCTGTGACCTGTGTCTGCAAGCAACCATGGCTCAAGTGTCTGGGGAAATGGCCCCGCCTTCACTTCGGAGGAGATGGATAGACTGGTGGATGTGGTCCTACCCCAGTACACTTTACTCTATGGTCCTCAAGACAAACAGGTGAGTACACTGTGAGCATGATGTGTGTGGCATGAATCATGGATTGCTGTGTGTGTAAGCCTCGTGTGGGGGGGGGGGCTGAGGGGTCCTGGGCAGAGTGCTGCACGGCTGGTGGTTAATGTCTGTGCGTAAGGGGATGGGAGGGATATTGTGGGCCATAAGTGTAACAGTCGGACGGTATGACTAATCCCTTTTTCTATGCACATTTTTCTGCAGGTCAGCACCCATCAGAAAAAGGGTATTTGGCGTGCCATTGCCAAGGAGGCGGAGCACCCACTGCCGCAAACGGTGGGAGGGCCTGCGCCGATGGGCAAGGAAGACAGCGGAGGCCTAGCTGGAGCTGGCCTCCCAACGAGAAAGGGGTGCCCGTCGTACCCTGATCCCCCTGATGTTCCACATCCTGGTGGTGACCTATCCGGAGTTGGATGGGCACTTGAAGGCATCACAGCAGCCACAAGGAGGTGAGTACAGATTCAGAATCATGACTTTGCGCACGTTAAGGTTTTACCTGGGTGGGGGATGTGGGCTGTGGGTGCACCCTAGGACAGGGTGAACATGGCAGGGTAGGTCCCATGTTGGGCAGGCTCTGAAGCACTCCAACCCCAATAGTGTTAGTGGGCATCTACTACAGGGCAGGGTCCTGTGAGTTTCAGGTGTTCACTTAATGGCATTAGGCATTGTACCCCATGGCCTGGTGACTAGCTTTGTAACTGGTAGTGCATGGCCTAGTGCATCGGGCTGATCCCTGTGTGTTGTGTACGCCAGCGGTAGTGATGTTGCTGGCATTGACCAAGTGTATCCTCTGTCTTTCCCCCCTTCTTGTTTTGTCACCCTGTCCTTGTGTGCATTAGCATCATTTGGCGGAGGAGCAGAGGCACCGGCGACGGCACCGGCGACGGAGGGAGCTGCATCCCATGTGGGCCTGGAGGCTGAATCCACCGACGGTGAGGACACCAGTGGTCCGGAGGGTGAGGGGAGCACCACGACGGAGACAGGAAGGGACACTACCGACAGCGACTCCTCCTCCGTTGGACGCTCCCTGGTGGTGGCGGACACCTTTTTGCCCTCCCGAACAACAGGTACAACCGCCACTCCTGAACCAGCACCACCCTCCCAGCAGCCGCTCAGCGTGTTTCCCGTGCTGCTCAACGAGGAGGGTGGCCATCTCATTCGCCCCAGGTACCTCAGGCCTTGCCCCAGTCAGCCCTGCTTCCATCAGTGAGGAGGCTATTGACCACCTGAGATCCCTCACTATTGGGCAGTTAACCATACTGAATGCCATCCAGGGTGTAGCAGGGCATTTGCAACAAACAAATGCATACCTGGAGGGCATTCACTCTGGCGTGGCAGCCCAACAGAGAGCATTCCAGGATCTGGCCTCAGCACTGATGGCAGCCATTGTCCCTGTCTCCAGCCTCCCCCCTCCAACTTCCTCTACACAGTCCCAATCCCCTGAACTCCAGCCTATCCCAAGCACACCTTCAGACCAGCATTCACCCAAATCAACACACAGAAGTGGCTCAGGCAAACACAAGCTCCACACTTCATCTCACAGTCACTCACACAAGCACCATCCCCATACAGACACACCAACATTCACTGCATCTACTGTGTCCCCATTCTCCTCCTCGTCCACCCCGCTCCCAGTAGTGTCTCCACTCACACCTGCATGCACTACATCCTCATCCACTACCTACATCACTAGCACGCCTATCACTACACGCCCCTCACTGGCAGTCACCACCCCCACATCCATGCACACGTGCCCTGTTTCCTCTCCTACTGTGTCTGTGACCCCTCCTCCCAAAGTACACAAACGCAAGCACACACCCACCCAACAGCCATCCACCTAACAACAGCATCCAGCCAATGCACCTGCACCCAAACACAGCAGACAGACACCTGCCAAGGCCAAGAAGGGTCAGTCACCTGGCAAGGGCAAGAAGGGGACAGCATCCAGGGGGAAGGAGGTACAACCAGCCAGCAAGGCCAAGTCAAAGACCCAGCTGGCAGAAGCAAGGAAGCACCACAATCTGCCAAAGTCAGGAAGGGGCACAGAACACCTGCCATGGCACTTCAGCCATCTGAGGCTGCAGGTGAAGGCCTGGAGGCTACCACCCCCACTGCTTGCACCGCCACCTGCACCACAGCCAGCACTGCCACCTGCACAACGGCCAGCACCGCCACCTGCACTGCCACAAGCAGCACCACTGCCAGCATTAGCCCCAGTGGGCAGCTGTCCGAGGCTACAGGTGAAGGCCTGGAGGCTACCACCACAACAGCCAGTATCGCCACCTGCACCGCAGCCAGCACTGGCCCCGGCACCGCAGCCAGCACCGCCACCTGCAGCGCAACTTGTATACACTGAGAGCCCTCACCACCGGAGGGCAGTGTGTAGTGGTGACTACATGGGCTGCAGGGCAACCTGGCCCCTGCAAAAGCTATTGTTGTGACACCGAGGACTGTGACCTTGCACTCCAAAACATCTGCATCACAAGGCACAAAACCCCCTCCAGAACCAGTGGAAGAAGACATCCACTCAGCCCCTCTTTGCTAGGATGAAGCTCACTGGGCACAGGCCCCCTCCAGAACCAGTGGAAGAAGCAATCCACTCAGCCCCTCTTTGCCAGGATGAAGCACGCTGGGCACAAAGCCCCCACCAGAACCAGTGGAAGAAGCCATCCACTTGAGAGACTGTGGCTTTGCACTCCACAGGACCAAGCAGTGGGCAAATCACCCACTTGAGAGACTGTGGCCTTGCACTCCCCAGGAACGAGCAGTGGGCAAACCACTCACTTGAGAGACTGTTGCTTTGCACTCCCCAGGACCAAGCAGTGGGCAAATCACCCACTTGAGAGACTGTGGCCTTGCACTCCCCAGGAACGAGCAGTGGGCAAACCACCCACTTGAGAGACTGTGGCCTTGCACTCCCCAGGACCGAGCAGTGGGCAAACCACCCACTAGAGAGATTGTGGCTTTGCACTCCCCAGGACAAAGCAGTAGGCAAATCACCCACTTGAGAGACTGTGGCCTAGCACTCCCCAGGTCCAAGCAGTAGGCAAACCACTCACTTGAGAGACTGTGGCCTTGCACTCCCCAGGACCAGGCAGTGGGCAAACCACCCACTTGAGAGACTGTGGCCTTGATCTCCCCAGGACCAAGCAGTGGGTATGGAACCACCTCCAGGAGCAGTGGTGTTGTACCATCTTTCGGCTGAGGTGCCCCTCCTTTCCCCATTCCTCTGAGGTGCCTGTATGTTTTCGATTGGATGCCCCTGCAGTGTATTGAGGCAGGAGTAAAGTGTGGGCTTGGCCTATGTGTTTTGGCCCAGTGGGCCACGGACAATTTTTGAGTGGGCATTGTCCCGCTTTTGGTATATATTGCATATATTGTACGTTCAGTTTTTTCTTTATGAACTAATATTACACTCATTTGGCTCCATTCCTTTTGTCCTTGCTGCATGTGTTTGTGTGTATAGTATTGGGAGTGAGGGTGGGGGTGTTGCGTGTTGCGTGTGTGTGTCTCTCTCTTTCCCCCCCCTTGTGTGCTAGGTGCAGTACTCACCGTGGTCGTCACCGGCGTTCATGTTCCTGGTGTATGAGAAGATACACCAGCATGGGGAGCACCTGCAGCTCGGGCTCCATGGCGTCCTGATTCTTCCTTGAGTGTCGAGAGGTGAGTCGTTTCCCTTCTGTGTTCTGTTTCCGCTGTGCTTTTGATGGCGTTGGTACCGCCCCGGAAAAGCTGGCGGATGGGCGGGTTGTAATGCAGTGGGTGGTACATTGCCTTCCACCTGGCTGTTGTCGGTTACATCCACGGTGTTTGTTGCTACTGCCGTGGCGGTCAGAGTGTTAAAGTGGCTGTATGTGTTGGCGGTTTCCGCCGTCGTCATGATTCCAATTTTTTTACAGCCGGCCTGTAGGTGGTGTTACTGCCGATTTATCACCGACCGCCAGGTTTGTAATGAGGGCCTATGTCTGAAATGAAATCATAGTTCCATGCTGAGTTATACACATTCGTATGACCCATTTTGAGAAACGCAAAGTGTGGCATACTTTGTAAATATCGGTTATGTCTGAACACAGCCGATGTTTTAAGGAATTTAAATGGTTAAAATCTTTGAAGGAGTCAAAATTTAGGGTTGGCTGCTTTTACAACAATAAGAACTTTGAAGTACAAGGACCAGAAATTAAACAAATAAGAGAGACACAGTTCTACCTGAAAGGGCATCGAAGGGGGATTAGGTTAACAATGGAAAATAAGGTACGGACAGGGATGACGCCTCTGTAATAGAGGAGCAGCTTCGCCGTCCGGCTCACAGTCAGGCAGTAAATGACAAATCAAATGATGATAAAACAAATATATTATCATTTTATTTGTCGCAGACAGTCATTGAATGTAGGGCGAGGAGGGGCCAGGCCATAGGGAGGAGGAGTGGTGGGCACTGCAAACTGCGCATGTCAGTTTGGCAAGCCGTCTTAGGCCGGCCAAACTAACATGCGCACTTACATTTCTCAAATCCAGCTGTGTTGCACAGCCGGGTTGGTGAAATGGCACAGAGATTCCCTGTGTCTGAGCCAGTGTCAGACCAGCCCGCTCAGGTCAATCCCAGCACTGCTCTGATGCACAGTATAGCATGGGAGCAGCGTCTTGATTGAGGGCCTGTGCTTTTGTGGGGAATGCTGGAAGGAGCGCAAGTGACCAGCAGCAGAACCGGGAGCAGCAGCGGCAGGTAAGTTTATTTATTTTTATTTTTACACCTCCCTCCCCGACATCCATCGCCCCACCCCTTTTGATTGGTGGCAGCCGACACTGAATATGGGGGTTCTAGAAAGAAACAAAGTTTCAGCATAGGCAAAAGTCTTACAATTTTGCTCTTAATATGCCATTTTATAAATTCAGCAAGGGTAGATATAGTACAGCACGATGAAATAATGCTTTTTCAAACTGCACTGTTTTCAACATAGGCCTTTATCAGGAGTGGCTCTGTAATATTAATAAAAAAATAGGATTTGTACTCTTAACTTTTACATGTCCTTTTGTCGCTATGGCAAGGCCTACCTCTCCCATAGGATAACATTGGAGTTACCTAATTACATTTCATAAGTGTAATTTCCAAATGGGAATAGGTAGTTAGTTCATGTTTGATGTCTCTGGAATCCTATTTTATGGTGAAGTTGAATTTTAAACTTCAGTTTTGAAATTGCCATGATTAGATAGTTGACATTTTCCTGTCCTAGCCATTTAGTGCCTGTAACCTGCCTGAGTGTAGCATCAGTTGGGTCTTGTGTATTCCTCCTAGACAGCTGCACACAATAGGGAGCTCAGGTGTGCCTCGATGGGCCCTCATACTCAGGAATGGAGGGAGGAGCTGGGCACAGCCCCATTTACCCAAGAATAAACTGTGTCCTGCCTCCGCACAAAGGGCTGCATACCCCCTGTAATCAGTCTGGAGCCAGGACAGGGAAGACAGGATGTCTGAGGACTGCAAAGGGAAATGTCTAGAAGTGTCTCCTCACTTCTATTGACCATGGCTGAAGAGGGCCTCAAATGCATTCCGTAGGTTCTGTCCTACCTGCCAGGCCTGAGAGAAATCAAGGAAAGAGCTCAAGTCCCTTTGACCCCTCTTTGCCTGCCACTGGCACCCCCTTCCAGAGGGTAGGCATCATAACAATGTTGGACCTTGGACCCCAAGACAGCCTTAGGCATTAGGTTCATCTTGGTCTTGCTAGACCATGCTACTCACTACCCAAAGGCCATTCTGCTGAGGTCAGTGATTCCACTTTCAGTGGTCAGGGCCCTCTTGTGGATTTTTACCTAGGTGGGGTTCCCCAAAGAGGAAGTGTCAGAGAGAGGCATTAACTTCTTGTCAGCATACATGAAGTCCATGTGACATGAGTGTGGAGTAAGTTATAAGTTCTTCACACCCTATCACCCCCAAACCAATGGTCTTGTGGGGAGATTCAACAAGACTTTGAAGTGCATGATAATGGGCCTGCCTGAACCCACAATGCATAAGTGGGATGTCCTCCTGCTGTGCCTTCTCTGTGCCTAGAGAGCGTGCCACAGAAGGGGGCTGGTTTCAGTCACTTTCAACTCCTCTATGGCCACCATGTTAGTAGAGCACTTAGGGCCTCATTATGAGTTTGGTGGTCCATTGACCGCTATGGCAATGGGGGCAGTCCATCTGCTGTCATGCTGGCGGCCGGACTGCGGTTCCGCTGGCTCCGCCAGGAAGCACAGACCACCTCAGTCACAAGAAAGCACAAAAAGGCTGGCGGAGGCAGTGTGTCTGCCGGACACATTACAAGGTTGAACACAGCCAATGTGACAGTAGCTGGTCAACAACCATGTCTCAGATGGCGGAAATGGACAGTATAAAGAGAGACACTCACCTTCAGGCAGCTTTTCATGTCTGATGCTGCCATGGAACCCATCACACATGTCCTGACGCTGCTGGTGATCATTGAAGGAGACCCAAATCAACACCTTTGTGGACTCCACTGACAGTAAGTACACACACCTACCTATGTGATTAACCTTAACAACAGATGGTAGCGCCGTCGTCCACATCGAATGGGGGGCACGCTATGGGCAGCAAGTACACATGCCATTGTGTTCCGTGTCTGAACCAGATACCATAAAGGGCACATGCACATTCACAGTCATAATAGTTTCCCTTTGGTCACATCAATCATACTGCACCACAACACTGCACAAAAACACAAAACCACACATCTCAGGCACATGGACAGTGAAGGCTGCACAACATTCTCTCACACATCACCAACAACACACAAACATCACATATTCAAATACAACTCATACACCCAAATGTCACATAGGCTAGGGACTGTCATCACATACAACACACATATGTATGGATGCGGCATGGAATACAACCAACTCCATCATGAAACAGCCCTGCAATGGACACACACATCACAGCACAATGGGTGGACAATGGCATGCACAATACATATAGAGACAAATAGACAAACCTCACTATACAAACTATACTTGCACAATAGGGATGGGTCCATAAGTAGCACTGGGGGAAGGAGGCTGCACTGGGACACATACCACTTTACATATCCCCATAAAATAATGTGTGCACGGGAAAAGGTCCTACTTGTGTCTCAGGGACAAGCTGTACCGTACACAAAAGTCATGTCGTCTGCACAATGTGAAAGTACAAGCCTACAAAGCACATACAGCTACAAATGCATGCCCCTACAGGAACAAGCTGCAAGGGACACAAAGATAAATGGACACATGCACAGACAACTACAAACCAAGCTAGCACAGTTGAACACACTCCATGTCTGAACAAAACTGAAGCAGACAAATATCATACGAATGCATAAGCCACACAGGGAACAAGTCCAACACCATGCATGCTCACACTGAACAAAACAAGATGAAATACTTACCACTACAAACACTACACAATGCGTTGACACCACCATTGCATTCACACCCACATAAACATACATTCAACATATACCTTCCTCCTGTGGGAGAGCAGCACTGCCCACAAAGTCATATATTGAAAACATTAGCAAACGGAGTAGCAAGCAGGCCAGAACACACACAACTGTAGGAAGACAACACCAGTCACTCAGGAACAACATGAAGGTAGAAAAGGAATTGAAGGGCAAATGTGTACCCAAAACAACAAAAACTCTTTGGGTTCATTATTCAGTGGATTCATAAAAGTCCAAGGGCATTGGCCAGTCCATATAATTCTCAATAAAATAGCGCAGTGCTTTGCCTAAACGTGACACCCAGCTGCCATGGAACAGCCACAGGAAGGGGCATCAAGGGGGCAGGCGGGCACCACAGGGGTTATCCAGGGGAGGAGGGGGCAGATTTGGGAGGGGGGGTTGAGTTTGGGAGTGGTGGTCTTCTTCTTTGGAGGGATGGGCTTCTGCTTTGGAGGAGGGACTTCTTCTTGGGAGGGGGAGGGGCATGGGTGCTTGCAGGGAGACAGGGGAACCCTTGGAGATGGAAGGGACAGGCTGGGAGCTGAGTGGAGGTCTCTTGGGTTTGGGAAGGGGTGGAGGAAACAGGGCAAAGTTCTAGGTTAAACCAAAAAACTTTCTTAGGAACACAGGATCGGTCAGCAGAAGGGGTAGGGATTTGGAGGTTGAAGGAGTGGTTGGGGGCTGTGTAGGTATGGATGTCTTGGGTGCATGCTTCCGAGAATAATGCTTTTGTGTGGTGTGTGTCTGTTGCGTAGGTGAGTGACAGCGTTTGTGTGGCTTGTGGGTAGAGGTGCTGGGGGATGCATTGGTTTGTCTCTTGGGGTGGTGACTGCAGGTATGTTGGATGTGGTGGATATCTGTGTTTCTGTAGTAGTGGTGTCTGTGGGTGTGGTCCTTGTGCTGGATGTCTGCAGGTCTGCTGGGGTGTTGTCTGCAGGTAGGATGGGTGTAGTGGGTGTGTCAGTGACTGTTGGTGTGGTGCTTGTCGGTATGCCTGATGTGTGTGTGGTACTGGGTGTTTCTGGGGAAGTTGTGAGTGTTGCTGTGTCTGTTGGTTGATGTTGTTTGTGTGCATACTGGTGTGTTTTGTGGTGCTTGTGTTTGTGTGTGCTCCTTTTGGGTGTTGAGGTGGATGTCTGCAGATCTGTATGTGTGCTTTGGTTAGGTAGGGGAAGGGGGGATTTGGATTGGGAAGAGGGATTTGGAGGGGGGCAGAAGGTGGGGGTGACTGGCTGCCATTAGTGATGAGGCCAGAGCCTGAAAAGATCTCTGTAGGCCAGCCACTGCAATATGAATGCCTTCCAGGAATACGTTGGTCTATAGAAGTTGGGTCACCAATCCCTGGATGGCACTCACAATGGATAACTGATTGACAGAGATACTTCTCAGGAGGTCAATAGCAAAGGAGATGCCGATCCTCCTGGGTGAGCAGGCACAGCCAACTGAGTATGAAGCAACAAGGAGGGCAGTGATAGAACGGGGTGGCAGACAAAGATGGTACTGGGAGATGCACTGATGGGTCCGCCACCACTAGACAGTGGCCACTGGAAGAGGACTCTGAAGATGATAGTGATGATTTTGATTCGGTCTCCTATGTGGCACTCCCCTCGCCCTTTGGACCACTGGGCACCTCTGTGTCAGTGGAATATTGACCTGAGGTCCCATGTCCAGATGCTTCCCGACTTGGCTTGGACCTGTCTCCTTGCTTGCCGGTGTAGATGCTGCAATGACAAACAGAAATAGGGACAACTACAATTGCATGGCTGAAGTTGTGCAATCTCAGCAACCATTGACCAAGTAGGAGACCTCATCACATTCAATGCTTTGCCTCACGGAGCAGACTTCAGTTACCTGTTGTTACATAATCATAGGCCAATGCCAAATGTATTCCTACATTTCCCACACAAGGTATACACACATCTATTTGTCACATACATAGGGAGCTAACATAAATAAATGATGCTCCAAATTCCTGCCATGTTGATGAAAAAAGTACAATTGCATGGGGATGATGACAGTTAATACTTGCACTGAAAGCAGTTCCACTATATATACTTCACCAAGTGACAACTGTCCCACTAGAGTCAAGGAGGTATAATTGATGTTGCTCAGATAGACCACACGTGGCATGGAAATGCACACTGTAGACATCACGTGCAATATGTCAGGGAGAGATGTCAACTAAAAGCATAACACAATGAATCTGCAAGCCCAACAGTGATCACCACTAATGTCTAACAATGACATGCTCTGAGTGTTTCAGTAAAAGCCATTAGTCCTTGGCATGTTGGAGAGACACAGAAGTTTCAAGGACTTGTAGAGGTCTTTCAAAGGGTTGCCCAATGGGAAGCTTTATCACTATCCTCATTTTGGTCAAGCAAACCCAGATGTTTGTCTGTGGATGTATGCCTGTTCCCAAACACATGTGGCTGAAACATTAATGCAAGTCACTCCATAAAGCATGCCAACAGTCAGGGCACAAACCTTAAACATGACACATTTGCAGTGCACTTATCAACATGATCAAGGGCATAGATATGTGCATTGTGGCTTTAAACTCTAGGCCTACCTGTCATGTCTCCCATTGCTACTGCAGTTGTATATGCTAAATGACATGCTAAGATGCTTGAGGGTATGTGTCTGCCAATAGGCAATGGTGACATATTTCTGGATTTGACATAACATGACAAGTAGCCCCATTGTAAATGAATTATTCCACATACAGCGTGCTATGTATATATACATATATATATATATATATATATATATATATATATATATATATATATATATATATATATAGCCACACTGGCCTTCAACTATCCAAGAAGGTAAACGGCACTCCAAGAGCACTGTGAATTATTATTATTTTTTTTAAATCATGTGATCACTTACAAGTTATAAATACATATGCCAATATGGCGACCACGAGGTTCACAAAGGTGGTTTAACACTGCAACGCTTCCCGCTATGCACCATTATTAGCAAAAAAAATATTTCACAGTGCTCTTGGAGTGCCGTTTCGCTTCTTGGATAGTTGAAGGCCAGTGTGGATATAAGATGCGTGGCGCACGTCATTTTCAGCACCCCCGGCGGTTAGGTGCAGTCGAGCATGCTGGACCAAGTGGAAATATATATATATATATATATTGGAATAAAGACATCATCCAATCAACATAGTTAGACCATGCATGAAACTTCCATCCATACATGCATACCAAACAGACAGGGACACATGCTTACATGTAGGCCCAAGGAATGTTGGCAACAGACATGGCACATAACTAATGTCAATGAACAGTCACCACTTACCAAGGGAAAGTAATGACCCATAGCTGAATACAAAGTAAAATGTAAGCCATGTCACATGTACGTCTTACACCTTCACATTACAGACTGCAGTAAGGCATAAGAACTCATCAGACTCTGAAGAAAGCAAGCTTCTGGGTGACAGAGGCCACTGTACACAATTACTCAGACACATGACTGAGGACATTAATCCATCACCTACTTAACTTTGGCCTGGAACACTGAGGAGTAAGAGTCTGTTGCATAGAAAATACACGCACTTCAACCACAAACCGCACATGACTGATAACTGTACACAGCCATATGTAGTCCTTTTAAAACTAGTGGTTTGCAGTACCCACCCAGTGTAGCCCTAGTTCCCTGGTACAATAGGCCAGGGCTCATCAGTATAAAACATATGACATGTCAACAAAAAGAATCTCTTGTACCGTGTGACACATAAAAGTCAGGATGAGCTGTCAGAACCTCACTCAATCCCTTGGCAATGGGACAGGCAGGAACATACCCTGTACTCAGCCCCTTGTGACTGTTGTGCTGCCCTCAAACATCCACTAAGCTCTGGATAGGTCACAACCAGAATGCAGGCCAATAGAGGGGGTCAATGTCCAATGAGCAACCTGCCCACGTTTGGCGGACAGTGCCAGCTGGACCTCCGTGATCTTCTGGGCCCAGCATATCAGGTCCACCCAGTTCTTGTAACAGTGGGTGCTCTGCCAGCTGTGTACCCCCAGGGTCCGCACCTTACGAGCAATGGCTCTCCATATCCCTTTCTTTTGATGGCCATTGACCTGCATGGATGCAAAAGACAAATCAAAAGATCATGTCCACAAGCCCCATCAGAAATGGTAGAGTCACATACATGCCAAAAACATCAAGCTTGACGTTTCCCATTTTGTCAATACTCTCCAAGTGTTGCAAATGCAATCAATGAAGTACTGGGCCATGATTACAGACATACATTTCCCAATCTGCAGGACAACCCACCACCCGGCTCTGGCCCTACAGTAACTAGGCAGGCTTACTGACATCTTGTGGACATGCTCTAGCAACCTGACAGAGATGTTAGCCACCCTGAGGCACTCCACACCTCCATGGTTTCTGAAAGGTAGACTACTTAAGCATGAATGAACCACTGCATACACACTCGGTGAGAATGACTCAGACAACACACATGGGTGACAATGAAGGGACTGGCATGGAGGGTACATAAAGTGTCTAGCCAGTCCCTGTGTAGTGCTTTGTAATGACACATGCAGACTCATGCCACTTCAGGGAGTGGGTTTCTATGTTATGTATCTGTACCACAGAATGCTTTTGGACATATGTGTCCATCCTACAGCGATGGCATCCAACAAATAAAGGCATGCATTGTACACTTTCTACTATGTGACCAAGCTATTGCGTCACATATAATGGACTCCTAGGAATCTACACACTTTCTGCACAGTGGAAATATCAGTCATGCAATGAGCCTACACAGGATATATATAACCTGTGTGACGGTGACAGCAGGGCTGTGGAAGTAAGGGACCTATCATGAGTCAAAGACATACATTGACAATGATGCTATGTGCACATGTGAATTAGATTAGTAACTTACCTCTGGGTCCATTATTTTCTATTCATTATCTGATCAAATGAATGAGGCACTCTATGCAGGATTTGTTACCAGAGCCTCATATTGCCCACGACAGGCTCTGCTGGGGTACAAGGAGCGCCCACAGTGCCACAGTTGTATGGCCACAGTGGTTCCAACCCACCCTAGACCAGAACCCATACTGGGAGATACATGTGACAGGCCCTGGTCTCTGCAGGCTGAGCAGACTGAACGCACATGACACTCACATTCCCATCACTACCATGTATTACAGTACATCATGTAGCCAACAGCAATTTGGCATGTAGTGTGTGTGGCAACCTGAAGGGCAGAGAGAATGATTTCATATCTGCCAAAAAAATGACTAGCAAGGGCAGATGTCTGAAGTAACCTCAGTGGCAACATACACATAGCTTATGTTCATCACATTTGACACATACAACATGCATGCTCGGCTCTTGCTGACATTCACATATTTGTTGTCTCCCATATTCAACCATCTCAAAGAAATAGATGTCAATAGATGGCTGTGATGTCAACTCACCTACTTCTGTGCATCCAACCCAAGTTTACTCAGGGAACACAGGAACAACACAATTTAAATGTACTCAACATTTGGCACTGGCCAATGATACCTGCACATGGAATCTCCCTATAATGCCACACAGACTGCAACAACAGACAAATAAGTATAAACTCTGACACACATGGGCACAATCTAGCCTGTGAGGAGGCAAAGGATGGTGAGGTACAGAGAAAACTGCACACATGAGGCATGTGCCTGTTCCTCTGGGGCACCATAATGATGTTTTTACAGGGGTAGAGCCTCAGTCACCAGCCTCTCCAGCTTCTCTTGTGTTAAGGCTGGGGTCCAATCACCTACTGGACATGGCATGATTGCTCCCCGAGGCAGTACACAGCAGTTCGGTAGTGGAGGTCTTGATGGCAGCAGTGTCGGTAGTTAAATGACAGACTTTACAGAGTATAGTGGTCACATCCACCACATATTTGGTTGTCACTGCTGCCAGACCCAGCCATTGGCCTACGGCTGTGCCTGCCATGTTTGCTACTGCCTACAGCCGTGATGACTTACACCAGCGGTCACGGGCGGTTCCTAATGTCCAATGGAGAAGGTCGGCCAGCTGCCATTTTATCGGCCAGTAATGCGGTTTTAGTACTCATAAACTGCATCACACCTCATAAAACATAGTTTTGATCACTAAAACCTGCTCTTGTAGGTTGGTTATGTTTGCATTACTACATAAACACCATTGTAGTATGTTGCTGGGTACATACTGAAATTTACAGTGAGCACAATCAAGCCCCACCAAAGGGCATTTGTGCACTCAGGGCATCCACTCACATTCCAAGTGGCATCTGTGAAGAACAATTTTGCTTTTGCTCCCGATACATGATGTATACACGTGTGGCAAAATCAATGGGGTAACATGTGACCCTTGTGTTTTAAGCAGTTGTGATGTGTACTGTTTACCATGTCCATCTGTTCAAAATTGTCATGTCACATGTAAACCTTGACATGCATCATGAATGTTGCTGTGGACACAATAACTACTGTGAGAACTTTTTTCTTGTCATGTATAGGTACCCAGGGAGAGGGAGGATGTGACAACCACCTGTCTACCGCCCACTGCCAGACCTTCAGGCCATGGAGCAAAGGCACATCATAGCATATTACCGTCTAAATAGGCAAACAATAGTGGACTTATGTCATCAGTTGGAGCCAGATCTAATGGCAGCTATTAGTTATCGAACCAGCGCACCACGCATTCTACAGGTCACGTCAGTGTTTCCTAGCCACAGGGTCCTTACAATATACAGTGGCCCTAGCTGGTCAAATGTCCCAACCTGTGTTTAGTCTGGTGTTGAAGAATGTCCTCTCAGCAATGTTGAAACACCAGGACAGCTATATCCAGTTTCAACTACGAGATGATTTAGCCCATGTGAAGTCTGACTTTTATGATTTTGCATGCCTCCCACATTGGTAAGTGCTACTGATGGCACACATGTTGGCTTGGTGGCAGCACATGCCAATTAACACGTATGCTGAAACAGAAAGAACTTCCATTGCAATAACGTCCAAGTTGTATGTTTGGCAGACTTGCACATTTCACAGTTCTGTGCCCGTTATGCGGGTTTAGCCCATGATTCCTTTATAGTGCAGAACAGCAAGATACCCCAGCGGATGTCACAACTGTACCCAGAGAGGGCCTGGCTGGTTTATAAGTTACATCTGTCCTGGCTGTGTGTGTGCAATGTATAGTACCACAATTTTGATATGTTGGACTTGTTGGACAAATATGCCATGCTTTAACAAGAGACTCAGCATATCCAAACTGTCCTTGGTTGTTGACACCACTGAGGAATCCAACTACACAAGGGGAAATCTGTTTCAATGAGGCCCATGAAAGAACAAGACAGGTAGTGGAGCGGGCTTTTGGGCTCCTGAAGGCCAGATTTAGGTGTCTTGACTGCACTGGTGGAGCCCTCCTCTACTCGCCCGGTAAAGTGCAAGATCATTGTGGCCTGCTGAATGCACAACAACATTGCCCTGCGGAGGAATATCCCATACATCCCAGAGGAAGGTGAGCCTGCAGTACCACTGGATGAGATTCCTGAAATGCCAAAGGAGGATAACTGGTGAAAATGAAGGAGTTGACCTGGGGAAAGATATCATCAATAACTACTTTTCAGGAGTGTATTGAAATGTGATGTAATGACTGTGACTGTATGAAGGACTGTAGTTGTCAGATTGTGTAGAGTAGAGTGAGTTTGCAAGACAATGAGGAGCTAATGCTATCCAACATCCACTGAAAGGGTGCATGAAAAGTTAGCCTTTGACATATCCCCGACTTGATGTAGCTGCTTTGTTTGTGTCAGTCTCATTGCAATGTAACCTCATTTCCAGATGCTTGCTATGTGATTCGTATTGCAGGCATGTTATTGAATCTATACTCCTTGGCTTGTCTTTGTGAGGATACCTTCACCATGACATCCTCATGTGGGCATTTCACAGATGTAACGCTGGCAGGTATCTGATGCTGTTCTGACATGTGAAGTGGACATGGATTGTACCAGGTAATGTAGGTAACAGATCTGGGCTGTATGAGTCTTGTTCCATGGCAGCCTAGCCATTGTTTGAGTGGACGGTCTGAAGTGCACAATGTATTTGTTTTTTTTGTGCTATGTTGGGCCAATTGCATCATGCGTGTGAATATATGGGCATGAAATATGTTGTCCTCAAGAGCAAGCCAGACATTCACCTTTCACATAGACTAAACATTCTTCTTGTATGACCTGTATGTAGCTGTAGATCTGTTTCCTTATTGCAGGCCACAGTGCCTGTGCCACAACTCTGAGATATGTTTGTGTCATACCACCAGATGCATGGTCATTAGAGTAAAATGCACCTGTGTTTAGGGACTGTTGCCCTGCCCTTTGTCTGTACCTTGGTTTATGTGATGTTGGATTACTTTGGTGTGGTATGTGATGAAGCTCAAACTAGTGACACCATTCACTTTTCTGTTTGTCTATTCTACAGGTCCATGTCTGACAAGGCCCTTCCTTCTGTAATCCGGGGGACTGTACCTTGGTATATCCACCTTGGCGCAATATGAGTAAGCCATTCATGGCTTTGACAGTCCAGACCTTTTGACAGGATATATGTTGTACAGTGGAATAAAATGTTTGGTGACCAGACACTTGTACCAATGTGTTTGTGTGTGTTGTTAGTAAACTTTAGCAGTACAGTGTACTTGTTGCACATCCCTCCTTGCACAAGTATGCTTTGTCTTCCTCATTTGCTTTACATGGCTGAAACAGAAACATGCAGACAAAAACTTTGTGATAGGTAGTATCTATTGTGCATAAATGCATAGGATGAAAACATGGGACATGACGGAACAGAACAGTGAAGGGTTCAGTCAGGGTTGATGAAATCATTGTATCAGATGCCACATCATTTGAAGTCCAAAGTCCATTGTACTCCTCCCATAGGAAATGGAAGGTTGTTCAAGGACAGTCAACATAGTGTTTATGTGGCATACAAAGGAGTGTATTCATGAAGAGGTCACTTGCTGGCAGTGGTGGGCGTATTGCCATCTTCATCTCCTTTATTCTTAGCTGGATGTCCCCACTTGCGGTGAGTGGTTGATCTGATACTACAGAAGCAGAGGTGTCTGTTGCTTGTTCTTCCCCTGACAGGGCCTTCCTTCCAGTGGCTGGCACCGATGTTGAAGGGCCTGGTGTTGCTGGTCCAAAGGAAGGCATGTGGTGTTGCTCACGATCCCTGATTAGGGTACTGCTAATCTCCCTGATCACCCCTGTTAGAGAGGCCAGGATGGTATTTGTGGCATCCCACTTTAGAAGCATTTCCTTATGCATGTCCCTCTGCAGCTGCTTGATTTCCCAGAGTTCAGCACCTACTTGACCCATCACTCCTTGGGACTCTTGATAGAACCCCAAGACTTGGCTGATAGTGTCCTACACATCCACAGTACCCACTGCCCATTGGCCCACAGCATCCCGTCAATACACCCTACCACCTCGGGTGTGTGCCCTTGCCACAGGGTGCACCCCTGCTGCCAGTCCCATTGCCATCATTGTCGAAGGTGTAGTGATGTGACTCAGCATCATGGACTGGGGGGCATGAGATGGTTGCCACTGTCCTAGGAACACAGGTTTGGGGGCAAATGGCAACCGGGTTGGGTAAGTTTGATGTGGGCACAATGAGTGTCACTGTTGTTGCCTGACCAGGTTGCCCAGAAGGGCCAGAACTGTCCTTTAAGAAAAGTGTGCAGGAGTACTATTGTCACTGAGGGCTCCATCCATGGGGGCAGTGGCAGTCTCTTCTATGGGCTCTGTGTGCCCAGTGGCAGCACGACCAGCTAATATAAAAGATATAGGGGCATATTTATACTCTGTTTGTGTCGAATGTCAAAACTTTTTGACGCACATTCGCACAAACCTTGCCCCATATTTAAACTATGACGCCCGACCCCGCGGATGTCAAAAAACCTCCGAGTGCGTCATTTTTTTGATGTGGGAAACCGCCTTGCGTTAATGACATGCAAGGTAGGCGTTCCCATCCATAAAATGACTTTAAGGCCTGTGCGCCTTATTTATACTCCTGCGTCATTTTGACGCAAAGGAGGGGGCGGGCTTTAAAAACGGTGCACAGCCTGATGTGCGCTGTTTTTGAACACCTGGGTGAGGGCAGGAATTAAGGGACCTGTGGGCTCATTTCCATGGTCTGAGACCATGGAAGCAGTCCAGAGGTGCCCGTCCCTGGCCTAATTTGGTCCCCCCTACATGCCACTGTGCCCAATGGCCATGCCCAGGGGACAGAAGTCCCCTGGGCCTGACCATTGGGCAAGGGGGCATGACTACTGTCTTTGCTAAGACAGGAGTCATTTCAATGGGGGTTGTGCGTCAAAAAATGGCGCAAGTCTGGTTTGAGCCATGATTTTTTACTCAAGCCTGACTTGCACCATTTTTTGACGCACAACCCCCATTTTCCCTTACACCGGGGCTGCCTGGTTTGAGTCATTTTTTTTTTTTACTCTGACCAGCCCGCAGCGCCGGCTAACGTCAATCCTTAAATAAGGCACCCGCATGGCGCGTAGGAGTGGCGTTAGCTGGCGGTACATTTTTTTACGTAAACCTGCGGCAGTGCTGTTTTGCATCAAAAAGTATAAATATGGGCCATAATGTTACTGGTTGTATTGTTACATCTACCTCCAAAGGTTTACAGTACATTTAGCAGACACCTTGTAGTTAGTTGATTTTCAGGTTATCCTATTGTGACAGGTACCCATCGTTTGGTTGTATTGACGTGAGATTATTGATATATGCAAATTCCTTTGACTTTAAGCAGCTGCTGATTTTGGCTTTTCCTTGACACTTGGGAGGATGGCCAGAGAATGCTCTCTTTCCAGTAGGGTAGGCAAACAGTGGGTGGACAGGATGTAGCTTTGACCATTTTCAGGCCTGGTTGATTGATATGCAGGCAGAACGAGGAGTCTCTTGTATAAGCAAATGGAGACATCATGTGGTCAGTGCACTTTGAATGTGTCTGCTGCCAATACCATTCTGGTGATGCATCTTGAGGCCTTGTTGTTCATTTGTGTTGCACACTGGTTGTGCTGTTCATCCTGTTCCCAATGGTTTCATCTTGGCTTAGCAGTTTAAGATTGAGCTGAGTGGCCAGTAACATCTCTGTGTTGAGCATGATCTGTATATTGTTCCCTTCCAGGTGAGTACATGTCATCATTTGAGAGTGAAGTGCAGATTCCCTTTGGGAGCAGATAGAAATACGGAATTTGCTGTCCTTGAGCTCACAATTTAAAAATACATCTTTTAGTAACGTTGATTTTAAGATTGTGTGTTTGAAAATGCCACTTTTAGAAAGTGAGCATTTTCTTGCTTAAATCATTCTGACTCTGCCTGTTTGTGGATTCCCTGTCTGGATCAGTTTGACAGTTGGGATGTTCGCATCTCTCTCTAGACAGTGACACAAAGGGAGCAGGGGTGTAGCCTGCATAGCCTGCTGAGCCATCTGTGCTAGGAGGGAGGAGAGGAGTGGTCACTCACTCCTAAAAGGGCTGTGCCTGCCCTCACACAATGCAGTCTCCAACCCCCTGGTGAGTTTCTGGGGCCTGGCCTGGGCAAGGCGGGATTTCACAAACAAGAGAGACTTTTCTTTGAAGTAAGCATACTACAATGAGCAAAATGTGTAAAAGAATGGCGCCCAAAACCACAGACTTCAGATCACTTCTGGAAGCCAAGGAACCTCTCCCTGGAGAAGAGTTGAAGAGCTGAGGAAGAAGAGCTGCCCCGCCTGTGGCTGTGCTTTGTGGAGCTATCCTGCAGTTGCTGCTTCTGTCCGTGCAAGAGGACAAAGACTGGACTTTGTGTGCCTTCCTGCTTGTGAAGAACTCTCCAAGGGCGTGAAACTGAGCTTGCCTCCTGTTATTGAAGTCTCAGGGACAGCAAAGACTTCTCTCTGCCAGCACCTGGAGCCCCTGCTGAGACTCCGGTTCTGCCAAGTGGTGCCCTATCCAGTTCCTGGGGCCTTGTCAGGTGAAACTGGTGGACCAAGGTTGAAAATCCACGCACAGATCACTGTTCAGGGAAATTACCGACGCAACCTCCGAGAGCGGCTAAAAGAATGACGCACCGCCAGCTCTGCAGCTGAAATTGACACAGCATTTGGAGCGCAGCTGTGAAATCGACACACGTGGCTGGAGAAACAATGCTCGCCATTGCTGACGGAGGCTGCAACGACGCAACATCGCTGGTAAACTCGACCCGAGGTGCTTTGTCCAGATCAACGCATCTCTCTCCTGTGGGGAAAGAAACTATGCACGCCAATAGGACCGGAGAAGGAGAAACAAAGCACAACCTTGCTTGCGGGTGAGAAATCAACGCACCGCTTACCTTTTTTGATGCACACTCACCCGTGCGGGTTACTTTGACGTGACTCTGTTACATTTTCACGCTAACAACGTTAGCGTTGTGTTTAAATGGACATGAAGGCTCTTTTTGCTTTTTAATCAATAACTTGACGTGTATTGTGGGTTTTTGTCATTTTGATCTTGTTTTGTTTAGATAAATATTTTCCATTTTTCTAAACAGGTGTTGTGTCATTTTGTAGTGTTTTCATTAAGTTACTTGGTGTGTTGGTACAAATACTTTACACCTAGCACTCTGAAGATAAGCCTGCCTGCTTGTGCCAAGCTACCAAGAGGGTGAGCGGGGGTTACCTGAGGGTGATTCTCTTTTAACCTGACTAGAGTGAGGGTCCTTGCTTGGACAGGGAGTAACCTGACTGCCAACCAATGACCCCATTTCTAACACACACTATACACACAACCATATGCATAACAAAAACAATTTGACCACAAAAATCTGCAGAATAATGCCAAGGCAGCAGGAATTTAGGAAAATGATTGTAATCAGTCAAACAATAAATTCAACAATCTGATTTACACATTAAACAGATCTGTACACATGCATAAAAAAGGAACACTGCCCAGTCCATAGTTCACAGGGCCCAGATGGCCACAGGGCAAGGTCCAAGGCCCCACTCAAATCCTGCCCCAATACAGAGAGAATACTGCTGAGGCACCAGTTGGCATATAGGCAGGCACCTCAGCCAGATGTAGAAACAAGTCCACTGGTTCTGGAGGAGTGCAAGGCCACAGTCTCTCTAGTGGGTGTCTTCCAGACTGGTTCTGGAGGGGGCAACATGCCCTGTGCTCTTTGTCCAGGGGAGTGAAAGGCCACAGTGTCTCAAATGGGTGTCTTCCCCATTGGTTCTGGAAGGGGCAACATGCCATGTGATTGGTCCTGGGGAGTGCAAGTCCACAGACTCTCGAGTGGGTGACTTGCTCACTGGTTCTGGAGGGGGCAGGCCGCACAGCAGTCCTTGGAGGCTGGACTATATGGCATCCACTGGCGGTGATGGCTGCACCGTGGTGGTTTTTGTGGGAATGCTCCTGCTCAGCTCCAGCATCTTCCGATGGCTGCACTGTGGTAGTAGAAGTGTGAGGCTCCTGCTCAGCCCCTCCACACTCCGATGGCTGCACTATGGTGGTGGATGTGGGAGGCTCCTGATCAGCCCCCGCACTCTCTGATGGCTGCACAACCATGGCTGGTGGTAGGGGCTCTGTGACAGCTGCAAGTGCAGGCTCCTTCCCCTTTTCGGCAGCTGGTGCATGCTCCTTCCCCTTTTTTGTGGCTGGTGCAGGCTCCTTCCCCTTCTTTGTGGCTGGTGCAGGCTCCTTCCCCTTTTTTGTGGCTGCTGCAGGCTCCTTCCTCTTCAGTACTGTTGGCCTGGAATCCTTTCCACCACAAGTAGGTACTGCTACCACTGAGACCATGGACTGTTTTACTGAGGTGCTTGGCTGGTTTATTGCTACCCTGCGCTTACATGTAGGACGGGGGTGGAGGGGTTGTGAAAAGGTCAATCTGGAAAAGGAAAAACTTTTTAAGGACGTTGGGGCGGGAAGAGGGAGGATTAATGGGAGTGGAGGATGAGGAAGTGGTTGTTGGAGGTGTTTGTCTGCTGGATTTGGGTGCATGGCTGTATACTGTTGTGAGGTGGATGGCTGTTGGCTGTCTGAGTGTTTGTGTACTTTTGGAGGAGGGACACACACCGTGGGAGAGGACGGAGGGGACATGTGCATGGATGTTGTGGATGTGTCTGCCAGTGAGCTGTGTGTTCTGCTTGGTGTGGTGATGTTGCTGGTAGTGGATACTGATGTAGTGCATGCAGGTATGAGTGTGGACGTAACTGGGTTGGCAGGTGGAGGAGGAGGAGGGGGAGACAGTGGAAATAGTGGATGTTGTTGTGTCTGCAAATGAATGGTGTTTGTGTGAGTGCCTGTGGGATGAAGTGTGGTGATTGTGTTTGCCTGTGACACTCTTGGGTGTTGTTTTGTCTGCATGCTCATCTGGCTGTGTGCTTGGGATGGGTTGGGTTTGAGGAGAATGGGACTGGGAAGTGGAAATTTGAGGGGGGACAGTAGAAACAGGGACAATGGCCGCCATCAGAGAGGAGGCCAGAGCCTGAATCAATCTCTGTTGGGCCGCCAATCCACTGTGAATGCCCTCCAGGAATGCGTTAGATTGCTGCATCGGGGCTGCCAGCCCCTGGATGGCATTCACAATGGTTGTTTGCCCTACAGAGATGAATCTCAGGGGGTCACCAGCCTCCTCACTCAGGGCAGCAGGGCTCACTGAGGCAGGGCCTGAGGTGCCTGGGGCGAAGGAGATGCCCACCCTCCTGGGTGGGCTGGCACGGGCAACTCGCTGAGGGGCGTGTCGGAGGGCAGTGCTGGTACGGGGTGGCAGCTGTACCTGCAGCTGGGCTGGTCACAGAGGTGTCCACCACCACCAGTGCGCTCCCATCGGAGGAGGTATCAGAGTCTGTGTTGTCCCCTCCAGTCTCCGCGGTGGTGCTCCACTCGCCCTCCGTCCCACTGGTGCCCTCAGTGTCGGTGGACTCTGCCTCCAGGGTCCTGTGTAATGCAGATCCCTCTGTCACCGATGCGTCTGCTCCTTCGCCAGAGGATGCTAATGCACATACGGACAGGATGACAAGAAAGGGGAGAGATAGAGACAATGGATACACTGGGTCAATGACTGCACCAACACCACTGTTGGCATACACAGCACCCTCACACACAGGGAACAGGCCTACGCACTATGGACTGTGAAATGGATACTCAACAAGGAATGAGGTGGGGTACACACCGCCAACTGCAGCACACCTGTGACCCACACAGCCCTGACCAGTAGTGAATACTAAAAAGCTAGGTAAGCAGTATTGCCCCTTTAGACCCTTATCCAGCAGAGGACCTAGGCTGCTATGTCTGGCAAAGCCTAAGGGCATCCACTGACACACAACCACCACCAGGATACCACCCCTCCAGCCATGAGCTTCAATGATGACCACTGTATTCACCCCCTTGTGGCTGCTGTGATGCCCTCAAGCACCCATCCATTTAAGGGTAGGTCACCGTCAGTATGCAAGCCATCAGGGGGGTTCAGGGTCTGACGGGCACCCTTCCTCGTTGGGAGGCCATCGTCAGCTGGGCCTCTGCGGTCTTCTATGCCCAGCATCTCAGGTCCTCCCACCTTGTCTGACAGTGGATGCTCCGCCTGCCAGAGACCCCCAGGGTCCACACGTCCTTGGCGATGGCATGCCATATTCCCTTCTTTTAATTGGCGCTGACCTGCAGAGGCAATACACACAGGAGAACACCATTAGACAAACAGTCCAGCCAGTAAAATAAATGCCCCACCATACCCATTTCCATCACCATTGGCACACACATAGCCCAGCACACAACGTATACACTACAAAGAGGACATCCACCCACCCCCCTTACACAAGGCCTTCACACACACACATCCATGCATTCATGTCATATGCAACGTGCCCACAGTGTACTCACATGTTGGTCTGGAGGCCCATACAGCAGTCCATACTGGGATAGGACTACATCCACCAGTCACTCTAACTCCTCAGAAGTGTAGGCTGGGGCCCTTTCCCTGGTCACACGAGCCATTGTAGCTTCAAGACACAGGTCACAGCAGCACATGCAGTGAAGCTCCTCTACTATGGATGGTCAGGAAACAAGTGAGCAATATGATAGAAAATGGTGGTCACGTCTGCGGGGGTGCATACAGTCACTGCCGGCGTAGATCACTATTGGCCACTGTACCCCATGGGGCCCAATTGTAATAAATGAGGAATTGCACGGTGGTTCACAACCGCCTACCGCTGCGGCACACAATGTTAGCGGCATTATCTCACTTCTACCTGTCCCTCCACACACAACAGGCCTATGGATTAATGCTGTATCACAATACCTAAAACTGCGGATAAATAGGAGATGGAGGCATACCCCCGTGTACAGACCCCTTGCGGACTTAGCTATATTGGAGGACAGGCACATTATACTCACCATAGAGTGGATAGGGCCACAATCACAGAGCTATGTGCCTAATTGGAGCCTGACCTGATATCTGCTATCCATCACCCCACTGGGATCCACCATCTTGTGCATGTGCTATCAGTTCTCCATTTCCTGGCAACTGGTTCTTTCCAAAGGGAGAGTGGGCTTGGCAGCAGGAATGTCACAGCCAATGTTCTCAAATGTGCTGACAAGAGTGTTGTCTACCCGGATAAAACACATGTGCAGCTACCTTGTATTCCCCCAGGTTGAGGATTTGGCTACAGTGAAGGCTGGATTCTATGCAATAGGACAGATCCTGAATATAATTGGTGCGATTGACAGAACACATATTGCATTTGTCCCCCCTCTGTCTGAATGAACAGGTGTTCACGAATCGAAAGAGGTTCCACTCCATGAATGTGCAGATGGTGTGCTTGGTGGACCAGTACATTTCCCACGTCAATGCTAAGTATCCTGGGTCAGTGCATGATGCCTTTGTCCTGAGGAATAGCAGCATCCCAAATGTGATGTCCCAATTACAGAGGCACAGGTGTGACTAATAGGTGAGCCCTGGATCCCATCCAGTATCTGTTGGTGTATGCCTACGGTGTTGGCCATATAAGATAGTGTGTGGCTAAATGATGTCCCTCAATATTTGCAGGTGATTCTGGTTACCCAAACCTATCATGGCAGCTCACCACTGTGAGGAATGCCAGGACAAGAGCAGAAGAACTTTATAATGAGGCACATGGTGAACCAGATGGATCATTGAAAGGGCCTTTGGCCTCCTGAAGGCCAGGATCCGGTGCCTCCATCTGAGAGGTGGATCCCTGTGCTACTCACCCAAGAAGTTCTGCCAAATAGTAGTGGCATGCTGCATGTTGCACAACCTGGCCCTCAGACAACATGTACCTTTTCTGAAAGAGGAGGAGACTGGAGATGGCCCTGTGGCAGCAGTAGACCCTGTGGGCAGTGAGGATGAGGAGACAGAGGATGAGGATGTGGACAACAGAACATCTGTGATCCGTCAGTAGTTCCAATGACACACAGACAGTGCAACTTTACATTTCTAGGACTAGGTGATTTGACAAATAGCCCTGGTGTGATCAAAACAGCCAGCAACAGGTCATTACATTTTCTATCGTGCAATTATTGCTATTTGGGAAGTTTCCTGAATAGGGCTCTTAGAATGGATGTGTTTGTGAAAAAAGTGACTGATATAAGCTAGTTTGGTGAGACATTTCATTAGATTGGGCAGTAGTGTGACAAAATGAGCAGGCGGCTGAGTTGCAACACAGCGCAAGTTGAGGAGAGTTAGGATTCTTGTTCTAACTTGGCCTCAAAGTAAATGCTATTTTATAATTTCTGCCAAAGAAAGGTATTGTCACCAAATCACTAAGCCCTGTCTCTCTGGATTCATTTATGAGAATAGCAAGGACATTTTGAAAACTCCGGAGTTCCCATTTGTTGCCTGTATCTGCTGCAAACTGTGGTAGACTAGTAAATAGATAAGTAGGAAATACAGGAGAAAATATTGTGAATGCATGTCTTTACACCAATGTACAATTGAAAAGAGGGCAGTCCATACACCTCTGATTAGCAACATCTTTGCACATTAGAACAAAGGAACTAAAGGCATAAAGTACCAAGAACGAGAGATGCCTGCGTCATTAGAAGTAATCAACAATCGGGCAATGACCTGTTTTCTTTGATGTGAATCACATTTACTTTACCATTCCCATTTCTGCCACCTTGGCTTGATGAATTAGTCCTTTAACTGATCACTTTGATGAAAGGCTGAGATAGGACCATTTGACTATTTTTTTATTTAGTAGTGGAATTCATCACAGCGGGGAGAAAGCCTGGGAGCTCTAACAATGTATCTTTTACTTTTAGAATGTGCTAGGTTAATATTAAATTGGCCCATCTATGCACACATATTATGATTTTCAGCATTTCAGAAAGTGTATACTTTGATTTAAGCAGCAGCACAACAATATAAAAAGATCTGTATTATTTGTAACTGCACAATCTCAAACATGTGGGGCCAGATGTATCAAGCTCCCGGTTTGCATTTTGTAAATAATGAATTTTGTGAAATTACTATTTTAGAAATGCAAAATGGGATATATCAAAACTGCAAGTCGGTAACAGCGATTTCTTGAAAATCACAAACGCAATTTGCGAGCTGCAAATACCGAATCCCAAAAAAGTAGTGATTTGTCATTTGAAAAACGCAAAATGCAAAAATGACAAACTGGAACAACCAGGAAGTGAATCAGCCCATGCTGTTTCCAGGAGCCACACCCACAGGAGCAGGCAGAGAGACACAGCCCAGCGGCAGGGAGGCAGTTGTGTGATCCAGCCAGGACCAAACAGCAACATGGCCAATGATGGGAATGTGAAGGAGAAAGGAGACAGGAAGCGCAAGCTCAAATTCAGTGAGCAGGAATTGGAGGTGCTCACTGAGGAGGTGGTCAGGGAGCATGACAAACATTTTGGAAAGAACTCACTCCAGGTACCTGAAAGTGAAAAGAGGAAACTGTGGACAGAAATCCAAACAAAAATATGTGCATTGGGTGTTGCTCAGCGCTCTGTTGAGGAGATACGCAAGTGATGGTATGACTTGCGTTCCAGTGCCAAGGAGAGGGTGGCCAGCAGGCTAAAGGAAGCAAGGAGCACTGGAGGAGGACCACCCACCCAGACACCATCTACGCCACTGGAAGACATGGTAAGGTTCACACTGCTTCTTGAAGCTGTCAGTGCTGTCACTGACATTGATACCTCAGGGACACACAGCAAAGGTTAGGGCAGTAATGATGTGTATCCCCATTTGTGCATGTACAAATGCCCCTTAGAAAATATCTATTAGCTTGATGCATTGTGATAAGTAGTCCACACCCCTAAAGTGCAAGTCCCACATATATAGCAAATTAGTGTACAGGCACACAGCGGAACAACACAATCAACTCAAAGTGATACGATGTTAGTGTACAGTCATTATTATTGTGGAACATTTAGTGAAATATTCATTAATGACATGTTGCATATTGTTGTTGTAGATGTCCTGGGCCCTGATGCAGCAGAAGGTGGAAATGTGGGGGATGGCCAAACACAGCCACAGTCCGACTCACACTTCAGTATTGCAACAGCACAAAACAAAATAAAATGATGGATGGAGTGTTGAAACTTTTCAAACACTCACCCCCAGTCACAGGTTTAATCCATCGTTATTTTGCTTGCCATGTCACCACAGTTTGGACCCAGTCATAGCCAAATCTGTCTTGACCCTGTTTCCCCATGGGAATAGTCCAGCCTGAACTGCTAGGCCACGTCCTCCCTGGACAGGAAACAAGCATTCTGGGACCTGGTTCAGGGTATCACCCTTCATCAGCCAGGCTAGCTTTATTCCAGTGGCGCAGTGAGCAAGGGACCCACGTCTGGGCATACCCCTGCCACTTAGGGCGCACAAAGCAACATCACAAAACAAAATAAAATGATGGATGGAGTGTTGAAACTTTTCAAACTCTCACCCCCAGTCACAGATCTCAGTTTAATTCATCGTTATTTTGCATGCCACGTCACCCCAGTTTGGACCAAGTCATAGCCAAATCAGTCTTGACCCTGTTCCCCATGGGAACAGTCCAGCCTGAACTGCTAGGCCACGTCCGCCCTGGACAGGAAACAAGCATCCTGGGACCTGGTTCAGGGTATCACCCTTCATCAGCCAGGCTAGCTTGATTCCAGTGGCGCAGTGAGCAAGGGACACACGTCCGCACAAAGCAACATCACAAAACAAAATACAATGATGGATGGAGTGTTGAAACTTTTCAAACTCTCATTCCCAGTCACAGATCTGGGTTTAATTCATCGTTATTTTGCATGCCACGTCACCCCAGTTTGGACCCAGCCATATGCAAACCAGTCTTGACCCTGTTCCCCATGGGAACAGTCCAGCCTGAACTGCTAGGCCACGTCCTCCCTGGACAGGAAACAAGCATCCTGGGACCGGTTTCAGGGAATCACCCTTCATCAGCCAGGCTAGCTTGATTCCAGGGGCCCAACGAGAAAGGAACCCATGTCTGGGCATACCCCTGCCACTTAGGGCGCACAAAGCAACATCACAAAACAAAATAAAATGATAGACGAAGTGTTGAAACTTTTCAAACACTTACCCCCAGTCACAGATCTGGGTTAAATCCATTGTTATTTTGCTCGCCACGAAACCCCAGTTTGGTCCCAGCCATATGCAAATCAGTCTTGACCCTATTCCCCATGGGAACAGTCCAGCCTGAACTGCTAAGCCAGGTCCTCCCTTGACAGGAAACAAGCTTCCTGGGACCGGTTTCAGGGTATCCCCTTCATCAGCCAGGCTAGCTTGATTCCAGTGGTGCAGTGAGCAAAGGACCCACGTCTGGGCATACCCCTGCCACTTAGGGCGCACAAAGCAACATCTCAAAACAAAATAAAATGATGGACGAAGTGTTGAAACTTTTCAAACACTTACCCACAGTCACAGATCTGGGTTTAATCCATTGTTATTTTGCTCGCCACGAAACCCCAGTTTGGACCCAGCCATTTGCAAACCAGTCTTCACCCTGTTCCCCATGGGAACAGTCCAGCCCAAACTGCTAAGCCAGGTCCTCCCTGGACAGGAAACAAGCATCTTGGGACCGGTTTCAGGGTATCACCCTTCATCAGCCAGGCTAGCTTGATTCCAGGGGCGCAACGAGAAAGGGACCCATGTGTGGGCATACACCTGCCACTTAGGACGCACAAATTAACATCACAAAACAAAACAAAATGATGGATGGAGTGTTGAAACTTTTCAAACACTCACCACCAGTCACAGATCTGGGCTTAATCCATTGTTATTTTGCTCGCCAAGTCACCCCAGTTTGGACCAGGCCATATGCAAATCAGTCTTGACCCTATTCCCCATGGGAACAGTCCAGCCTGAACTGCTAAGCCAGGTCCTCCCTGGACAGGAAACAAGCTTTTGGGACCGGTTTCAGGGTATCCCCTTCATTAGCCAGGCTAGCTTGATTCCAGTGGTGCAGTGAGCAAGGGGCCCACGTCTGGGCATACCCCTGCCACTTAGGGCGCACAAAGCAACATCACAAAACAAAATAAAATGATGAACGGAGTGTTGAAACTTTTCAAACACTCACCCCCAGTCACAGATCTGGGTTTAATTCATCGTTATTTTGCATGCCACGTCACCCCAATTTGGACCCAGCCATATGCAAACCAGTCTTGACCCTGTTGACCATGGGAACAGTCCAGCCCAAACTGCTAAGCCAGGTCCTCCCTGGACAGGAAACAAGCATCCTGGAACAGGTTTCAGGGTATCACTCTTCATCAACCAGGCTAGCTTGATTCCAGGGGCGCAACGAGCAAGGGACCCACGTCTGGCCATACCCCTGCCACTTAGGGCACACAAAGCAACATTACAAAACAAAATAAAATGACAGACAAAGTGTTGAAACTTTTCAAACACTTACCCCCAGTCACAGATCTGGGTTTAATCCATTGTTATTTTGCTCGCCACGAAACCCCAGTTTGGACCCAGCCATATGCAAATCAGTCTTTGACCCTGTTCCCCATTGGAACAGTCCAGCCCGAACTGCTAAGCTAGGTCCTCCCTGGACAGGAAACAAGCATCCTGGGACCGGTTTCAGGGTATCACCCTTCATCAGACAGGCTAGCTTAATTCCAGTGGCGCATCGAACAAAAGACCCACGTCTGGGTATACCCCTGCCACTTAGGACACACAAAGTAACATCACAAAACAAAACAAAATGATGGATGGAGTGTTGAAACTTTTCAAACACTCACCACCAGTCACAGATCTGGCCTTAATCCATTGTTATTTTGCTCGCCATGTCACCCCAGTTTGGACCAGGCCATATGCAAATCAGTCTTGACCCTATTCCCCATGGGAACAGTCCAGCCTGAACTGCTAAGCCAGGTCCTCCCTGGACAGGAAACAAGCATCCTAGGACCGGTTTCAGGGTATCACCCTTCATCAGCCAGGCTAGCTTAATTCAGGTGGCGCATCGAGCAAGGGACCCACGCCTGGGCATACCCCTGCCACTTAGGGCACACAAAGTAACATCACAAAACAAAACAAAATGATTGATGGAGTGATGAAACTTTTCAAACACTCACCCCCAGTCACAGATCTGGGCTTAATCCATCGTTATTTTGCTCGCCACGTCACCCCAGTTTGGACCCAGCCATATGCAAATCAGTCTTGACCCTGTTCCCCTTGGGAACATTCCAGCCCAAACTGCTAAGCCAGGTCTTCCCTGGACAGGAAACCAGCATCCTGGGACAAGGGCAAGGGTAGTACCTCTTCCAGAGTATAACTTGAACTCAGATGAAATGCCAGATGAAGTACCCACACCACCCCCAGAGGCTAGATCCAAAGGAAGACAGCAGTCCTTGCTCCAGCATCAGTCAACTCCCCTCAGGAGGCATCACAATGCAGACATACAGTGCACAGATGAAGGAAAGGGCCCATCAATTTTTGGTGGCCTTCAAGCTTCCATGCTAAAAGTGCAGCGCCTGCAATGCAAACACATGAGGTTAATGCACAGGCACTTTGGGGGTCATTCTGACCCTGGCGGTCGGTGATAAAGCGGCGGCCAACCCGCCAACAGGCTGGCGGTCCAAAAAATGGAATTCTGACCCTGGCGGGAACCGCCAACAGAGCCCGCCACTTTAACACTCCGACCGCCACGGCGGGACACACAAACAGCGCGGCGGTCACCGCCAACAGGCAGGCGGCAGACAATGTACCGCCCACCATATCACAACTCACCAATCCGCCACCTTTTCCGGGGCGGGAGCACCGCCGATAAAAACACGGCGGAAACAGACTACGAATGGGAAAACGCTCACCTCTATACACTCCACGAGGACGGAGGACAGCATGGAGCCCGAATTGAACATCCTACCTGCTCTCGTCTACCTGCTCATCTACCACGAGTACGAACTCCGGCGCAGACGACAATGGTGAGTACCGCACCTACGACACAGGGGAGGGGGGGAGGAGGAAGGGTTACGGGCACACACATACGCAATACACCCACCCCCCAACTATCTACACACCAATGCAGAGCACCAAGTCAAAGTGACCCCACCCAAACCCCCCGGAATAATGAAAAGATATAATTAAAGTGAGAAACCAAATTTATGTATAAAATAGGTTCATTGAAGTCATGGTAAAATAGGAAAATTAATAAAAAAAATTCAAGTTTAAACATGGCGTAACCGATAAATAGAGGCAATAAGTCCAGCACAGTCACTGAAATTTCAACTGTCCGTGGGCCAAAGTGTATCAACACATGGGCAAAGCCCACACAGGAGACCTGAGTCCGTTGGAGAGAACACTGCAGGGGCATCAGATGATAAAACTACAGGCACCTCAGGGGGAAGGGAAGGGGGGGCAACACAGCCACATGAGTCCACGACACCAGATCCAAGAAGGGGCCACCATGCCCACTGTTCAATCCTGGGGAGTGCAAAGCCACAGTCTCTCAAGTCTCTACAGTGGGTGGCTTGCCCACTATCATATACTGGGGAGTGCAAAGCCACAGTCTATCAAGTGGATAACAGTCTCCACAGGCAATGGAGGAGGCAGGGTGGCCCGAGTGCAGCGTGAACAGTAGCTCGACACAGAACCGGCACTGTCATTGGGCCAGCGGTGCTTGAGACGGCGGGGCCCAGCGGAGCGGTCCTTGAGACGGCAGGGCCCAGCGGAGTGGTGCTTGAGACGGCGGGGCCCAGCGGAGCGGTGCTTGAGACGGCGGGGCCCAGCGGAGCAGTGCTTGAGATGAAGGGCCCAGCGGAGCGGTGCTTGCGACGGCGGGGCCCAGAGGAGCGGTGCTTGAGATGAAGGGCCCAGCGGAGCGGTGCTTGAGACGGCGGGGCCCAGCGGAGCGGTGCTTGACAGGAAGGGCCCAGCGGAGCGGTGCTTGACAGGAAGGGCCAAGCGGAGCGGTGCTTGAGACGGCGGGGCCCAGCGGAGCGGTGCTTGAGATGAAGGGCCCAGCGGGGCGGTGCTTGAGACGGCGGGGCCCAGCGGAGCGGTGCTTGAGATGAAGGGCCCAGCGGAGCGGTGCTTGAGACGGCGGGGCTCAGCGGAGCGGTGCTTGAGACGGCGGGGCCCAGCCGAGCGGTGCTTGACAGGAAGGGCCCAGCGGAGCGGTGCTTGACAGGAAGGGCCCAGCGGAGCGGTGCTTGAGACGGCGGGGCCCAGCGGAGCGGTGCTTGAGATGAAGGGCCCAGCGGGGCGGTGCTTGAGACGGCGGGCCCAGCGGAGCGGTGCTTGAGATGAAGGGCCCAGCGGAGCGGTGCTTGAGACGGCGGGGCTCAGCGGAGCGGTGCTTGAGACGGCGGGGCCCAGCGGAGCGGTGCTTGACAGGAAGGGCCCAGCGGAGCGGTGCTTGACAGGAAGGGCCCAGTGGAGCGGTGCTTGAGACGGCGGGGCCCAGCAGAGCGGTGCTTGAGATGAAGGGCCCAGCGGAGCGGTGCTTGACAGGAAGGGCCCAGCAGAGCGGTGCTTGACAGGAAGGGCCCAGCGGAGCGGTGCTTGAGACGGCGGGGCCCAGCGGAGCAGTGCTTGAGACGGCGGGGCCCAGCGGAGCGGTGCTTGAGACGGCGGGGCCCAGCGGAGCGGTGCTTGAGATGAAGGGCCCAGCGGAGCGGTGCTTGAGACGGCGGGGCCCAGCGGAGCGGTGCTTGACAGGAAGGGCCCAGCGGAGCGGTGCTTGACAGGAAGGGCCAGCGGAGCGGTGCTTGACAGGAAGGGCCCAGCGGACCGGTGCTTGAGATGAAGGGCCCCTGTTCAGCGGTGCTCCTCCCGGCAGGGCAGGAAGGGCCAAGTGGAGCGGTGCATGAGACGGCGGGGCCCAGCGGAGCGGTGCTTGAGTTGAAGGGTCCAGCGGGCGGTGCTTGAGACGGCGGGGCCCAGCGGAGCGGTGCTTGAGATGAAGGGCCCAGCGGAGTGGTGCTTGAGACGGCGGGGCTCAGCGGAGCGGTGCTTGAGACGGCGGGGCCCAGCGGAGCGGTGCTTGACAGGAAGGGCCCAGCGGAGCGGTGCTTGACAGGAAGGGCCCAGTGGAGCGGTGCTTGAGACGGCGGGGCCCAGCAGAGCGGTGCTTGAGACGGCGGGGCCCAGCGGAGCGGTGCTTGACAGGAAGGGCCCAGCAGAGCGGTGCTTGACAGGAAGGGCCCAGCGGAGCGGTGCTTGAGACGGCGGGGCCCAGCGGAGCGGTGCTTGAGACGGTGGGGCCCAGCGGAGCGGTGCTTGATACGGCAGGGCCCAGCGGAGCAGTGCTTGAGACGGCGGGGCCCAGCGGAGCGGTGCTTGAGATGAAGGGCCCAGCGGAGCGGTGCTTGAGACGGCGGGGCCCAGCGGAGCGGTGCTTGACAGGAAGGGCCCAGCGGAGCCGTGCTTGACAGGAAGGGCCCAGCGGAGCCGTGCTTGACAGGAAGGGGCCAGCGGAGCCGTGCTTGAGATGAAGGGCCCCTGTTGAGCGGTGCTCCTCCCGGCGGGGCCCTGTTCAGCAGTGCTCCTCCCGGCGGGGCCCTGTTCAGCGGTGCCTTTCTGGACGGCGGGGCCCTGTTCAGCGGTGGCTTTCTGGACGGCAGGGCCCTGTTCAGCGGTGCCTTTCTGGACGGCGGGGCCCTCTTCAGCGGTGCTTGTTCTGTAAGTCAAGGGAGTCAGACCTGGCCACGACTCCCTGCTCAGTCGCCCTCCGACCGTGCAGTTGCTGGACCCTTCGGTGACGGTGTCCTGGGCCCTTGGGTGTCCTCCCTCACACCCGGGATGGGGCTTGTGGGGCCCTCCTGGTCCGCGCTCCTGCTGGCTGACTTCTCCGCCCTGCTGCCCTTGCCCTCCTTCGATGTGGCTCTCTGGGCCTTGCCTCCCCTGGATGTTGTGGCAGGTGAAGTGGCAGAACTTTGGTCCTTGGGGGCAGCCGTGTCAGTCTTCTCGCGGCGGCCCCTTACTTTACGGGTCCTCTTTCCAGGGGGGGGGCTGGCTGTCCCCTTGCTGCTGACCGATGTATCACTGCTGGCAAAGGGGGGACTCCAAAATCCATGCACTACGGTGACCCTTGAAGCCGGGCTGGTAGTGGCTGAGGCGCTCTTGGGACTCTTAGCAGATGGAGGGGGGGGGTCAGGTGAGGGAAAGAGGTCAAGAGTGGAGAGGTAAACTTTTTTAGGACCAAGGTAAAGGGTAGGTGTAGTGGTTATGGGAGTGGAGGAAGAGGAGGTGGTTGTAGGAGAGTCAGGTGTGCTGTCCTTGGGTGAAGGTGCATGGGCTGGAGGCTGTCGTGAGGTGGTTGGCTGTTGCGTGGGTGGCTGCCTGCGTTTGTGTGTCTTGGAAGAGGGGGTGACAGACACAGTGGGAGAGGACACAGGGGACGTGTAAATGGCAGTGGGGGTGGTGACTGCACGTGTGCGGACTATACTGGAGGGTGTGCTGGTGATGGAAGTACTGGCTGTTGGTGGTGTGCATGCAGGTGTGAGTAGAGACGTCACAGGGAGGGAGGAGGGAGACGAGGAGGTGGGGGACACAGAGGTGGTAGTGGCTGTTGGCATGTCTGCATCTGGGTGTTGCTTGGGTGAATGTTTGTGTGATCTGTGGTGCTTATGTCTGGATGAGCTGCCCTTGGGTGTTGAGGTGTGTGCAGGCTGGTCTGATGGTGTGGGTGGGATAGGCAGAGGAACAGGAGACAGAGACAGGCTGGAGGCAGTTAGAAGAGGGAGGCTGGAAACAGGGACTGGCTGCCGTCAGTGCTGAGGCCAGAGCATTGAACGATCGTTGATGGGCAGCCTGACCCGAATGAATGCCCTCCAGGTATGCATTGCTACGATGCACCTCCCTCTCTACCCCCTGAATGGCATTCAAAAGGGTAGACTGCCCAACAATGATGGTCTGTAGGAGGTCAATGACCTCCTCACTGAGGGCAGCAGGGGTAACAGGGGCAGGGCCTGAGGTGCCTGGGGCGAAGGAGACGCCCGCCTTCTTGGGCGAGCGGGCACGGAGCGAAGGCTGAGGGGCTGCTGGGAGGGCGGAGCTGGTGCGCTGGGAGGCGGCTGTACCTGTAGAGGCGGGGGGCACGGATGTTGCCGCCACCGCTAGGGAGCTCCCATCCGAGGACGTGTCGGTGTCGCTGGTGTCACCACGGGTCCCCGTTGTGAAGCTCCCCTCGCCCTCCGTATCACTGGTGGCCTCGGTGTCTGTGCCATGGCCCACCGGGCCCTTGTGAGTTGCAGCTCCCTCGAGCTCCGGTGCCAATTCTCCTCCGCCTGATGATGCTAATGCACACATGCACAAGAAGATAAAGAAAAAGGGTGGGGGGAGAAATAAAAACAGGTTGAGTGCATGCATTGTCAACACCGTTGGCGGAGAGGACAGACACAGGAGCCTCATGCACTAAGCCGCGCAATCGGGGTACACTACTGAGTACTTGTGACTGGGCCAACAGGTCTAGGGACAACAAACGCGAACATGGGTGATGCAGGACCATGGATAGCTGTACTTGTCACCCTACAGAGGTGGTGGGCGGGGGCACAGGGACATGGCTAAAGGAGAGGACTACACTACAGAAAGCGCCCTGGCCTAATGTCACCCACAGCCCTCTTCCCCCACCCAGGCACCTCCACTGCGCGTAAAGATAGCTGAATGTGCTGGTACTCACCCCTTGTGTCTGCTGTGATGTCCTCACGCGCCCATCCAAATCGGGGTAGGCCACCGCCAGGATCCGGGACATCAGGGGGGTCAGGGTACGACTGGCACCCCTCCTAGGTTGGGAGGCCATCCCCAGCAGTGACTCGGCGGTCTTCCTGGTCCCGCGGCGGATGTCCTCCCACCTCTTGCGGCAGTGGGTGCCCCGTCTGTTGTGGACCCCCAGGTTCCGGACTTCCTTGGCGATGGCACGCCAAATGTCGACTTTCTGATGGGCGCTGACCTATTTGACATGTACAGGGTGGAATTGGAAATATCATCAATTTTCCGCATGATAGATGCGATTGGCCCCCTCTCCCCAACCTTGCCATGTGGCACATGCTCTCATCTGTCGTGCCTTGCACTCGTCATTGTCTCCCCACCCCACCATCTAATATCCACCCCACTCAACACAGGCATAGCCCATTCAACGTGCACACAGTGTACTTACCTGTTGGTCTGGAGGACTGTAGAGTCGCGCATACTGGGGCAGGACCCCATCCACAAGTTTCTCCAACTCTTCTGTAGTGAAGGCAGGGGCCCTTTCCCCAGTCGCAGCAGCCATTGTCTCTTCCAGACCGAGTTCACAGCAGCACTTGCAGTATAGGTCCTCTCCTGTGGATGATCAGGTCTCGAGTGATTAACCAGATAGAAAATGGCAGTCACGCCCGCGGCGGTGCGTACCGCCGCGGTGCGTACCGCGACTGCCGGCGCACCTAGTCATTGGCTCGTGAAACCCAAAGGGTTCGATGTTAACCAATGCGGCTTGGCGCCCCGGTCTTCGACCGCCTACCGCCACGGTGTGTCACACCAGCGCATTGACCTCACATCCCACTGTCACACTTCTCAGGTCAGGCAGCCGCCATTTCAAGGGCCCACATGGCTTAATTTCTACTGCGTCACACAGGCCTAGGCCTTGCATTGCCACTCATACAAGCCATTCAACGCATTGAGAATCGTGTACTGTGCAAGCTGTAGTTACGTACCTGTGGGTTGCTTGACTCTGTACTCCATGTTGTCCTTCCTAGGCACAGTCCGCTGGGACTTGCGAGGAGAAGGATGAATCCTCCTGTTACCGACCGCTGGTGGACCTGTCGACAATGGAGGAACGTCATATAATACTTCGATACCGACTTGACTGAGCCACTATACATGAGCTGTGTGCCCAGCTGGAGCCAGCACTGATGTTCCCCATCCGCCAACCAACAGGAATTCCCCCTCTGGTGCAGGTTTTGTCAGTCCTCCATTTTTTGGCAAGTGGGTCTTTTCAGACAACAGTGGCCATGTCATCAGGGATGTCTCAGCCTATGTTTTCTAAGATTTTGTCCAGAGTGTTGTCTGCCCTGACGAAATACATGCGGAGCTACATTATTTTCCCTGAGGAGGGTGATTTGGCCACTGTGAAGGGTGACTTCTATGCCCTTGGACATATCCCCAACATCATTGGTGCCATTGATGGGACCCATGTGGCCTTAGTACCCCCAAAAGACGATGAGCAGGTGTACAGAAACAGGAAAAGTTACCATTCAATGAATGTGCAGGTGGTCTGTTTGGCTGACCAGTACATCTCCCATGTAAATGCCAAGTTCCCTGGGTCAGTGCATGACGCGTATGTTATGCGAAATAGCAGCATCCCCTATGTGATGGAACAGCTACAGAGACAACGTGTGTGGCTAATAGGTGACTCTGGTTACCCCAACCTGCAGTGGCTACTGACCCCAGTGAGGAATCCCCGGACCAGGGCAGAGGAACGGTACAATGAGGCCCATGGGCGATCTAGGAGGATCATAGAAAGGACCTTCGGCCTCCTGAAGGCCAGGCTTAGGTGCCCGCATATGACAGGGGGATCCCTAATGTACTCACCAAAGAAGGTGTGCCAGATCATCGTGGCCTGCTGTATGCTTCACAATCTTGCATTGCGACGCCAGGTGCCTTTCCTGCAGGAGGATGGTCCAGATGGTGGTGTTGTAGCAGCTGTGGAGCCTGTGGAGAGTGAAGAGGAGGAAGACGACGGGGACGACACGGACAACAGGGACACAGTCATACAACAGTATTTTCAGTAGCTCACAGGTAAGAATCCCCCACGCCATTTTACATTTACTTCTGGCCTCCTGCATCTCTACTTTCTGTGTTTCCCCCCAGTTCCTTTCAACTCAATTGTGACTTTCCCTTCCCTTTTCAGAGCTGTATGACCCACTGCGTGACTTCTGGTTTGTTCGCCCATGGAGTAAAGCACATTGACATTGGTATGTTGTCATCACAATGTAACTGAACATTTTTGAACCGTTATGTGTAATACATTTGTTAAGAATACAAGCAGACTCCTGAGTGTTTTAAGTGCAATTAGTGATTTATTTAAAGTGCTACATATAGGTCCATGATAGTAAAACGGTGATGGGTGCGGGTGGAGTGATGTCCATGGCAGAGTCCAGTTCTCGGTCGCACAGGTGCATTGTCCATATGCCTGTGGAAGGATGGAGCAGGGGCAGTTCAAGGTTGGACAGGGTGACGATGTGGGACAGTGGAATGACATCCGGGGGTATCTTATGCTGGCGGGGGTCTTGGCATCCTACTCTGTCTTCCTTTGTGATCTCAGGTTCCTCTTGCGGGGTGGTTGATCTTCAGAAGGAGGTGGGGTTCTGGTGGCCCCTCGTTGTGTGGGGGCCTCCTGTCCACTAGCGCCGGCGGAGGTGGTAGGCTGTTCCTGGTCCAGGCTGGTGACAGGGGCCCTTTGGGGTGCCACATGGTCCCGCAATGTGGTGACTATTAGGTTCAGGGCCAGGACGATGTTCCTGAGCTCCTCTCTGTACCCCATGTACCGTTCCTCCTGCTGTGCCTGGATCTCCTGGAACCTGGCCAGTACCGTCACCATCGTCTCCTGGGAGCGGTGGTATGCTCCCATGATGGTGGTGAGGGCCTCTTGGAGAGTCGGTTCCCTGGGCCTGTCCTCCCCCCCCTGTCGCACTGCAGCCCTCCCAGTTGCCCTGTTTCCCCGGGCCTCTGTCCCCTGGACAGTGTGCCCACTACCACTGCCCCCAGGTCCCTGTTGTTGTTGGGGTGTTGGGTCAGCCTGGGTGCCCTGTAGTGGCGGACACACCGCTGATTGACCTGTCCTGGAGACAGAGGTATGGGCCCGCTGGGTGGGAGCTGTGCTGATATTCCCAGAGGGGGTTAGGTCTGCTGTGGCCTGTGTCTGTGTGTTGGTAACCGACTGTCCAGAGGTCCCCGATGGTCCGGGCTGGTCATCAGGTTCTAGGTCGACAGAGCTGCTGTCCTCACTGGGGGCCTGTTCTGGGGGTGGGATGGACATATCTGGACCCTCCTGGCCGGTGTGTTGGCGTTCGGGCCCTGCAGGGGTGAAAGAGTATGGTTATTGCTTCTGTGTGTTCCATGGCGTGCGATTTGTGGGTGCCCTTGTCCCCCAGTGCTGGCATTCCCTTGTGGCAGGAGTTGTGAGGGTGGTTTGTGGGGGGGATGGGTATGTGCAGTGGTCATGCATGGTTTGTGTTGGCATTCAGGGTTTGGTTTTGGGTTGGGTGGGTTGTGCTGGTGAGACATTGGCAGGGAGGATGTGTGCTGGGGGGTTGGGGGTGAGGGTGGGGGTGTGGGTTGGCATGCTGGTGGTTGGGGGGGGGAGTAGTTGAGACTAGACTTACCAGAGCCCATTCCACCGCCTACTCCAGCGAGGCCCGCAGGATGCAGGATGTTCAAGACCTCTTGCTCCCATGCTGTGAATTCGGGAGGAGTGGGTGGTGGTCCACCGCCAGTCTTCTGCACAGCGATGTCTTGAGACCATCGACCGTACCTTCCTTCGTAGGTCGTTCCAGCGGTTTCGGATGTCTTCCCGGTTTCTGGGATGCTGTCCCACAGCGTTGACCCTGTCGACGATCCTTTGCCATAGCTCCGCCTTCCTGGCTATTGTGGTGTGTTGCACCTGTGTGCCGAAGAGCTGGGGCTCTACCCTTATTATTTCCTCCACCATGACCCTGAGTTCTTGGTCCGAAAACCTGGGGTGTCTTTGGGGTGCCATGGGGTGGTGTGAATGAGTTGTGGGGTGGTGTTTGTGGTGATGTGAGTGGTGGTGTGTGGTGATGTGTGCGTAGATGTGGTGTGGTTGATGATGTTGGGTTCCTGTGTGTGTTGGGGTTTTCGATTGCTGTGCTCTCTCTCTCTCTCTCTCTATCGCCTTCTCTCCGATTTCCTACTAGTGGGGGTTTGTGGGTGATGTGGGTGTGTGTTTTATAGTTGCTTGGATGTGTGGGAGTGGTCTTTGTATGTGTATCAGGTGTGTGTATTTCAAATTGTCCAATGTGGCTGTGTTTTGGAGCTGGGTGTGTATTTTGACCGCGGCGGTGTGTACCGCCAATGGAATACCGCGGTTGAATGACCGCTGCGTGGATTCGTGGGTCGTAATGGCATGGGCGTGTTTGTGTTGGTGTGGCGGTGGCGGTTTGGTCATCTCCAGTTTATCGCTGCCCGCTGATGAGGCGGCCTTCCGTGGATGTCGGGTTTTTGGCGGCTTGGCAGTTGTGGGTCAGAATGACCGTGGCGGTTTACCGCGGCCGTGGCGGTAGAATGGCGGTCTTCTGACCGGCGGTAAGAGCCTTTTACCGCCGAGGTCAGAAATGACCCCCTTTGTGTCTCACAATGACAATATGGGAGTACTGCACAAGCAGTTGGATGCACTCAATGAAAACTGGGGATCCATGCACAAGCAATTGGAGTCTCTGAATGAGGGACAGCAAACAGCAGCTGAAAACACAAAGGAGTTGTCAAATGCATTAGGGAACACTGCACTGAGATTCAGCAGGAGCGTGTCAGTCACTGTAGGCGCTATCACCAATTTATCGGAAGGTTTGATGGGTTCTGCAGATTGGTCAATTGACTCGCTAGCTCAACTGCCTTGATTTCACAACGTGCTGTAGGCATACAGATGGAGATGGCACATTGCAGTCAGGACGTTGCACAGGGATTGGTGCAAATAACCAATGTTTTGGATGCAATGCAGACAGCACCCAGTGCTACAAATAGCGAACATGGTGTTGGGGATAGTGAGGAGCTCTCTAGCCTCAGCACTCTTACAGACACTGTGATGGATCCTAGGTGTCGCAGTACCAGATACAGTACTGTCTTGGAACCCGCTACAAGAGGTGCCAGCGAGGCCACTGAACACTCAAGTGGAGTGTGTGGACATAGGAAGTAATGTAGAGGGCTACAGGGGACTGCCTTAACATGTAGCTCTACAGTTATAATATGATGCTAATAGTGTGACACTGTTACTCGCACATGTTTACCTATAGTGCATAGCTATGTCCTATTGACACATCTGTTACTTGAAGTCAAGGTAATAAAGATGCTAGCTACAGAAATACATAAAAGTGAAGTGGTGTTGTCATTACTTACAACAGAAATGGTTCATGTGGTGTCAGCACGTCTTTACCTGCCCTCTGCTGCACTGCTCCTGTCTACTGGATGAAGGGGTGGTAAAGGATCACCATCCTCATCTGAGTCCAGCTCTGTGTGTTCCACAGGTATCCCCCTTGTTGTTGCAATGTTGTGCAACATTGCACATGTAACCACAATTTTGCAGGTCGTCTCTGGGCTGTACTCTACTGCACCTCCGCTCTTCTGGATGCACCTGAAGCGGCTCTTCAGCAGACAGAAGATCCTCTCCACAACACTGCGGTTGCCCTGTGAGCAGCATTGTACCTCCTCTCGGCTGGTGTTGCTGGGCTCAGGTAGGGCGTCAGTATATAGGTCATCACTACATAGGCACTGTCTCCTGGAATGCAAAGAGAGTAAAATGAGTACTTGTGATATCTGATGTCACATTTACATCAACACAACATTGTCAGCTATTACATTACCCAGTAAATATCCTTTGCCAAACTCCCCAGCTAGTAGTCTTGTGTGAATTCCACTGTGGCACAAGATTTAGGAGTCATGTGTGCTACCTGGGTATCTGGTCACGAGATCGGTTATGATGTTGGAGGCATTGCTAATCACTTGTATGTTCATGGAATGATGGTTCTTAAGGTTCCGATAAACATACTCGGTGGCTGATGGTGGACAGATTGCTACATGTGTCCCATCGATGGCACCTATGACATGTGGGAATTGTGCAATCTGGTAGAAATCATATTTTTTCTGAAGTAATTCCTGTGTGGTATTGGGGAATCTTATGTACTGTTGAATTTTGTTCAGCATGGCATTGAGGAATGCATTGAAAAAGGTTTTTGGGTCCCATGATGTATAACTTATCTCCTACACAGTGTCACTTTTGCAGATGCTTATTAAGATGCCTTAATAATGCACAGATTTTTCAGATAGACTGTTATCAGCAGCAAGTTTCTCTGGAAACATCTTTTAGCAATATTGTTAGACCTGACAGCCTTAGGATGGACATCCCCCAACTTTTGCCTTCCTCCCTCCACTTTTCCGACACTGCTTTGCTGGTTTTTGGATAGTGACACTAGAGAAAGTCCCCTGCAAAGTTTAACATTTACAGGTTGTCAAATAGGGTGGAGGCCAGTATCAAGGATGAAGTTGCCAAGATGCTGGCTCTAGGGGTAATTGAGAAATCCAGCAGTCCCTGGCCCAGTCCTATGGTGCTGGTACCAAAGACTGCCCTACCCGGTGCCAAGACAGAATTTAGGTTCTGTGTGGATTACTGGGGTCTCAATTCAGTCACTAAAACTGACGCTCACCCTATTCTCCAAGCTGATGAGCTCCTAGATAGGCTAGGTGCTGCCAAATTCCTCAGTACTTTTGATCTCACATCAGGGTACTGGCAGATCGCCTTGACTGAGGGGGTCAAAGAGAAGTGTGCTTTTTCAACTTCTGAGGGACATTATCAGTTCAGAGCAGAGTGATGACCTTTGGTTTGAAAAATGTCCCCGTTACCTTCCAGCGGTTGGTTAACGGGGTCCTTGCCATCTATAGTTCCAGCTAGGAGGAACACCTGCACCATCTCCAAGAGGTGCTCCAGGCCCTGCAACAGAGAGGACTGAAAATCAAGGTCAGGAAGTGAAAGAACAGCAGGGTTCAGTGATGTACTTGGGACACCTAGTAGGTGGTGGCAAGGTGCAGCCCCTCCAGGCCAAAATTGAGAGAATCACGGCCTGGAAACCACCTAAAACCCAAACAGAGGTGAGAGCCTTCCTAGTCCTTACTGGGTACTACCATGGGTTTGTTAAGGGTTATGGCACCATGGTGGCCACCATAACAGAACTAACTTGAAAAAAAAAACCTACGTCAGTGATTTAGACAGACGGTTGTCAGAAAGTCTTTGACTCCTTAAATGAAGCCACGTGCTACGCAACCGTGCTCAGCGCCTCTGACTACTCCAAGGAATTCATCATGCAGATAGACACTTCAAAGCATGGCACAGGGATGTTTCTAGCATAGCTGAATGAGAAGGGCTGAGACCAACCAGTAGCTTTTCCTAGTAGAAGCTAGTAGAAGGCTATTACCAGGGGAACAGAGGTGGAGTGCCATTGAAAGAGAAGCATTTGCTGTGGTCTGGGCACTGAAGAAACAGAGACCATCGAAGAAACAACAAAAGGAGGGGCAAAAAGTGGGATATTCGGAGTCCAAACTCCTGGTCCCCAATAGTCAATGAGTCAAAAAAGGTTACACACGGTTCCAAACCATACAGAGGGTTTCTTTCAAGAAAATTAATCAATCAGTAGATGAAAAACGAATTTTTTTCGGAGCAAGAGCCCTCACTCACCTTCCGGTGACATGCTTCATCATGGGGCCAAGCTCCTCTTCAGGCCGGCGATGCAATGCCTGATGGGCCCCACAAAGGGGCTCTTTGCCGGAGATTTTTTAAGAATCGTATATAGCCGGTCAAAAACAATAAAGTGAAGGATTGGTATCTGGGAAAAATGTTAAAAATGACTAGAGGTAATCACTAGTGGTTTTATTCTCATACTGATACCTCTGACATGATTAAAACCAGTGTGGGGGGGATTAGTGGAATGATGTCCACAAACCCCACAAAAAAACAGGTAGGTATAATTGCTGTGTCTCTTCCTAGGGAATAATAAGAAAGAGACGGTGCACACAGGATCCCCTGTGTCACTCTATGTAGTTGGTCAACATGTTTCTCGCTTTTTTCTTGTCACAAAATGATCTTATGCGATTTGTCAGGACCTAATTACATACCTAATCCTTTAAACCATGGATATTCCCAAAAATAAAGAAATCAAAACCCTCCAAAAACTAATGGTAGGGCCTCATCGGGGTGGTATCAGGCTCTAAAAATCCACTCTGATTTGAACAGATGACGGACACTGCCGGGCCACCTACGCCTGATCCTATCCCCCGGTATCCATACCTGTTTGGGACTCACTTCTAGGTTCAGACAGACCACACGCCCCTCAAATGGCTCATGTACATGAGGGATAAAAATCCTAAGGTCTTGAGGTCGTCCATCTCCCTACAGGGGATGGACTTTACGGTGAAGCATCGCCCGGGGACTGATCACACCAATGCTGATGGTCTCGCCAGAATCTTCCACTTTAGTGTTAGGAGCTCCCAGGGAGTTTGGTAGCTCTCCCCACTTTCAGCTTGGGGACACATGTTAGACCTGACAGCCTTGCGGTGGTCATCCCCCATCTTTTACCTCCCTCCACTTTTCTGACACTGTTTTTGCTGGTTTTAGGACTCTGCGTGCTTTACCACAGCTAACCAGTGGTAAAGTGCATATGCTCTCTCCCTTAAACATGGTAACATTGGTTCATCCTCAGTTGGCATATTTCATTTATTTATAAGTCCATAGTAAAATGCACTCGCTGTGCCCAGGGCCGGTAAATGAAATAATACTAGTATTCTTGCAGCACTGATTGTGCCACCCACATAAGTAGCCCCTTAACCATGTCTCAGGCCTGCCATTGCAAGGCATGTGTGTGCAGTTTCACTTCACTGCCACTTCGACTCAACATTTAAAGCTATTTGCCAATCCTTAAACTCTCCTTTTCCTACATATAAGTCACCTCTAATGTAGGCCCTAGGTAACCCATAAGGCCGGGTGCTAAGTAGGTAAAAGGCAGGACATGTACATATATCTTTTATATGACCTGGAAGTGGAAAACTCCTACATTTGTTTTCCACTACTGTGAGGCCTGCTCCTTTGAGTAGTAGATTCTGATCAAAAAGGGTTAAACAGGTCATGTTTAGTATTGCCATGATGGTAATAGAAAATCCTGCTTATTGGTGAAGTTGGATTTGATATTACTATTTGAGAAATGCCACTTTTAGGAAGCGGGCATTTCTTTGCATCTAAAATTAATCTGTGCCTTACAGCCTGTCTCCACTCAACATCTGGTCTATGCTGGTTGAGAGCTCCCTTGTGCATTTCACCCAGACAACCACAAACACAGGACACTCAGTCACATCTGCATTCATCTGCATACTGAATGGGTCTTCCTGGGCTGGAAGGGTGGAGGGCCTGACACATAAAAAAAATCAGTGGCCTGCTCTCACACAGTTGACTGATAACCCCCCCACTGGGACCCTGGCAGAGAGGACTGGGCTGAAAGGGAAACTTGTGCACTTCAGAACCACTCTTTGATGTCTCACACATTTCAACGGTCTTTTTGGGTATATAAACTGTGTCTCTAACCCCACCAACTCAGACACTTTTGGACCTACACCTGCACCCTGTCAGGGTTGCTGCCTGGCTTCCCAAAGTACTCATCTAGACTGCTTTGCTGAGAAGGACTGCTGCTCTGCTGGCCTCTGACTTTGTTAGAAGTACTCTGCCTTCCACAAAAGTGCTCTCCAAGGGCTTTGATTAAGCTTGTCTCCTATTTCTGAAGCCTCAGGGCCAATAAAGACTTCACCTCTGCAAGAAATTCCTTGTGCGTCGAAAAATCAATTCAACGCCTGCAGAAATTTACGTGAAGCCTGCCTGGCAGCCAAGAAATCGCTGCACAGCTGACCAGAATGAAACATCCCGACTGGAAATTCAATGCAGCGCCTACCCTGCGATGGAAAAATTTACGCATCACCTACCGGTTCGACGCAGCCCCCGTTCCTTGTTCCAGCACATCAAGGACTTTTAAAGCATTCTCCCTGGGTGTCAAAATATCCACTCATTACAGTGCGGAACCAAGACTGAACACTGAGAAATGATGCAAACCCCTTGCAGCTTGGAAAGAAACGAAGCATCATCTGTACGGTGTTGGAAAACACAACACCTTATTTTTCCATGCATCTCCTCCTCTGCGGTCTCTGTGCATCGTTACATTTGATGTATACCAGGTACTGTGTGTGACAAAGAGACATCTGTTTATTTCTAAGGATTCAGACTATTTTAAACCTTTTAAAAGTGAAATTTAACTTGTGCTTATTGGATCTTTGTCGTTTTGACCTTATGTTATTCAGATAAATATTATCTATTTTTTAAATCTGTGTGGTGTATTTTGTGGTGTTTTCACTGTGTTACTGTATGATTTATTGCACCAATACTTTACACATTGCCTTCTGCTCAGTGCCAAGCTACCAGAGGGTGGGCACAGGATAATTTGAATTGTTTTTGTGACTTATCCTGATAGGATTGTTGTCCCTACTCGGGCAAGGTTATATACCTCTGCCAACTAGAAACTCCATTTCTAACAAATTAATCTTTGGAATCTCACATGTCTCTGTGCTATAACTCTTCTTTTCAGCATTTACCAACTTGCACAAGTCAAGGTGATTTATCACTTGCAGTTCGAAGATGGCACTGGGAAGAATGTTTCATTCTGCCTGCAGAATTGGCAGAATTTGGTGACTCCGCAATACTGTTGTAATAAGGATTTGCAACCAAATGTGACCAATCGCTGCGTGGTGAAATATTTTTTCACAAGGATCCAGAAATAGAAGAGCAACCAAGATTTTGTATTCCCTAGCCTCATTTTCTATTGCTGTGGGATAAGTCAGAGGACTGCTTCTCGAGTAGGTTTGCTGGTGCTCGAGTAGCAGCAAAATCAGGTAAAATGCAGCATGCTCTGATGCATTGCATGGTGCCTTTTTTGCTGATTTTTGGCACTAAATTGCAGCATGAGAATAACATGCATTTTTCCACAAATTGGTGGAACTCAGCAGAAGTTTTAATGAAACTCCATGGAATTCTACGGTGTGAAACTCCGCAATTTCTGCCCACACCTATTCTAAATGTGTATGAATTTCACACAGATACATTTATAGCTAAGGAATGGGCCTGTGCTCAGAGGCTACCAATAATAGAGTGCCTTAGATTCCTTTTCTGTTGGGTGAAAGACTGAAGGGCTGATTATGAGTTTGGCAGTCCCATGACAGCCATGTTGGCGGTCCGACAGCCAACAGTTTGGCTGAGTGGACCGCTGTACTATGAGTTTGACGATCAAGGAAATAGAAGACTACCAGCAGTCCACAGCCAGCCACAGTCAGCACAGACCGCCACGATCTTCTGACACACAGGATCAGGGACACTGAAGGACACACAGCATACACACACAGCAACAACAACACAACTACTGCACTTTTATAAATACATTCTACAAACTCACACCCAACACTGGCCACACATACAACACAAATATACATCCATCTGCCATGACACACACACATCACCATTAAGCAACACTGCAATCGACACAGACATCACACACACTCATAGCACAATGGACCAACAATGCCATGCCCAATGCACACAGAGACAAATAGACAAAAGACATAGAGCACATGAACTCAACAACACCTGCAAAGCTGTAATGGGTGCATCCGGACCATACTTGAAAGGAGGCTACATTGAGACACATATCATGTTAAACAAGGCCCCTAACAACATGCACACAGCAGATGCCCACAATTGGATCTCAGGGACAAGCAATACCAATATCAATTGTCATTCACAGTCACACAATGGAAAAAGGGCAAGGCAACAAATCATACACAACTCGCACTCCATGGGACATACCCCTACACCAACCAGCTAACAACACACCTAAATGGACACATGCACACTCAAATGCAGAGCAAACTACCTCTGCACTGAAAAAACTCAAGAACACACACCACATGTAGACAATAACCATATCAGGGGACAAGTCATACACCATATATGCCCACATCACATAACATAAAAAGAAACACATACCACTTCAAGCACAATAAAATGCCATAACACCAACATTCAATCAACATACACATTCCCATCACATAAAAAACACCCTACTGCTGAGGGACAGCAGCACTGCACACAAACTCATGTATTTCAAAATATACCACATGGAGCAGAAAGCATCACAAACACACACAACTACAGGCACAAAATGTCAGCCAGGAAAAACAGAAACTTAGGGAAGTAAATGCAGGACAAAGGCGTATCCAAAATACTACAACTGGTTAGATTTTAATAAATAGATAAGCATGTTAAAAAAGCCAAGTCCAAGGTCATGGGTCAGTCCATAATAAATAAGGAACAAAAGGCACAGACCTGAAATCCTGACTACCAAGAAAGCTAGGGGCATCAGGGGACAGTCAGACACCTCATGGTTTATCAGGTGAGGGGGTGGGGTTTGGGCCCTGGGGGGTTGAGTTTGGGCGTGGGAGAGGGGAGTGACCTTCTTGGGAGGGGTTGACTTCTTGGTGGAGCAGGGGCATGGATGTTTGCAGCGGGGCAAGGTAGGGTCCGCACATTCTTGGCAATGGCTCTCCAAATACCCTTCTTCTGTTGGCGCTGACCTGCATGGATGGCAAATGACAAGACAAAGTATTATGTCCACAAGTCCCATAAAAGATGGCTGAGGCACATACATGTCAGTTCACCAAGCTAATGACATCCTGTCCTGCCATCCTGTCCACCTGTGGCACATAGCATGCATTGGACACAGGACCATGAATGCAAACACTCCCTCATATGGTGCACTACTCACCTCCAGCTCAGGCCCTACTCTGACCAGGTAGAAAACCAGTGACTTTTGTGAGACATTAACTAATCACATGACATTTACTATGGAATATGATGGAACACATCTCACCAAGCAGCAAGTGACAGATAAAGCACACTGCAAACAATGAACAAAAACATCCACTACCTCTAAATGTCACCCGCTGCAAATAGTCCTGACATGTCACAGCAAGCCTACATACAGACCCATTGTGCTTCAACCACATTGGAGGAAGTGACATGTTGAGCACACAAAGAGTCCATGTCTGGAATCTGCAGATACAGATGCAGGCACCTGCTACTTCTGGTGGTGGTGGTCTGTGTGTCACATCAACATTAAGGTACACACATCTACACCTGTGTGTTCATAGAACCTTTAGTACTGAACGAGGAACCTGGCCATGCATTGTACACATTCCACTTCATAATCATAGCCATAGAGTAAAATTTCATGGCATATAACTCAACAGCACACTGCCTGCAGATGTGCAATGTCCAAAATAAAAGGTGCCTGCATTGGACACATCAGGGCTGGATGAAACTGACAACATGCCTGTGGGATCAAGGGATCTGCCGAGACAATGTGACACACATTGTCAGAGATGATATGAGCATATCAGTCACAGATTATGACCCTGTCCCCAATGCAATTTCCATAGTAATAAGTGGACATGGGCTCAAGAAGCTGAATATTGGCAGTGAGGCATGATTTAGCATCTCACATGCAGTCGAGGGATTTAGCGAGTGTGTACAGTGTCATACGTGTAGTAGAAAAGGGAATCAATACCAGCCCAGATGTCCAGTTTTGTAGGCTGAGCAGACATACATACACAATACAGCATGTAAAAAAAAATGTATATGCATCATAGTACATCATGTAGCATACAGCCTATTTACATTGGCTACTATGTGCAAAGTTGAAGGGGCATAGTAAGTGATTATCTGGCTTCAGAACAACAGTCCAACAAGGCCAGATGTGACCAGACATCACTGTGCAAACACAGGAAAAGCTTAAATGGTGGCCAACCAGCACATACAACATGCACTCAACCCTTCTGCTGTCATGCAACCGCATGTGACTACACATTACAAACATCTTGTGGCACGATTACGCTAGGTATGGTTGTCATGCCACCTCACCTAGTCAGGTAGTCAGGTGCATCATACAGCACACTGATAGCATCTACAGGGCTTGGCAAACACTATCAGACAAACTGGCTTAAGCCTAGTATGACTAAAGCTAAGATAAGAGGAGGCACAGAGAAAAGTTTGCACATGGTGCACTTACCTGCTCCTCTGGTGCAGCAAAGAGCTGTCCACACAGGAGTAAGACCTCCCCCACTAACCTCTCCAGCTCTTCAGTTGAGAAGGCAGGAGCCCTATCACCTGTAGGACGTGGCATGATTGCTCCCGGAAACAGTACACAGGAGCTCAGATCGTGGAGGTCTTGCTAGTAGAAATATAGGAGTCAAGTGGGAGAATCAGTAGAAAATGGTGGTCACGTCTGCCACGTATGTGACTGTCACCGCTGACAAACACTGCCATTGGCCTAAGACCACCAATGGAAGCAATGTTATCCTATAGCAGTGTCCACCGCGGAGGTATCTGCCTTCGGCCATGATGACTTGCCCCAGCGGTCTCAGATGGTTTCTAATGTCCTGTGGAGTAGGTCAGGCAGTTGCCATTTTAGAGGCATACAAATGCAATTACACAAGGGCCCTGATTCTAAGCTTGGCGGGCGGCGGGAGCCGCCCGCCAAGCGGGAACCGCCAGAAGACCGTACCGTGGTCAAAAGACCGCGGCGGTCATTCTGGGTTTCCCACTGGGCTGGCGGGCGACCGCCAAAAGGCCGCCCGCCAGCCCAGCGGGAAACACCCTTCCCACGAGGAAGCCGGCTCAGAATGGAGCCGGCGGAGTGGGAAGGTGCGACGGGTGCAGTTGCACCCGTCGCAAATTTCAGTGTCTGCAAAGCAGACACTGAAATTCTTTGTGGGGCCCTCTTACGGGGGCCCTGCAGTGCCCATGCCATTGGCATGGGCACTGCAGGGGCCCCCAGGGGCCCCACGACACCCCATACCGCCATCCTGTTCCTGGCGGTATGGGGTGCCAGAATCCCCATGGCGGCGCAGCAAGCTGCGCCACCATGGCGGATTCCCATGGGCAGCGGAAAGTCGGCGGTACACCGCCGGCTTTCCGCTTCTGGCCGCGGCTGTACCGCCGCAGTCAGAATGCCCGGCGGAGCACCGCCAGCCTGTTGGCGGTGCTACCGCCGACCCCGGCCCTGGCTGACCCCCAATATATTTTGATGCGTCACAATTATGAAAATGAAGTCCTGGTGAATATTGATTGCTGGCCTTGTCCTGTCATGTAGGTCAATCGTTTCAGTTTTCATGTCAGTATGTGGTCCTACAGATATGACAATATTATTGGGGTACAGCCTCCACCCTCTCCCCCATGTGTAATCCAGGATTTGGGGCACTGAATCATTGGCAATATGTGGAGGAATTTGGACAGGAGGTTGCTATCGAGATAGAGGTTTTGTACACATATGTAGATAAGCAAGGCGTTAACGTATCACGTATCACAAATGTTTAACTGTTAGCACTGGTGTGTGTTGTGTATGATGTTTACAGTGACTGACATGACATGACATTTCATATCTGACATATAGATGGTCATTTAGACATCGGCAGCAACAGCTGCCAAAAGACCACCACCGCGGCTACCGTCCATCTGCCAGACTATGAGCAATGCTGGACTTCCGCCACAAGAAGGGTGGAAATCCATCAGTGATCAGACTGGCGGATGGTGGTAATCTGGCATTGCTACCACCAGCACTGCCACGCCACTTGAACGCCACCAGCTGTATCATGACCTGTGATACAGCCTGGCAGTGTTCAGCTGGTGGGGTGGAGCTGGTGGTAGCAGCTCCCCTTCCCGTTCCCTGCAGGACGACCTCCCCGGAGCAGGTGAGGCAATTGTCCAACAGAGGAGGGGGTGAGAGGGTGGGGGGCGAGTTGTGTGTGTGTGTGTGTGTGTGTCTGTATATGTCTGGAAGAATGCATGTATGAACGAGTGTATGCCAGTGTGTGTATGATTGTGTGTGTGGATGAGTGTAAGTTAATGGGTGTATGCGTGCTGCGTGTCTGTGTGCTTTTTTGGGGGCTGGGGGTCTGTGTGGATGAATTGGAGATGTGGGGGACTTAGTGTGTGTATGAAGGGGTAGGTGGGGGGCTGAGTTTAGATAGGGGTGGGGGGCTTAGTGTGTGTATGGGGGTGTGGGAGGTGTACCTGAATTCCAGGGGTGGGGGGTGACAGGTGATTGTTGGAGGGATGGGGGAGCCACCTATCGGTGACAGGTAAGGTATTCCCTGTCACCGGTAGGGCCTATCATCATGGTTTTCGTGGCATTGCCCATGCCACCAAAAACATGGTGGTAGGCTTGCTCAGAATGCCGGGCGGTACTCTGTCGGCCGCCGGGCTAGGGATTCACATCCCCGGCCCGGCGGCTCATACCTCCATGGCGGTATGAACGGTAAATTGCGGGTTGGCTGCAGCCAACCCTCCAATCTCCTGATGTGGCGGTATGTACTGCTAGCCTGTTGGCGGTACTACTGCCACATTAACCCAGGCGGTTGAAGACCGTCAGGGACATAATGAGGGCCATAGTATGTAAATTGCTAGGGACACATTGACTGCCTTTTTTTCATTTTGACCCACATAGTTAACCTGGGAGAAAAGGATCATAAACCCTCCTCTGTACCATCGACGAGCAGAATTGCCAACCATGGAGAACAGAAATGTCGTTCAGATATACCGCCTGGATAGGCAGACAATCATGGATCTATGTTGTGAGTTGGAGCAAGATCTGATGTCTGCCTTGCATCATCCAAATAGCATACCACTCATAGTACAGGTCACATCAGTGTTGCACTTCCTGGCCACAGGGTCCTTCCAAAGCACAGTGGCCCTATCCGCTGGGATGTCCCAGCCTATGTTCAGTTTGGTGGTGAAGGATGTTCTTTCAGCAGTGTTGAAACACTTAGACAGCCACATTCATTTTCCTCATCATGAGGATTTTGCCCATGTGAAAGCAGAACTCTATGGTTTTCACACATACCACATGTTGTGGGAGCCATTGATGGTACCCATGTAGCCCTGGTTCCTCCCATGGCAACAAACAGGTCTATCAGAACAGGAAGAACTTCCATTCCAAAAATGTCCAAGTAGTGTGTTTGGCGGACCTCTCATTTCCCAAGTGTATGTCCAGTACCCGGGTTCAGTCCATGATGCCTTCATCATGAGAAACAGTGCAATTCCCCAGATGGTGACATGACTGTACCCAGAGAGAGCCTGGCTAGTTGGTAACATATGTCATATGTGTGTTTGTATGCTACGTCTGCTGCTAGTGAGGCGGTGCTCTGGACTGATGGTTACACACATGTTGCATTTCCTTACAGAGGATTCTGCCTACCCAAATCATCCCTAGTTGTTGAGACTAGTTAGGAATCCAAGTATGCCAGGGGAAGTCTGCTTCAACGAGGCACATGGAAGAACATACTGTTTTGTGGAGCGGGCTTTTGGGCTCCTGAATGCAAGATTCCGAAGCATTGACAAATCAGGTGGAGCCCTCTTCTATTCACCCTCATTGTGGCCTGCTGTATGCTCCTCCACTTTTCCTTGACGAGAAACATCCCATATATCCTTGATGAGGGGAAGCTGTCAGTGCCACCCGGTGAGCCTCTGGAAATGCCAAGTCAGGATGGCGGTGAAAAGGATGAAGGTGGGGACATGCTGACAGATCTCATCAATCAGTACTTCACTTGAGTCTAAGTATGAGATGTTCTGTGATCACTGTGACTGCATGGGGTACTGTAGGGGTTAGGATTTTTGGAGAAGGGTATCTTATGCTATGCATGATACAGGCTAGGTTTGCTGGCTGCATCAGATTTGAAGATGTGCCTCTCTTGAGGCTCTCCTTTGATTGTGCAAGTTACATTGCACTGTCAGAGAAACAATACAAGTTTAAAATTACTTTTCTGTCTCATGTATGCATGTATGTCACTTTTTCCTTGCAGGTGTCTTCACCATGCCATCTTCATGTGGGCATTTCAGGGTTGTGTCATTGGCAGGTGGCTGTACCTGGTCTGACATGTGAAGGGGACATGGAACTGATCAGGGACTTTATGTTGCAAAATTGGGTTGTGTGAGTTATATGCCCAGGCTGCCTGGAAGTGGGAGGGCAGTTATCTCAGCTAAAGAATAGACCTGTTTATGTCCTGGTATGTTGGTCCAATGGTTTCATGTGTGTGATCATGTAGCCTTGTAACATGTCACCCTGTGCAATCCATTCATTTTCCCTTCACATTGTGTTGATAATGATCTTGTATGTCCTCTATGTAGCTGTTGGTGTGTTTCCTCATTGCAGGCTATAGTGTCTGTGCTACAACACTGACGTAGGTGTGTAACATTCTACTAGATGTCTTACCATTGTAATAGGATGGGCCTCTGACTAGGGACTGTTGTACTGTCCACTGTGTCATGGGGTATGTTAAGTTGGATGGACCTGGTTTTGGTATGTGATAACGGCCAAGCTGGTGACAACATCCGCCAGTCTGTTTGCCCATACTACCAGACAGGGTCTGACATAGACCTTCCTTCTGTGGCCAGGGGGATGGTACTTTGAGATATCCAGCCAGAAGCAACAATGTTTTCTCATTCTTGGCAATGACAGTACAGAAATGTTTGCAGCCTGTGGGCTATAGAGTGTAAATAAACATTTTGGTATGACTGTCCACTTGTGTTGTTGTGTTGCTAGTAAACCTCAGACTGGCACTGCCTTTGACATATCCCTCCTTGCATAACCATCTTAAGAGTACCTCGTTTACATCACATGAATTTCACATTGTCCATCTCACAATGAGGGAAAATCACTATTAGGCATTGATTTTGTGCTAGTTGTGTTTATTCACATGTGCTCTGAACATAATGGTGGAAACTAAGTAAAGAAAGACAAAAAGTGAAGGGATCAAAATGGTGGCTGCCGCAATATTTGAAGTCCAAAGTCCAGTGTTCTACTATCCCAGAAAATAGATAGTGTTTGAAGAACAGTAAACAGAGTGATTCGGTGGCATACAAAGGGGCTCTGTCAGGAAGAGGTCCCTTCCTGGCAGTGGTTGAGATCTTGGTATCTGCATCTCCTGGATGTTTGGGTGGATGTCCCCGCTTACGAGGGGGGGGGGTTCTCAGCTACAGAGGCAAGGGTGTCAGAGGCACGTCCTTCCCTGGCAGGGCATCCCTTCATCTGGCTGCCACAGAAGTCGAAGGGGCTGATGGTCGAAGGGGCTGATGTGACTAGGCCAATGGAAGGAGTCTGGTGTTGTTCTCAATCTCTGCTCAGGGTGGTGTTGATTTCCCTAAGCACCTCTGTTAGGGAGGCTAAGGTGGCATTAGGGGCCTCCCACTGTTGCAATATTTCATGGTGGTAATCCCTCTATAGCTGCTTGACCCCAAATGAGTTTGGTGAGCACCTTGCCCATCACGCCTTAGGATTGATGGCAGGCTCCCAAGACTTGGGTGTGGGTGTCCTGGCCAGAACCATCCTCAGCAGCCACATGCTGCTGGCCCACACCATCCCTCCCAAGCACCTTACCCCCACGTACCTGCACCTTTGGAAAAGTTTGGCCCCTACAACTGGGTCCAGGTCTATCATTGTCAGAGGTGTCTTGATGTGACTCAGGTACCTAGACTGGGGGACACAAGATTGTTGATTCTGTCACTGGGGCACAGGTTTGGGGGTGACTGGTTGCATGAGATGTGCGACAGGGCTTGGAGGAGTTGATGCGGTCTGGGTGAGGCTGACAGGTGTTGGCTGAACAGGTTACCTAGATGGGCCAGCGCAGTACTCAACATCCACATGTCCAGGAGTGGTAGCCTCACTGAGGGCTTTATCCATGGTGGAAGTGGCAGTCTCTTCATTAGTGTCTGTGTACCCAGTGGCAGGTAGACCTGTTGAAGTGCGAAATAGAATATTACCAGTTGTATTGCTGCATGTACCTTCAACAGTTTACTGTGACATTTGATTAAGGCCATAAATACCTTGGCTTTGCATTTTTCCCTTGTGTGAGGGGCACACCTGCAATCAACTCTACAGACCGGAAATTTGGGGAACAGACCGATTCCATTTCAAGTCACCTTGCTACAGGAGTATCCTGACACTTGGATGTCTGGTCATAGACTCCTATCTTTCCAGCAGTGCAGTCAAAACAGTGGCTGAGTGTAATGTGGCTTAGGTCAACTCAAGGACTAGTAGACTTTTGTGCAGACAGACCCAGATCCTTTTGTATATCTTACTTGTCATCATGTGGTCACTGCATTGTGAATATGTGTTCTACCACAAGCATTTAGATGATACATCTTAGTATCTTTGAGTTGTCCTTCATTAATTAGGCACATAGGTTGGGTTGTCCTTCCTGTCCACATTAGTTTAATCTTAGAGTATCTGCTCAAGATGGATCTAGTTGATTAGGTACATCACAGAGTGTACCATGATCTGTATGTTGGTCCCTCCCAGGTAGGTAACCTGCATTCATGAATTAACAGACAATAGCACAATATCATTGTAGACAGCATCCTGGTTATTGGAGTTAGATGGACTGTTCCTCCTGGGATTACAGTCATGTGGCACTAAGTACTACACACAGCATATATAAGTCATCCTCTCAGGTGAATAGACTTCACAGTGAGTTGATGTATAATTATGTTAGGACAGATGCACAGCAAGCAGGTGTTTTGCACTGAGTAGATAGTGCCTGCTGACCTTGGCATTGCTGTCTTCGCCCATTAGGTGACCAGCTGAATAGAGGGCGAATGGTCCTAGTAGCAGAGAACACAGTATTGGCTGAGTGGAGCAACATTACCAGTGTCTGCTAACCTTGGTGTTGCTGTCTTTTGCCTGTCCTACCCACACTTTATACTTTGGATATCCCCATAAGTGAGTACATGGCAAAAGCTCAGTGGAGGGATAATTCTCCTAGTAGCAGAGAACACAGTATTGGGTGAGTGGAGTGACATTACCAGTGCCTGCTGACCTATCATTGCTGTCATTACCTGTCCTACCCACACACTGTACACTTTAAATCCCCTCAGGTGGGTACACTCCAATGTGGAGTTGACAAAGCAGGTAATTTTGATTGAGCTACTCTGTTCTGGTATTAGTGATAATAGAACAGTGCTTGCTGGGAGTTGTAGTGCTGTCAATCCCTGTACAACGCCCAGTATACAGAGATGTTGTTCCCCAGGTGGGAGTAATTGGCATGTTGGAGGTAAGACAGGGGTTTATGGACAGGTGGACAATGGACTGATGAGTGGGATGACAGTGTAGATGGGGAATGGTGATCAGTGAGAATGCATGCCAATACATTTTGGGGAGCTAATTTTGTTGTTGTGACTTACCTGGCTCCACTCCCCCAGGTATTCCTGTCAAGCCCTCAGGATGCAGGATGGCCAAGACCCTCTCCTCCCATAATGTGAAATGTTGGGGATCACTGCCAGTCTTGTGGACCGCCAGCTGGTGCCTGATGGACATGGAACAGACTTCCCCCTGAGGTTGTTCTACCTCTTCCTGATGTCGTCGCTTGTGCATGGGTAGCTGCCTACAGAATTCACTCAGTCGACTATTCTTTGCCACATTTTTTATAGTGGTCTGCTGGACTTTGGCTTAAAATAGATGTGGCTCTACTCTAATGATTTCATCCACCATGACTATTAACTTGTCAACTGTGAAACAGGGATGTTTTCTGGTGACATGGTGGTAGTTAAGAAGTGAGGAAAACATTAATAAATTGTAGGTTCTGTGTGATGAAGGGGTGATGGGAAATAGTGTGATGGGGACACATATGTGTGTTAGGGGTGTTGTGAGGATGTGTGATATGTGCTTCGTAAGTGATGGTGGGGTGCCTAATCTGTGGTTTAGTTTGCTCTGATGTTGCTCTGGCTTATTTGTTTGGCGAAGGACATGCAAAGGATTATGGTGTGTTAAAAGGGGATGTTTTACAGTGTGGTTGGTAGGTATATTGAGCTTACGTATGTGTGTCAGCTATGCTATTTTCAAATCTATCCAATGTGGTGTTGTGTATTACTGCGGAGACCGCCATGGTCACACGGCCACTGTAAGACCGCCATAGCGATTTTCAAATTGTAACAGGTTCGGTGGATGGTTGACGGGTTGGTGATGCTGGTGATAGAATCGCCTCTTTCCCACCCTCCAGAGTTCTGGAGGTGTCAAGATTTTGGATGTCTTTTGGCAGGCCTGGCTGTGTAACTCATAACATGGTGGTCTGTATGACCCCAACATGCTGGTATTTTGGCAGTCACCACCACGGCAGTCTGGCAGTCAGACTGCCAAATTCATAATGAGGCACTGAGCCTTTACTCAGACATAGTTGCACAAATCAAAGTGGTCATCCATGGTACACAAAACACACTGTTTACTACATACAAAAGAGTAAAGCAAGGCTGCATCATGGCATCTTCACCACATAAACAAAGATAGCAAAAGTCCCTCAAGGCGTACTGAAATTTGACTGTGCTCTGGTTCCTCCGCTGCGCTAGGCCAATGACACCATTCTGCTAGTAAGTATGGAAGATACACTCTGAAGCAACTAAATGGAATGTAATGATATTATGCCTAAAACCATCTTAAAAAAATCTATACAATTTAAGATCATGATATTTTGCCTCAAGCAAAAAGGGTTCTAACCTGAGTCCCAAAATGGCTGCCAACACTTCCTGGTTGAAGTCATGGCTACAATCTCTATAGGAATAAACACGGGAAATACATTTTTTCTTGGCCCCGCTTGCCAGCTCACCACAAAACTATCCATGCCCAACAATATATATTGGGCGCGAGTTATAGTTACCATAGGGCACAAGTTACTGTTTCTCGAGATAAGTATAACTGTTAAATTTCTGTGGTTTTGAGTGTGGAAAATCTGAACCTAACTATAACATCCCTCTAACCTTTGGATTTTTAGTGAATTTCTAGGGTTTTTTAAATTCTTTTTTGTAACTATAACTTTCCTGTAACCTTTGTTTTTTAAGTATATATTACATTTATGTTTTTTAAATTATTTTAAACAAAGTATTATTAATCTATAAGGTAACTATAACTGACACCCTCTCAATGCACTGCTATCTACCCCACAAATTACAGCACTAAAAACATCTTTTATAACGTCACTGATAATATCAATGTAATATTTCCAGTACAATTTTTGATGTAAAACTGTGCATGGCAGAAGCATGAGTTATAGTTACCCTAGAGCCCGAGTTATAGTTACTTGTGATAACTCTAACTATAACATGTGAATTTCTATGGTTTCATATGTTTAAAGTGTGAGCCTAATTATAACGTCCCTGTAACCTTTGATTTCCTAAGTTAAAAAAATTGTATATATATATATATATATATATATATATATATCAGTAAATTCAACATATTAAAATCAATATATTGTAAAATAAATATATAAATATTTTCTAAAATAAATATTATTTCAATGATGTCACACTATGTTTTACTATAAGATAAATATATATACCTATATAAATTACATCCCCAATAAAACCATTAAAAATATAAACAAATGAATAAGAAAACATCTGTTAAATAATCTAGACAATAAATAATATATTAGAATTGAAAAATCCCCAAAACACATTTACTAGAAATACTATGTACATCAAAATAAATTTTCACATAAAGAAATACAATAAAGGGCCTAATTACCTTTCTGGCAGTCATTAGATCACCAGACTTGCAGTGACGGTCTGGACTGCCCTGGCTTTGACGGGCCAACCTCAAATTAAGAGTTTGGCAGTCGGACCATCAGTACCAGGATCAGTGACCACAACAGGATGACAGCGGTTGTGGTTGTTATCAGCCACGGTGGTGCTGAAGTCAGCGCTGCCGTGCTGATTACAACCGTGTTCTCTGCCACCCTTTTCATGGCAGTATGATCACCATGAAAAGGCTGGCAGAGAACAAATACAGGAGGAAACAGGGGGGCTCCTGCACTGCCCATGCTCATGGGACGAGCAGTGCAGGGGTTCCTCTGCACTGCACCCCTAAAATGCACAGCCTACTGTGTGCATTTTAAGGGTGCTTGTGCATCCTGCATGTGGCAGCACTAACGCCGGCTCAATTATGAGCTGAGAACAATGCTGCTGCACCTTTACCACACGGCTGACACTGGTCAGCCCAATGGGAAAGTTTTAATGGGGCCAGTGGGGAAACTGCCAGCACCATGGCAGTCTCCTCGTCAGATGTTTTGTGGATAGATGTTTCCACCCACCAAACTCCAAATGACGTAAAAAGTGGAACAAATGAAACAATTAATGCTATAGTATCAACTTAACCAATATGGGGAAAACCATTAGATTCTATGAATATTAAATATACTATTCCCACCCTCCTTTGGGCAAATGTAGGGAAAGTGTTGGACTTCGGAGGGGAAAGATTTACTGTTTCTACCCCAGGCACTGCGCTAATACAGAAAATGTTGGACCACAAATAATTTAGATTTGCTATTCCTACTGAAGTCAGTGCAACAGTAGAGAAAGTGTTGGATTTCAGAGGGGTGAAATTTACTACTCCCACCCCAGTCTAAACAATAGTAGGGAAAGGGTTGGACATTGTAGGGGATGAAATTTACTATTGGAACTGCAAACAAAATGCAACAGTAGGGAAGTATTGAACTTCGGAGGGGTTAAATTTGCTATTCTCACGACAAACAGGGCAACAGTAGGGAAAGTGTTGGATTTTGGAAGGGTATAATTTACTATTACCACTCCAAAGAAACAGTACATCAGTAGGGAAAGTGTTAAACTGTGAAGACATTAGTTTTACTATTCCTACTGCAGTCTAAGCAAGAGTAGGAAAAGTTTTCACTTCAAACACATATATGAGGAACCCCATGAATGCAGATTTTTTTTTTTAAACTTTTGATATCAATAACACGAATAATAATATAATAATATCCATGACTTCAACCAGGAAGTGTTGCTATTCAATAGTTAAATAATTAATATATACTTATTATTCAATTATTAATTAATTGACTTCCTACCCTATTACCCAAACACCAAGCAGCACATACCTAAAAGATAACTAAAAAATATTGTCTCTAATTAACAATTTAAATTTTTTATACAATTTTGAAATAAAATTAAAATGAATAATTATTTCACAAGTTAAATATTAAAATTGCATTGAAATGAACAATTTACAAAAAAATAATTATTAGTTAATTATCACTTAATTACCTTCTACCCTATACCTCTAAGATTCTAGCATCCCACAACTAAAATATAGGTAAAATAATTCAGTATTCCTTATTTTATATCATTAAAACCAATTAAATATTTAATTAAAATTAATAAATTATTACTTAATTAACTGTCCACCCTAAATCACTACAAAACTAGCAGCCCGTGACTAAATATATGTAAAATAAATAAGCATTCCATATTTCACATAATTAAAATCATTAACAAAATAAATGTACATATAACAATAAATTGTTTTTTAATTATTACTCAATTAACACATCCAAATCTAGCAACAAGCAATTAAAATATAACTAAAAATAACAACTATTCCATAATTTAAATATTAAAAATAAACTATGTATCTAATTAACAATTTTAATTTTGAAACACGTTTTTAATAAAATAAAAATAATATTTTCACTTTTTAATTATTTAAAATCATTCAGGAAAAAATAATGTAGAAATAATAATCAATAGTTAATTATTGTCCAATTACCTTCCTACCCAATACTCCTACAAACCTAGCATCCTGCAGCTTAAATATCAGTAAAGTACTTCAGTATTCCACATTTTATATGATCAAGACCAATTACATATGTAATTACTATTAATATTACATTATTAATTCATTTTTACTTAACATCCCACTCTGCATCCCTACATACCTAGCACCCTGCAACTAAAATATAAGTAAAATAAATCAGTCCTCCATATTTTACTTAATTAAAATTATTAAAAAGACAAATTCACGAATAACTATGAATAGTTTTTTAACTATTACTTAATTAACTTCGCACCCTATACTGCTACAAACTTAACAACCCGTAAATACCAGTTAGTAAAAATATAATCAGTATTGCATAATTTACTTAAAAATGGCAGCCAAATAAGTAAATAATATTTGTTAAATAATCTGTAATTAGTTAAGTAGTTAACCTCCCACTCTATCTCCCTGCAAACCCAACAACACTTTACAACACTATCAATTATAACTAAAAATGTAATTAAAAACTCACTCAAAATTAAAAGCTAGCCTTTAAATCAATTTACATTTATAAAAACAATAGTAACACATCAAATTAATACCTCAAATAAAACGTATTAAAATATTTAAAAAAAATGTTTTATCCATTAGTAAAAGTGATAAAAATATTGATAATATTTAAAATTATATTACTTATTCTCAAAATACAATTTTCTTATTAATGATATTTGTGCATCACAACATTGAAGGACTCATTTTGAGTTTGGCGGACAGGAAGAACTTCTGACAAGGAGGTTCCCACCTTACTGGGGACCTCTCTGCTGAATCTTTTAAGACTTTCCCACCAAGGTTTCCGCCCAACAGCCTACCGGAAAGTGGCAGCAGCATAGGCGCTGGCTCGTAACAGAGGTGGCGGCAAAGCTGCCACCCACAGGGGTGACCAGCACCCTTGCAATGCGGACTGTCTGCTGTGCAGACAGTGCGCATTACAAGGCTGCTGGGCAGGGGGAAGTCCATGTGCCTCCCCTGTGGCCACCTGCACCTATGCTCCATCAGCCTTTTCATGGCAATGAAACTGCCATGAAAATGTTGGTGGAGAACCAGGTCATAATCAGCAGGGCATGCAGTGCTACTGTGGCTGATTGTGACCTGCACCCACGTTAACTCTGTAGGAACACCGATCCCCGTGAAGAAGGTGGTACTCTGCCAGTCTGACCGCCAGGGTCAGAATGTGGCAGTCGGACCGTCACAGCAGTGGTGGTCCTGACTGCCACTGGAATCTGGCGGTCTAGTGAATGCCAGACTTGTAATGAGGTCCTCTATTTCATGTGTTTCTGTCTCTTCATATTTTTAACCCAATATTTTGTTCAAATATCTGTTATTGCTTTAAGTTCATAAATGGCTAACGGCTAAATTTGTAAATAAAGCTAAAATTGAGAATGAACCCCTATTTGTCTCTTTGTAACTTGGCAATGACCTCTTGCCTTTTGTGAAGTTACAATATCTAACAATTCAGTAGATATTTGTGAAAAACTGATCCTTCATATTTTTTATTGATTGACCCATTATTTTTTTACAAATATTACTTATAGCATTCACACCTCAGGAAAACAAGGAAGCAATGATGATAGCATAAATATTAGTGCCTCAAACGTATAATTATAAATGACTAGAACAACCTTCATGAATAGATTTCATCACATCTCTCATCACAGACTTGTGTGATTAATTAATCACTTCCAGAGGACTCCATAAATTGCTAATGCTAAGTATTATCAAAGCTCCCTAAAAACAGCCACAGAACAAGAGGTTTTGGTAAATTAAAAGCCAGGTAACCAATCTATACTGTCCCAAAAAATCCTATACTTAGAGGTTACAAACTAACTTCATAACTAATGGAAACTAACTCCTTTTACATGACAATTAGGATTTACACCATCAAAACTACATTGAAACTGTCCTGGCCAACATTAAAGTGGAAATCATTACTGAAATTGGTGAAGATCAGTAACCATTTCTTATACCACAACTGATAATTCAGTACTGTTAAAGACACTCTTCACCTGGTAGGCAATAGGCCTCATCACGACTTTGGCGGTCAGACTGCCAGACCGCCATGTTGATGTTCCTGAAAAGATCGCCGTATTACAAGCTCTCCAGGCAGGACTGTTGACCGCCAAGAAAAAATGGTAGGGTGCTATCAGTGCGGTGGGCTGGATGTAGGCAGTCTGACTTCTAGGGTTGTCAGTGCACTGGCCAACCACTGAGCATATCACAAACACACAACCACCATGGGGATCCCATTGTGGCGGTAAGCCAATGGCCATAGACTACAGCGGTTCACGACCAGCATGTAACTGACAACTGCACATTGGATGAATGAAAAAATTACATAGCTGACACACATTGGCCAAATAGACACATCTGCAAAGGACACTATAAAACACACCCCTTCACAGACCCAATACTTTGCATTTTCAATGGAAGACAACAAAGCCCGATCACCTTTTTTTTGTAGAGTACATAGATGAGGCACCCCTTTCTTTCATCATCCCATAGAACACCCTGCACCAACTTTTGTCAATTCACACCCTATTGCACTTCCCCTGTAAAGTAAGTACCTGCCACACTTTGTCTTTTTTTTCCACCTTGTTATGTTACAGAAATACGCGTTTTTCTGAAGAAGTGTTAAGAGTCATGGTGGATGAAATTATAAGAGTAGAGCCACAGTAATTTGTAGCACAAGTCCAGCATACTCCTCTCAGTAGGAAAATTGAAAAATGGAACTGGATTGTTGACAGAGTGAATGCTGTAGGCACCACCTTGAGCACAAAGGAGGGTGTTAGGAAGAGGTGGAATGACCTCAAGGGCAAGGCCCATTCCCTGGTCTCCATTCGCCAGTTGCAGGCCAAGAATACTGGCGGTGGCCCTCCCAGTGCCCCATTAATTCCCTTTTGTGGGAAAGAGAAGGTCTTAGCCATCCTGTATCCTGAGGGCTTGACAGGAATACCTGGGAGAGTGGAGTCTGGTAAGTTACAACACAAAAAATGCAATGTCATGCATACTCAAAGATCACCTTTTACCACTGTCTTGTTCATGTACCCCACCAACATTCAAAACACAGAGAATCTGAGGTGAAACACTGTCAGTGTGTATCATTCAACCCAATATCACCGTTACCAAGGCCGGTCACATGCCATACCTCCAAATGGGACCTGGAACTCTCAAAATAACCAAAAAATACATTCCAGGATCCATGCTATGTTCCACAATAAAAACTTATGCTCAAACATAAATGCAGCCTCTATACTGATATGTAATACACAACAGTTTTTACGTGTTGGGGAGTACAAAGAGTGATCTAACCGTAACTTCGAGCTGGCCCTGATTTTGTAGCTCCAACCACCAGCCCAGTGTTCACCTGTCCATATACCCCTGTTTGTCAACTCACAAATGAAGTTTACTCACCTGGGGGGGGGATTTTTCTAGTGTGTGTAGTATAGATGGTGACTTGACTGCAAATCCCAGCAGGTCCTGTTTCTCTAACTCCAACCATCAGCACTGTGTTCACTTTCCCCAAAACATCTGTAAGTGAACTCAGAAATGAAGTATACTCACCTGAAGAGAACATCTGTCAGGTTTTTGGTTAGTAGAGAGAGTGACCTGGTTGCAATTCTCAGCAGGTCCTGTTTCTGTAACTCAAACCATCAGCCCAGTGGGCAGTTGCCCCAACACATCTGTAAGTGAAATCACTAATAAAATGTATTCACCTGGGGGGAGAACCACTGTCAAGTATTTGGGAGTAGAAAGTGTGACATGACTGCAACTCCCATGAGGCCCCATTTCTGTTACTCCAAACATCAGCACAGTGTTCCCTTGTAAAAAAAAAAAACCTGTTTCTCAACCCACAAGTAAAGTGTACTCACCTGGGAGTATCAAGCACATATCATGCTCAAATCGGAGATGTGTCTGTCTACATAGCTCCATCTTGACTTGGTAACCCTACATGAAACTACAGAGGACAGGAATGACACCTTACCCAGTGTGTACAACAAGTATTCATAAGGCCCCAGGATGCACCAAAATTGCCAGCAGCAGCAGAAACAATGACACAGTACTGTGCATATGATGACTCCAGTCACATATACAACAAAGTCTTGAGTCTGCCTGTATCATACTCAACTAGGCCTCAAAATGACAGACCCATCTCTTGACTCTCCATTGTGTTGGCCCCCAAAGTGCAAATGATTTGCACATCTCTGCAGCTGCTTGAGTCAAATTGGGTTGGCATGCTTCACACAAGTCACGTCAAATCACCGAATACCATGATTCCTTGTAACAATTGGATTAACTGAAACTTAACTTTGTCCAAGGACTCTGCTTACTGTAATACTAAACCATTGGAGGTAGACGGCACAGTACAACCAGTAACAATGTACATTTTATATCAACGGCTGGATGTGCTGCTGGGCACACAGAGGGCACAGAACAGATTGCCACTACCCCTCCTGGATGAAGCCCTCAGTAATGATGACACCCCTAGACATCTGGACATGGAGGATGGTTCTGACCCATCTGTGAGTCTCACTGTGCCATTAATGTCACCTCCCAGCCCTGTTGCTCCAAAATCCGAGCCAACCCTCTGCCCCTCAATCTATGTCCCAGCACAGAGTCCACAATCTTGTGCCCTGAGTCCTGGGTCATGAGTTCAGTGCAACAATTCAGACAATGAGGATCCAAGTTGGCAAGGGTACCCTGTAGCAAGGACACAGGCCCATGGGGGGAGGGTGCATGGGAGGGATGCTGTGGGCCAGTGGGGATGTCTTGGGGGTCTATCAGGAGTCCCAAGGCATGATGGGCCAGGTGTTGACAGGACTCCAGGAAATCAAGCAGCTACAGAGGTACATGCATAGGGACATGCATGAACAGATGGAGGCCCACAATACCAACATGGCCTCCCTAACAATGGTGTTGAGGGGCATACACACCACCCTGAGCAGGGCTTTTCAACACCAGTCTATCCCTTCCTTCAACATCGGTGCCAGCCACTGGAACGGAGGCCCTCCCAGAGGAACAACATGCCCCAGACACCCCTGTCTCTGTAGCAGCAAATCCCTCCCCCACAGAAGCGGGGATGTCCAGCAAAGAATCCAGGAGGTGAGGATGGCAAGACACCCACCACTGCCAGTTACAAACCCTCCTCTTTAAGGAACTCCTGGACCCCCTTTGTGTGTTACACATTCACTCTGGACTGATCCTGAACTACCTACCATTTCCAATGGGGGGAGTACTTTGGACTTTCGACTCCCAACTGTGTGGCATCTACTCTGATGATTTCATTCACCATGACTGACCCCTTCACAATTGAATTTTTGTTGAGTCATGTCATGTATATTTTATGTTAATCATAGCTACTCAATAAAATCCCCCTTCACTAACTCACTGTTTGCTGATTTTGATTACAAATTTAGCCACATAGATATGTTAGACCATGTGAATCATACAATAATGACCCAGCTCTAGATTATAACCCTCCCACACAAACACACATATACAAGTGTCTATTCAATCTAAAAAACACTTTACAGTGTTCAGGATATAGGCTGTCAATATGTCTGAACTATTACAAATCATGAATGATTGACTCATATTGAGTGAATGAACATATTGACAGGTACAGAACCCAGAGCACAGAATGAAGGAATTTGTCAGACATTGTCATGTAGAATCGGCAAACATTGATGTGGTTGATCTCATCAGCTTGCCCTTATTACATACCACACCAAAGTTAATTAACATCACAAAATTGAAGATACATACAGATGGTAGTATAACAGTCTTTGATCACAGGGCCATCATAACCCAATGTCCAGGCATCTGGTCTTATGACACAAACATATATCAGTGTTGTGGCACACTCTCTATGGCCTACAGTGATAAAACACATTTACAGCTACATACAGGTCATAAAAAAGAGTGTTTAGCCAATGTGAAGGAAAAATGACTTGTTCATAAGCTAGAACTTTATATTATGACCACATGATGACACAAATGGTGCATCAGGCCCATCACATAACACAAAACAAGTCCAATGGGCACTTCTGATCTTCAACCCATACATTTTGCAAGCTGTCTTGACACAGGTCTCAATTACCCAAACTCTGTGACCTCCATTACCTGAAACAATCCATGCCCACTTTGTATGTCACAACAGCATCACACACCTGTGGCTGTCACAACTCTGAAATGTCCACATGAAGCTGTCATGGCAAAGGTACGTGTACAAAGAACAAACAAGGTGTATAGGCTTGAAACCATACCTATGGCACAAGTCACATAGTAAGATCCCAGAAAACAAAGTACATTGCAAGGAAACAAACACACACAAAGAAACATCACCAAGCTGGAGAGGGGTCAAATGCTATCTTATCAAGCAGTGTATGGCTGATTATTGCAGAGTATCAGCTCCATAGCTGTATCCAAGAGATTAATCTCCAGGCATTCTCACAACTACAGTTCATTAAACAGTCACCGTCCTGACATTGCATGACATACTTACACTCATGAGAAGTAGCTGTCGATTACATCTTCTTGCAAGTCAGCTCCTTCCTCTTTACCACTGTCATCCTAAGTTGGCACTACTGGCTTGCCCTCCTCATGGATGTATGGGATATTCCTCCACAGGGCAATGTTGTGCAGCATGCAGCATGCCGCAGTGATCGGACACACTTTCCTGGGTGAGTAAAGGAGGATTCCACTAGTCCTGTCCAAACACTGGAATCTGGCCTTCAGGAGCCCAAAAGCCTGCTCCACTGCCTGCCATGTTCTTCTATGGGCCTCACTGAAGAAGACTTACCCTGGTGTAATTGGATTCCTCTGTGCTGTCAACAATCAAGGACTGTGTAGATATGCTGAGTCTCCTGCTAAGGAATGGGGCATAAGTGCAACAATGAGTTACTTACTTCATGATTGTAGCACCTGACATTGCTCACAAACAATCAGGGCAGATGTGACTTACCAACCAGCCAGGCCCTCTCTGGGTGCAGTTGTGACATCAGCTGTGGTATGGTGCTGTTCCGCATTATGAGGGAATCATGGACTGATCTAGGATAATGGGCAAGCACATTTGAGATCTAGAGTTCTGCCAAACAGACAACTTGCATGTTGATGAATGGAAGTTCTTTCTGTTGCCATAGACTTGTTCAGTGGCCTGTGGTGGCACCAAGCCAACAAGCATGCCATCAATGCCCCCATCACGTGTCAGGAGAGCAAAACCATAAAAAGTCAGCCTTCAAATTGGCTAAATCCTCACATCAGGGGAATCTGACATAGCTATCAGTGTGTTTCAGCATTGCTGAGAGGAAACCCTTGAACACTAGACTTAACATAGGTTGGGGCATACCAGCAGTATGTCAAAAGGACCCTATGGCCAGGAGGTGCAATACTGACATGACATGTACAATGGGAGATATGCAGGTTGGATTACTGTTAGCTGGCATCAGAACTGCCTCCAACTGATGACATAAGTCCACTATCCAGGTGGTATAACTGGATGATGTGGCATTCCTCTATGTTCTGAAGGTCTGCCAGTGGACAATAGACAGGAGGGTGTTGCACCTTCCATCTCCCAGGGTACCTATGTGTGGCAAGCCATGGTTTATAACATTAGTCAGTGTGTCCACAGCAACATACATGATGCATGCCAACAATATCATGTGACAAAACATTGCTGACTAGATAGGCATGACAGCCAGTACACATACCAGCTGGAAAGTACACAACGGTCACATGTGATCCCCCTTGGTTGTCAACACATGTGTCCACAATATGGATTCGAGCGAAACCCAACTATCTGCTACACAATAGTCCCTTAAAATATGACTGCGTTTTCTGACTGCCAAAAATACCGTCGGCGGTGGTGGACAGTGCACCGCCGTCATATGCCGTTTGTGCCGTAGAACACACTACTCTCATGGTTGTGTAGTAGGACCTACATAACAAGACAAAATAAGGATGTTTGTGATGATCCAACACATATTGTAGATGTGACACAGTTTACAAAGCCATATACAGTACTTCAGACAGCCAAAATGGTGAATGCCTGACCTACTCGATTGGACATTAGGAACCGCCTGTGACTGCTGGGGGAAGTCATCTGTGTGGTAGGTGCTTCCAACCATGACAGACACATCAACAGAGACACTTCAATAGGCTAACATTGTTGCCTGTGGCGGTCACAGCCTAATGGCTGTGTCCATCGGCGGTGATGACCGCATACGTGGAGGACGTGACCGCTATATTGTGCAAAATCAGTCACTTGACACCTGACACTGCTGCCAGCAACACCTCCAGTTCTTCAGCTGCTGTGTGCCATCCGCTGGGAGCAATCATGACACATTCAACAGGTGATAGGGCCCCTGCTTTCTCTCTAGCAGAGCTGGAGAGGCTTGTGAATGAAATCTTTCCCCTGTATGGACAGCTCTGTGGCTCACCAGAGAAGAAAGTCAGTATGTCATGTGCACAATTGACTGTGGGGGTCATTCTGACCTTGGCGGTCCATGACCGCCATGGCGGAGTGCGGCGGAAGCACCGCCAACAGGCTGGCGGTGCTTCCTGGGCGATTCTGACCACGGCGGTAAAGCCGCAGTCGGAAAAGGGAAGCCGGCGGTTTCCCGCCGGTTTCCCGCTGGCCCAGGGAACCCGCCATGGCGGCACTGCTTGCAGGACCGCCATGGGGATTCCGAGCGCCTTCCCGCCAGCCTGTTTCTGGCGGTGTCCAACGCCAGAACCAGGATGGCGGGAACGGGTGCCCAAGGGCCCCTGGGGGCCCTTGCACTGCCCATGCCACTGGCATGGGCAGTGCAGCGGCCCCCTAACAGGGCCCCACAAAGATTTTCACTGTCTGCTTAGCAGACAGTGAAAATCGCGACAGGTGCCACTGCACCCGTCCCACCCCTTCAACTCCGCCGGCTCCATTCCGAGCCGGCTTCATTGTTGAAGGGGCTGTCCCGCTGGGCCGGGCGGCGGTCTTCTGGCGGTCGGCCGCCGGCCGCACGGGAAAGCTGGAATGGCCGCCGCGGTCAAAAGCGGTCCTTCGGCGGGAACCGCTTGGCGGGCGGCGACCGACGACCGCCGCGGTCAGAATGACCGCCTGTGTCTAACACCATTATTTCCCTCCTCACAGGCTACAATGTGCCCTGTGTGCTAGTTAGACTTCCTGTGTGCCTGTTGTTGCAGTCTGTGTAGCATCAATGGGATGCACATTGTGCAGGTATTGGTGGCCAGTATTATTTGTTGTGCTCTTTATCATTGTGTAGTGCGATGTTTATGGGGTCCTAGGTCCGTGTTGGATGCACATAACAAGGCCAGGGGACTTTACTGCCATCCAATGACATATCTTTGTTTATTATGGTTGTAAATGTTAGACCAACATGTATGTGCATGAAAGCATAAACTGTGTGTGCATCTTGTCTGAGTCATTTGAGGATCTTGTAACGAATATGTATAGTGTCACATATCTTTGAACCCATATCTGGCCTTGCAGAATTCTTGTCTGGAAGGCATAGCATTACACATTCTGTCATTCAGATTGCCAAAAGTCATAATGATGATGGCCACATGATGTACTGTCCTGCATGGAACTGATGGAAATGTGAGTGACATGTAGGTTCTGTATGCTCAGCCTGCAGAGACCATGGCCTGTCAAATGTATCTCCCAGTATGGGGCATACTCCAGGCTTTAAAAGAGTCCCTGTGGCTATGCAACTGTGGCAATGTGCCTACTCCCTGTACACCAGCAGATCCTGTCATGTGGCCAACATGAGGCTCTAGTTGCAACACTTGCCCTGAATGTCTCATGCCATTGTCTAGATTAGAAATGGGTACAGAGGTACATCCCAGAACTAGTCCATATCTACATTCTGCATCATTGTCAATGTGTGTCTTTGACTCATGACAGGTTCCTCACTCCCACAGCTCTGTTGTCATCTTCACACAAGTCATATTTGTCCTGTACAGGCTTATTGCCCAATTAACAGAACCATAGTGCAGACAGTGTGTAGATTCCTGGGAGGCCATGACAGATGACCCAGTAGCAGAAATTGGACAATGTATACCTTTTTATATTGGATACCATCTCTTTAGTTTCAACACGTATGTCCACAGTAGTGTTCTGTGGTATAGGTACACACCACAGCAACCATCCCTGATGTGGCAAGGGTCTGCATTTGGTAGGCCACAGGTCCACACAAGCACAGGAAAGACACTTTCAGTACCCACAATGCCAGTCCCTTTATTGTCACTCAAGTGTAAGGGTGAAGTCTGTACTATTGAAGTTGCCTGCAGGGACTGTATGCAGTGAGTCAATCTCACAAGTGTAAATGTGTTGGTCCAGTCAGGCCTAAGGTGTTTACCCTTGAGAAGCCACATAGGGTAGTGGGTTAGTCTGCAGATGGACACAAAAGTGTGTGGTCATGTCCCTGTTCTTATTGGTTTGTGTGTTTTACACTTGTGGTGTGTTGACAAATTGACCTTTTTTGCTTGGTGTTCCAGATGTGTGTGACACTATAATTTGGGAAAACATATGATTGTAATTGCATGATTTATCTCTTGCATCCATACAGGTAAATGCCAAAGACAAGAAGGAGATATGAAGAGCCATCGGTCAGAAGGTCTAGACCCTGGGGATCCACAGCCGGCGCAGCCCCCATTGTCGCAAGAGGTAGGAGGACATGAGATGCTGGGCCAGCAAGATTGTGGAGGTCCAGCTGGGGCGGTCCTCCCAGTGTGGGTGGGGCGCATGTCAGACCATTACCCCGCAATTGCCCACATTCTGGTGGTGGCGTCCACAAACCTTGATGAGCGTTTGAGAGGAACACAGCAGCCACAAGGGGGGAAGTATAGGACATATTCCTGCCTATCACGTTGCCAAGTTAATGGTTCTGGCATCTCCGCCTGAATATTAGGGATGAATCATGTGTGACACAGTAGATGAGTGCTTGTGTAGATATGCAATGTGGTGCATACTGATGTGCCTAGGACAGAAATGTGTACAATCTACAAACAATTTGCTCCCCAGAGACAACACATGGATGTGTGCATTGATCAATTAAGTAAAGTTTGTTGTTGTAGTGGGTGTAAATTCTATACTACAGACCACTACTCCTCAGTGTTACAGGTCAAAGAAAAAGAAATCATGGATCACTGTCCTCAGCCATGTGCCAGGTGAAATGTGCAAATTGGCATCTTCCCCCAGAGGCCACTTGTCTTCAGTGTGTGATGAGTGCGGGTGCTTCACTTCTCACTGTAATGTGAAGGTGGCCATCACACATGTGACAGAGCATACATTGTTCTTTGGGTCAGCTACAGATACCTTTCCTTGGTAAGTGGGGAATGTCCATTGATATTATTTATGTGCCATCACTCTTGCCAACATACTTTATGCCAACATGTTTGCATGTGCCCCTTTCTCCTTTGACAAAATGTGCACGGTGCTGATTAATGCATGTTCTACCTGTATTCATGGGAAAAAATCTGCATTCCCTCACATATGTGCATGATAGCCTGTGTTTGGAATTGGAGATTTGCAGTGTGGTGCCATGGAGAGGAGTATGTCACCATTGATTGTTGGGTCACGCATAACCTCACCCATCATAGCATGTTATTTGGCATGTACAACTGCAGTAGCAATGAGGGATATGACAGGTAGGAAGAGTTTTTACACACAATGTGCATTTCCACTCTATTGATGTGGCACAATGTGGAAAAGTGAATGGCACAGGTTTAATAGGTAAAGTTTATTACCTGACTGTTGGCATGCAAAACGGAGTGAATTGCAGTTATGTTAGAATGATATGTAGTTGGGTACAACCATTCATCCACAGACATCAGGGTTTGCAGGACCTAAATGGAGACAGTGATGTAGCTTCCCATTGGACAACAGTTTCTACAAGTATTTGCAAATCTCTGGGCCTCTCCAACATACAAACCACTAATGGTGCCTGCTGATGCACTCAGAGTATGGCATTGTAAGGGGTGCCAGACATCAGTGATGATTTCCCTGTGGCTTGCTGATTCGTTGCGTTGCGGATATTATGTACATAGCTTCCTGACAATTTGCAAATTTTGTCTACAGTGTTCATTTTGAGGCCAAACATGTAGCATATCTGAGCTACATTAGTACTACCTCCATGACTCCATTAGGACAAGTTTCACACGGTGAAGTGTGCATTGTTGATATGTTTCTAGTGTGACTTGAGTATTTCCATGTCACCTTCTCCAGGCTACTGTCCTGTTGTCAGCAACAAGGCAAGTTTTAGGAGCATCATTTTATTTATTGTGTTTTTGTTTATGTCACAAATAGATATCTGCATGACCTTGTGTAGGTTCTGTGGTAATGAAGTTGACATTGGCCTACTATTGTATGACAACAGGTTACTGAGGTATTCTCTATGAGGCAAAGCATTGAAGGTGATATGGTCTCCTACTTGTTCAATGGTTACTGTGATTGCACAACTTCAGCCATACAATTGTAGTTGTCTGAGGTACTGAGTTTCCCGTTGCCAACTGTTGACTGTTCAGATGGTATGCATACATGTGGTATGGTACAAGCAGGAGGCACTTTGATGTAGTTTGTTGCTGGGGCCTACTTGATGTCATTGTAATGTTTGCTAATCAGAGCTGTTGTTCAAGTGTGATCAGGAACATGTGGTGACCCTTTTCCTCTTTGTATTTGCAGCATCAAACCAGGCAAGTAAGGGAGCAGGCACAACCAAGTAGGGAAACATGTGGCCACAGTACCTCCACTCATGACACCACCGACACAGAGGGACCTAGTGACCTGGAGGATGAGGGGAGTGCCACGGAGGAGACAGGATCAACATTGTCATCATCAGTTTCTACCTCTAGTGGCCACTCCCTAGTAGTAGCGGATCCATCAGAACTTACTCCTGTACCATCTTTGTCTGCCACCCCCAGTTCTATCACCACCCTCCCTGTTTCTCTCCACTGAGTTGGCTGTGCCCACTCACCGAAGAGGGTGGGCATCTTCTTTGCAGCAGGCACCTCTGCCCCAGCCCCTGTTACCCCTAAAGCCCTGAGTGAGGAGGCTATAACCATCCTGAGGAGTATTTCTGGGGCAGGCTGCCATTGTGAATGCAATCCAGGGGTTGGCCAGTCAACTTCAGCAAACCAATGCTTTTCTGGAAGGCATTCATACTGCCATGTCTGGGCTACAGAGCTATTTTCAGCCTCTGGCCTCCACACTGATGGTAGCCGGTCACCCCTGCATTCCTCCCCCCCACATCCCTCTTCTCAATTTAAACTCCCTAGTCCCCAGCCTGTCCCAAGCACACAGACACATCTGCATGCACCCACCTCAACACACACAAGCAGCACACATCGACACAAATACCACAAGACACACTGGCATTCAACATACACCCAGAAACACCACATCAGCCACCACTTCACCAGACAATCCAACCACCCCCACCGACCCACATACCACATCCAGAATACTCACAGACACCCTCACAACAGCCACCATACCGAGAGACATATTCACCACATACAGCATACTTGCAGACACCACTCCAAAAGATAGACAAAATCCACCACATTCAGCATACTTGAAGCCACTACCCCAAAAGACACACAAACATCTACACCATCCAGAATACCCACAGACACCACCCCAAAAGACACACACAAATCCACCACTCCATCACCCAGCACCTCCACCTCACAGGCATCTATGCCACACAAACGCCAACACTCACACATGCAACAGACACCACCCAAACAGAAGCATAACTTACACACGCACACACCCAAAGCATCTACACCCACACACAAGACAATCACTCCCTCAACCACGAAATCCTCAACCCCTTGTGCACACCCTCCCCATTTTCCACAGGAGAGTTTTCTTTTTTTGCATGTACTTTCCCCTCTTCACTCCGACCCAACTCCTAAACCCAAGAAGCACCCACCCACATCCCAACCCCTTGCTTCCACATCAAAGTCCTCCCCTGTCACAGTGCCCTCCCTGCAAGCACCCATACCCTCCACCCAAGAAGAAGCCCACCACTCCAAAGAAAAGGATGCCCCTCCCAAACACAAATCCACCCATTCCACATCTGACCCCATCCTACCCAAGGATCATCCCTGAGATGCCTGCCTGCCCACCTGATGCCCCATCCCGTGGAGGTTCCCTGGCAGTGATTGGAGTCAAATGTGGGCACAGTGAATGGACATCTAATTGAACTGGCTAATGGCCTTTGTTCCACCTAATTTGCAGATAATAAACCAAAGTTGTTGTTTTTTGGGTACACATTTGTCCTACAATTCCTTTTTTACCTTTATGTTGTTCCTGAGTAACTTGTGTTTTATGCCTACAGTTGTGTGTGTTTCACCCTGACTGCTGATCCATTTGCTGTTGTTTGCAATATCTGACTTTGTGGGTAGTGCTGGTCTCACCCAAGACAAAGGGAGATGTTGACTGTATGGATATGTGGGTGTTTATGCAAATGGAGTGTCATTGCATTGTGTTATGTTTGCTATGGTAAGTATGTCATCTTCTTTTGTCCAATGTCTGCATGTATGGTGTGAGACTTGTCCCGATATGGATTGTACATTCATCTCATATGTGGAAGCTTGAGTTTTATTTGTGTGTTCAATGGTTCTAACTTCCTTTGCATTTGACTGTGCATGTGTCAATTTGATGGTGTATCTTATAGCTACTTCATCTATATGCATGACCCATGCTGGTGCTGTTGTATTTGCTTTCTTGACTTGCACTTCCACATTATGCAGATAGGCATATCACTTGGCTCTACTTTTGTTTGTCCCCGAGATACCCAAAGGAACAGTTCCTGTGCAAATGTTGCTTTAGGGGCATGTGCAAACTGAAATGTATCCCAGGGCAGCATCCTTCCATGAATGCTCCTGATGCACCCACCCATATTGTGCAGGTATTGTTTGCATAATGAACTTTAGATATTTATCTCTCAAGGTACTGTGCATCGCCTTGTCATTCCACTGTGTCTGCAATGATAATGCGATGATGTGTGGGTCACATGCAGGGCTGTTTCATGGAAGGAGTGTTTGTGTTCTCTGACTCATCCATACATATGCGTATTCGATCTTATGACAGTCCATGGCATGAGTGCAATGTGAAGGAGTCAGTTGAATTGGTAGATGTGATGTTAATGTGTTGCTGCTGTTGAATGACACAATGTTGTGTACACTTCACTGTCCCTGAGATGGTCAGATATGTGCTTTTGTGGAGTTTTGCTGTGAAGTGTCAGTGGTGTGGCCAGAGAGGACATTTTGCAGCTGTGAATGTGTCCTTCTTTGTGAATGACTCTGGCTGCCGACACAATGACAAGTCTACATATAATGTGGTTGACAATGATCAGTTCTTGAGATTAATGACACATGTAGGTATGTGTACTTACCCTCATTTGTGCCCACGGTGGCATGGATTTTGGTCACCTTCGATGAGCAGCAGCAATGGCAGTACTTGTGTGATGGGCTCCATGGTGCACAGGATGTGTTGCTTCCTTTATCCTATATGTTTCCGCCAGCTTAGACTTGGTGGTTAGACCACAACAGTCATATTGGCGGTGTACAACATCATAATGTGTCTGGCAGAAACACTGGCTCTGCTGGCCTGTTAGTCCTGCCTCGTCACTGCAGCGGCCTGCACTGTCTGGTGGTGCCGGTGGGACCACGTCAGTCTTAGCTCTATAGGCCCGCCAGCATCGCAAAACTGTGGTCCAACTGCCAAGCCGATGGTGGTCAGACCACTGCCATGGCAACGCACATACCTTCAAACTCGTAATCAGGTCCATTATCGAGAAAGAAAATTGCATCAAATTCTTTCCCAGTGATCACAGTAAACAAATATGAATAAGCTCCATATCATCTTCTAGTCAGATAGTGTCGGAGTAGATAAGGCTCAGAACTCTCACTTTTAGTTTTCATTCTACATATGCAGCCCCAAGGATAGGTCGTTTAACAGCATTATGTACACATCTAACTACATGCTGAGTACCCAAATTTACCACAGGATGCAAATTACCATTTTCAAAAAGGACCAGAAATAGAGATCTAGGTTTTTTTGCAGGAAAGGATCATAAATGCATTCATTTTAAAAGGCCACACAACCTGGGAACCTCTACCCCCACAGAAACTAAGCCAAAACGTGGGTCCTCCTTTTATTTAATTACTGCCATACTGTAGAAATGATGAGATTGTTTGTGATAGCAAAACTCTACTACTACAACTAATAAACAGATTAACTGGACTACTGTAAAGTAGTACACACAGTTTCCAAAAGAACACTTAGAAAATAAACATCTAAAAATGCAACAACTGCAGAATCATGCCACCACAGAAAGAGTTAACCATCAAAATGTGATCAAGTAATACCAGCATTTAAATCTCTTCACTGGTAACGAGTGGGAGAGAGACCCAAGTTGGAATTTTACAAAAAAGCATACTGGCAAAAAAACACCAGTGTTACTTGCAAAAACTGCCCTCCTCCTCACAGTACATCTCAATCAGCAATCTCTAGCCAGCTAAATAATCCATTTACTGGAAAGAAAACACCAGAAGACTAGTTTTGAGGCAGATTACTAGAAGTACTATGGTACACTCTGAACCTGAACTCAACTAGTTATGTTGCTGGAAACAACTAAAAATGGATCCACGTAAATCCTTAAGTCAATCAAAGATTTGTAGAGCATGGCTAATCACCCACAGGGTTTCAAGGTGCTGTTTGTGGCTGAGCATGAGAGGTAGCGTGTTCTATGCCTGGGCTGCTAGGTAGGAGAAGGACCTTCCTCCTGCTGTGCTTTTTCCAGATCGTGGGAACAGCTGCAAGGGCGAGCTGGGAAGAAAGAAGATGTCTGTTGGGGGCATAGAAGATGAGGCAGTGGTTGAGCTATGCCAGTCCTATGACTTGTAGGTATGGATCAGCAATTTGTATGTGATGCGCATTTTGACTGGGAGACAGTGCAGGTCTCTGAGGTGGGAGGAAATGTGGCTATGCCTAGGGATGTCCAGGATGACTCTGGCTGCTGCATTCTGGATTCTTTGTAGTCTTGATTGAAGTTACTTGGTGATGCCAGCATAGAGTGTGTTTTCGTGGTCGAGTTTTCTGGTGACGAGTGTCTGGGTGGCTATCTTCCTCGTGTCCGAGGGAATCCACTTAAAAATCTTCCACAGGAGTCGGAGGGTGTGGAAGCATGACAAAGAGATGCTGTTGACTTGGCGGGTCATGGATAGAGAAGAGTTCAGGATGATGCCCAGGTTGCGTGTGTGGTCCATGGATGCGGGTGCGTTTCGCAGGGGTGGAGGGGTGGAGCCGATTATGAGGATCTCTGTTATGTTGGAGTTGAGTTTGAAGCAGCCGGCTTCCATCCAGGTGGCGACTGCTCTCATCCCATTGTAGAAATTTTTCTTGGCCTTTGCAGAGTTCTTTCACAGGAGAAGCTCAGTTAGGTATCGTCGGTGTAAGAGACTATGGGGGTCATTCTGACCCCGGCCGGCGGCGGTAGCCGCCGGCCTGGCTGGGACCGCCAGAAGACCGTACCGCGGTCAAAAGACCACGGCGGTCATTCTGGGTTCCCCACTGGGCTGGCGGGTGACCGCCAAAAGGCCGCCCGCCAGCCCAGTGGGAAACACCCTTCCACGATGAAGCCGGCTCCGAATGGAGCCGGCGGAGTGGAAGGTGTGCGACGGGTGCAGTAGCACCCGTCGCGAATTTCAGTGTCTGCTGAGCAGACACTGAAATTCAAAGTGGGGCCCCCAGGGGCCCCACGACACCCCTCACCGCCATCCTGTTCCTGGCGGTCGAAACCGCCAGGAACAGGATGGCGGTGAGGGGGTCGGAATCCCCCATGGGGGATTCCTCAGGGCAGCGGAAAACCGGCGGGACACCGCCGGTTTTCCGGTTCTGACCGCGGCCATGCCGCCGCGGTCAGAATGCCCTCAGGAGCACCGCCAGCCTGTTGGCGGTGCTCCCGCCGACCCCGGCCCCGGCGGTCAAGGACCGCCGGGGTCGGAATGACCCCCTATGTTTAGCCTGCGTTGTTTGATGATCTTGGCATGTGGGGCCATGTAGATGTTGAAAAGTGTCGGACTCAATGAAGATCCTTGGGGCACTCCGAAGCATGTGTTTTTGGTTTCTGTTGTGAACAGCGGTAGTCTGACACTGTGTTCTTCTGTTTAGGAAGGACTTGATCCAATCAAGTGCTTTGTCTCAGATGCTGGCATTGTGTAGTCTGTTGCAGAGGGTGGAATGGTAGATGGTGTCAAATGCAGAGGAGAGGTTCGGGAGGATGAGTGCGGTGTGGATCTGTGGTCTAGTATGATGCATATGTCTTTGATGGCTGCTAGAAGTGCGGTTTCAGTGCTGTGGTTGCTTCTGAATCCAGATTGGGATGGGTCCAGGATTTGATGTGTCTCATGGAATTCAGTGAGTTGCTGGTTGAAACCCTTCTCTGTTACCTTGGCTGGAAAAGGGAGAAGAGAGATGGAACTGTAGTTTTTCAGCTCCCTTGGGTCAGCAGTGGGTTTCTTGAGCAGTGGGTTGATCTTGGTGTGCTTCCAGTCTGATGGGAAGATGGCAGTCTTGAAGGATTAGGTGATAGTTTGTCAGCGCTCTGATGCTATGGTGGCACTGGCAAGGTTGAAGATATGATGAGGGCACAGATCCAAGGTTGCTCCCGAGTGGATAGAATGCATCAGTCTTTGGGTGTCCTCTTTGGAAAGGGGGTCCAGGAGTTCAGGATCATGTGAGGTGCTAGGTCCGGGTGGTGAGCGATACTTGTGGGTTTTGGTTCCTGAAGCCTTCGTAAATGTCATGAATTTTTCAGTGAAAGAAGGTGGGGAGGTTGTTCCAGAGGTCGAGGGGGGGAGTGATGGATGAGGTGTGTGTCTTGGGGTTTGTGAACTCTTTGACAATGGCAAAGAGCTATTTGCTGTTGGGAGTGCTGGTGTGTTGAGGTGGGCTTGAAATGTGGCTTTTCGGCGGCTCTGATGTTTTAGTGGTGCGTGGTGACTGCAATCTTGTAGGCTGTGTGGTCTTCGATTGATTTGCTGATCCTCCATTTCCATTCTAGTCATCTGCAGGAGGGTTCCTGTAGGTCTGCCGTAAACCATTTTAGAGTTTTGCTCTGTTGATTTCCTGCTGGTTTCCCTAGAGGGGGCTACTTTGTCAGCGCATTCCGATAACCAGCGGTGTGGATTGTGTGCAGCTACATTTGTATCCACTGTGTCCGGTGGGAGGGAGTGGTTGAGAGCGTCAGTGAGTTGTGTTTCTGTATCTTTGTCCCAGTGTCTGCCGAGGGGGATGGAAAGGGTGTAGTGGCATGTAGTGTTCTTGTGTAGGTAAAGTGGACACACTTGTGGTCCATCCAATGCTGTTTGGAGGTGTGAGAGATGTTGATGATGTTCCTTACTGAGAAAACAGGGTTGACAATGTGTCCGGCTCTGTGGGTGAGGATCTTGATGAGTTGTTTGAGACCGAGAGTTGTGAGGTTGTTCAGGAGGTTTGTGGTGTTGAGGTCATTGTGAGAATCAAGGTGGAAGGTGAGGTTGCCGAGTAGGATGCAGTCGGAGGAGTTGAGCATTGGGGGGGTGGCGAGGTCGGTGATGTCTTTACAGAACTGGGGTCGGTGTTCAGGCAGCCTGTAAAAGAGGGTGCCACAGAGTGAAGATTTGGTGTTGGTCTGAATCTGGAAGTGTAGGTGTTTGTGGGTGGAATGAGACTGCGACTCGTTGGTGGTTGTCAGACAGAGGTTGTTTTTGTAAAGTATGACAATGCCTCCTTCAGGCCGGGTGGGTCTGTCCTTGTGGATGATTTTGTAGTTGTCCAGGATGGCCGTGACAATGTCTGGGGCAACGGTGGGGTTGACCCATGTCTCTGTGAACAAGGTGACGTCTGGGGCTGTTGAGTCGAAGAGGTCCCAGACTCCTACCATGTGCCTGACGAGGAGCGTGTGTTGAGGAGGATGCACTTGAGGTGGTTGTTCATGCTTGGTGTGGGATCATGAGGTGGTCCTTGGAGGTTGCTGGAGCACGCACAGCATGAAAAAGGACAATGAGTGTTGCTTGGATCAGCTAGGTGGCACGCTGAGGATGTTCGCAGGTTGAGGACGTGTGCTGGCGTCAAACTGGTGGATGGGGAGAGAACTAGGGTCTGTGGACCCCCACACCCTCCCCCACAACTCACAGCATGGGAGGAGCAAGTCTTGGCAATTCTGCATCCTAAGGGCCTGGCCGGAGTCGGAGGAGAACTGGACTCCGGTAAGTCAACTCTCTATTATTATGACCCCCCTACCTGCATGCCATCACATACCCTCACCCTCACCCTCACTCCCATCACTCCACTACATCCCACACACTCCACCATCACATCTCACTTATTACAATGCCAAGCCCTACATGCTGTACCAATGCATGGACACCCCTCACAGCCCTTCATGGACACTCATCACCAAAGCATGCACAGAATAGAGAACTAACACTCCCACCATACACTAACATACAAAAGTGAAAGCTGCCAGGGCAATTCCAACGATAGAGTGGAAGCCATGAATGTACAATATGTCATACACATCAACCATAACACATCATTTATATCCCCACAGGTACCCCAGCCAATGTCAACAGAGAGGAGGTTCCAATGCTATCCAATCCCCAACTGAAGAGCCCTGCAGTGAGGACAGTAACTCTGGTCTTCAGGATCTGGACAATCTACCTGGCCCATCAGGGATTACTGGACAGCCGGTTACCCAAGCCCCGTCACAGAGGACCACAGAGCAACCCCATCTGGAAACAACATCACAGTACCCACCCAGCGTACCCACACCTCTGTCTCCAAGACACGACAATCAGCAGTGTGTCCACCTCTACAGGGACCCCAGACCACAACTTGCACACAAGACAATCAGGGACGTCTGGTCAGTGGCAGTGGGCACACGGTTCAGGGGACAGATGCACAGGCCAACAGGGAAACTGGGAGGAGTGCTGTGCACCAGAGGGTGGACAGGACCAGGGAACCGACTCTTCAGGAGGCACTCTCCGAGGTCCTGGGAGCCTACCAAAATTCCCAGGACACGATGGGCCAGATCCTGGACAACGTGCAGGAGAACAGGCGGCTGTAGGAGGGACAGTACCAGGGGATCAGGGAGAACTTGCAGGCCATCAACAACACCCTGATCTCCATAGCAGAGCTGCTGGCACACATGGCCAACATTATCAGGGAGGCAGTCTCACACCAGTGGGCCCCTGCCACTAGCCAGACATCTGAACAGCCTTCCACTTCTGCTGCCGCTAGTGGCCAGGAGGCCCGCCCCAGGACTCACAGGCCACCAGCACCCCTCCCCCTGCAGACGGTGAACCAACCCACAAACATTCCCTGCGATCCAGACAGAAGCCAGAGGCACATGCCACAACCCCCACCAGGAAATGAGACTCTCCTGATTGTCCCCCTTGTGTCCCACTCAGTCTCCCTGTCCACCTTGAACTGTCATTGCTCCCCTTCCTATGTACCCTTGGACAATGCAACTGTGCTACAAAAAGACTGGAACAATATTGTGGACTTTCCTCCATCATCACACCATCCCATTGCACTTTACCCCTATATATTAGCACTTCAATAAACACCCATTGAAAAAAGAATCCATTTGGATCATGTCATGTATATCAAATATGTATTTTTTGAAACAGGTACAAACATTGCAAATGAACTGTACATAGATGGAGCATAGATTAAGGACCTGTAGCTGGCTGTAGTGATCACACTAGGAGTATTTGTCAAATCACCAACATCTGCAAAATGAATTGCAAGAGGCACCAGTAAGTGGGCATAGAAGTGGAAAATATCAGCATGCCATTACCACACAGATTACAACAAGATTCATTGAAATGTAAAGTTACACTGTCTCACCTGTGTGTCATTGGAAGTATTGACGGAACATAGATGTTCTGTTGTCCTCATCCTCATCTTCTGCCTCATCATCCTCACTGTCCACAGGGTCTACTGCTGCCACAGGGGCATCACCAGTCTCCTTCTCCTGCAGAAAAGTGACATGGCGTTTGAGGGCCAGGTTGTGCAACATGCAGCATGTCACTACTATCTGGCAGACCTTTTTGGGTGAGTAGCACAGGGATCCCCCTGTTAGATGGAAGCACCGGAACCTGGCCTTCAGGAGGCCAAAGCTTCTCTCAATTATCCTTCTGGTTCATCCATGTGCCTCATTATAACATTCTTCTGTCCTTGTCCTGGCATTCATCACAGGGGTCAGCAGCCATGATAGGTTTGGATAACCAGAGTCCCTGCAAATATTGAGGGACAACATTTAGCCACACACCATCCCATATGGCCAACACCACATGCATACACCAACTTATACTGGGTGGGAACCAGGACTCACGTATTAGCCACTCCCTGTGCCTCAGTAGTTGGCCCATCACATTTGGGATGCTGCTATTCCTTAGGACAAAGGCATCATGCACCAACCCAGGATACTTAGCATTGACGTGGGAGATGTACTGGTCTACCAAACACACCATCTGTACATCCAGGGAGTGGAAACTCTTGCGATTCCTGAACACCTGTTCATTCTGCCGAGAAGGGAGGAGACAAATGCAATATGTGTACCATCAAACCCCCAAATTATGTTGGGGATATGTCCCATTGCATAAAACTCGGCCTTCACTGTGGCCAAATCCTCAACCTGGGGGAAAGCAATGTAGTTGCACATGTGTTTTATCAGAGCATACAACACTCTTGAGAACATTGGCTGTGACATTACTGCTGCCAAGCCCACTGTCACTTGGAAAGAACCAGTTGCCAGGAAATGGAGTACAGATAGCACTTGCACAACAGGGGGTAATCCCAGTGGGGTGACGGATAGCAGATATCAGATCAGGCTCCAATAGAGCACACAGCTCTGTGATTGTGGCCCTGTCAAGTCTATAGGTGAGGATAATGTGCCTGTCCTCCAGTGTAACCAAGTCCACCAAGGGTCTGTACATGGGGGTATGTCTCCACCTCCTATTCATCCGCAGCGGTAGGTATCTAAGGGACACAAGATTGAGGAGGCTGTCACAAACTGAACATTGAAGCCACAACAGTAGGTTGCATTCTGTAAACATGTAATAGGTCAGTGTGATTTGTCCAGTATGTGACTATTTCTCCTGTGACGCAGCATGATTCCATAGGGCTGCCCCCCCAATGAAATGGCGTCTGCCTGTCCTGTGTGGAGGGACAGGTGGAAGTAAGGTAATTCCACTGATGTAGTATGCCATGGCGGGAGGCGGTCATCAACCACCGTGCAATTCCTCATCGGTCAATATTGGGCCCTATGGGGTACAGTGGCCAATGGTGATCTATGCTGGTGGTGACGGTATGCACCAACGCGGACGTGACCGCCATTTTCCATCTGATTCCTCACTTGCTAGCTGACCTTCTGTTCTGCTTTCCTGCTCTTATCTCATAACCGAGCTTACAGAAACTCTCTGGAATACACTTCTGAGTTTAAAGAAGACATTTATTGTCATTAGTACTTCACCACGAGGTACCTGAGAGACGAAATTAGTAGATTGGAAGCACACGTTCAAAAGTAGTCGCAGCAATGAAAGCAAAATATATCAAAGTACTTCTCAGTTGCAATGTACACAGCAAATACATGTGATTATATTATAGCATAACTTCAAAGCAAAGCATAAAAGTCAAAATTCATCACCGTAGGGCAAGGCTGTAGGGCCTATATCTCAGCTTCATCTTTCTGGGGCTTCAAGTTGATGACTTCGTTCAACTGCGAGAAAGAGTTTTTCTACCCAAACGGGAGACAGGCAACTGACGTCTAGTTCCTGTCTGAAGTCAAAGCAGATTCCGTCTACCTCACTCAGCCGTTGTCCAGAGCCATCGTTCCAAAAGTGTGCTCCCTCCTCTCAGACAAGGGAAAACTACGCAAGCCTTTGGAGACTGGCCAGATCTCCTAGACTTCTCCTCTTCTCAAGGCTGAGCAGAAAGGAAAACACCAAATGTACTCTCTCTTATCAGGTCTAGTCTGGTGTGAAAAACACAGCTTGGTCTATCATATGGAAAAACACAACTTGGAAAAACACAGCTCATCTGCAATGTCTCAACGGCAATGTCTAACCCCACGTTAAAGCCAATAGGCAGCTAACCTAAATAACAAATGTAATGTCTAATGCCATGTCAAAGCCAATAGGCAGCTGACCTGAATACAACATGTAATGTGCTACTGGTCAACATTGAGCAACTAATGTGCGCAATGGTGAAACACAAAGTCATTGGTCAAACACAATTAATAGCATTACACCTTCCATAGGAGAGGACCTACACTCCATGTTCTGCTGTGTCCTGTGTCTGGAACCTACCATGGCCCATGTGACTGGGGAAAGGGCCCCAGCCTTCACTTCGGAGGAGTTGGAGAGACTGGTGGATGGGGTCCTACCCCAGTACGGACTGATGTATGGGCCTCCAGACAAACAGGTGAGCACAATGTGGGCACAATGCATTTGGCATGAATGCATGGAGTTGTGTGTGTGAAGGCCTCGTGTAAGGGGGTGGGTGGATGTCCTCTTTGCAGTGCACACGTTGTGTGCGGGGCTATGTGTGTGCCAATAGTGATGGAAACGGTATGGTGGGCCATATATGTAACTGGCTGGACTGTTTCTCTAATGGTCTTTTCCTGTGTGTATTGCCTCTGAAGGTCAGCGGCAATCAAAAGAAGGGTGTATGGTGTGGCATCACCAAGGACGTGCGGACACTGGGGTTCTATGGCAGGCGGAGCACCCACTGTCGGAAACGGTGGGAGGACCTGAGACGCTGGGCATGGAAGACGGCGGAGGCCCAGCTGGGGATGGCCTCCCAGCGAGGAAGGGGTGCCCGTCGGACCCTGAGCCCCCGATGGCCCGCATACTGGCGGTGGCCTATCCAGAGCTGGATGGGCACTTAAGGGCATCACAGCAGCCACAAGGGGGTGAGTACAGTGGCTATCATTACAACGTACAGCTGATGAGGTAGTATCCAGGTGGTGGATGTGTGTTAGTGGGTGCCCCTAGGCCAGGCCTAACATAGCAGTGTAGGTCCTCTGGTGGCTGAGGTTCTGAAGGGTTAATCCTGCCTACCTAGCTTGTAAGCATCCACCTCTGGTCAGGGCTGCATGGGTCCCAGGTGTGCTGCAGTTGGAGGTGTGTGCCCTTCCTCGTGCCTTGATGACTAGCAATATCAGTGATGGTGAAATGCATAGTGCGTAGACCTGTTCCATGGATGTGAGGGTGCTGTGTACGCCAATGGTGGTGTTGATGCAGCCATTAACCCAGTGTATCCTTTGTCTCTCTCTCCCCCTTTCTCGTTATAGTCATCCTGTCCTTATGTGCATTAGCATCATCTGGCGGAGGAGCAGAGGCACCGGCGATGGAGGTAGCTTCATCCCACAGGATCAAGGAGGCAGAGTCCACCGATGCTGAGTGCACCAGTGGCACGGAGGGCAAGGGGAGCACCACAGCGGAGACTGAAGGGGACAATTCAGACTCAGATACCTCCTCCGATGGAAGCTCCCTGGTGGTCGCAGACACTTCTGTGACCACCCCAGCTACAGGTACAGCCGCTACCCCCGTACAAGCACCGTCCTCCCAGCAGCCCCACGAGTTGCCCGCGCCCGCTCACCCATGAGGGTGGCATCTCCTGCGCCCCAGGCACCTCAGGCCCTGCCCCAGTTAGCCCTGCTGCCCTTAGTGAGGAGGCATCTCTGTAGGGCAGTCAACCATTGTGAATGCCATCCAGGGGCTGGCAGCCCAGATGCAAACAATGGAGGGCATTTATACTGGATTGGCAACCCAACAGAGGTTGATCCAGGCTCTGGCCTCCTCTCTGAAGACAGCCCTTATCCCTGCTTCTACCATCCCCCCTCCAAATACCACTTCCCAGTCCCATTCCCCTCAACCCCTACCCATCCCAAGCACACAGCCAGACGAGCATGCACACAGGACAACACCCAAGAGTGTCACAGGCAAACACAAGCACCACACTTCATCCCACAGGCACTCACACAAACACCATCCATTTGCAGACACAACCACATCCACTATTTCCGCTTTCTCCCCCTCTTCCTCCTCCTCCACCTCCCACACAGTTACGTCAACACTCACACCTGCATGCACTACATCATCATCCACTATCTGCATCATCACCACACCAAACAGAACACACACCTCACTGGCAGACACCTCCACAACAGCCATGCACACTGTGTCTGTCCCCCTCCTGAAGTACACAAATGCAAGCACTCAGACACCTGCACCCAAATGCTGCAGACACCTCCAACAACCACTCCCTCATCCTCCACTCCCATCACTTCTCACTCTTCCCACCCCAATGTCCCTAACAAGCTTTTCCTTTCCACCATTGACCTCTTCCCTACCCCTCCACCCCCTGTCCTACTCGTATGGCCAGGGTATCAAGAACCCAGCCAAGCACCTCAGCCACACAGTTCATGGGCCGAGTTCCATCCGCACCTACTCATGGTGGAAAGGATTCCAGGCCACATATACTGAAGGGTAAGGAGCCTGTACCAGCCAGCCGCAAGGGGAAGGAGCCTGTACCTGCCATCCGAAAGGGGAAGGAGCCTACACCAGCAGGCAAAGAGGACAAGGAGCCTGCAACAGCAGGCAAGAAGGCGAAGGAGCCTGCATCTGTCACCCGAAAGGAGAAGGAGTCTGCACCAGCAGGCAAGAAGGGCAAGGAGCCTGCAACAGCAGGCACAAAGGGGAAGGAGCCTGCACCAGCAGGCAAGAAGGGGAAGGAGCCTACACTAGGAGTTGTCACAGAGCCCCCACCACCAATTGTGGTTGTGCAGCCATCCGAGGGTGCAGGGGCTGTGCAGGAGCCTCTAACCACCACCACCAGCACCACCACAGTGCAGCCATCCGAGAGAGCAGGGGCTGTGCAGGAGCCTCCCACCACCGCCACAGTGCAGCAGTCACCGCTGGCGGATGCAATGTGATCCTGCATCCATGGGTTGCTGTGCAGCCTGTCCACTCAAGAACCAGTGGGGAAGACACCCACTCGAGAGATTGTGGCCTATCACTCCCCAGGACAAAGCATAGGGCATCTTGCACCCTCCAGAACCTGTGGGGAAGACACCCACTCAAAAGACTGTGGCCTTGCACTCTCCAGGACCGAGCACAGGGCATGTTGCCCCCTCCGGAAACAGTGGTGTTGTTTCCACTTCCGGCTGAGGTGCCCACCCCCTCCCCCTGAGGTGCCTGCCTATTTGCCAACTGATTCCCTTGCAGTGTTCTCTCTGTAATGATGCAGGTGACAAGTGGGGCCTTGGACTTTGCCCTGTGGCCATGTGACCCACGCAAACTGAGGACTTGGCAGTGTCCTTGTTCTGTACATTTATACATATCTGTAGCATTGGCTAATTTATTATTTATACTTTGTTCAACTTATTACAATCACTCTAGTACATTCCTGTTGTCTTTGCATTATTCCGCCGATTTAGGGGGATTAACTTGTTTTATTGTGCAGCTGGTTGTGTGTATGGTGTGTGTGTGGGGTGTGTATGGTGGGTGTGTGTGTCACTGTCGTTTTCCTCCCCCCTCTCTTGTGTGCTAGGCGGCTGTAGTCACTGTTGTCGTCTTCACTGGTGTTGGTGTTCGTGGTGGAACAGAACGTAGAGTATCATTGGAAATGCTTGAAGTTCTGGTTCCATAGCGGTGTGGTTGTTTCCTGTATCTCCAATGGTGAGTCCTTTCACTTCTGTGCAGTGTTTTTGCCCAGCTTTTGATGTCGTTGGTACGCCCCGGAAAAGGTGGCAGATTGTCTGGTCATAATATGCTGGGCGGAAGTTTGACTTGTGCCTGGCTGTAGACGGCTATTGCCGTGGTAATTACCGCTGGCCTGTTGGCGGTGTTACCGCCACTTTATCACCGACTGACAGTGTCGTAATGAGGGCCTATATAAGAAGGACCGAGACACTTTCCGCATTGTAGTAAGAGCTATGGGTGCCTCAATTATTACTCAAAATGTCTATTTTTTCCTGCCACCAAATGCTGCAGAGGTTAAATGAGAAAATCCTTTGCCTGCAAAGGCCAGTGGAGGGCAGCTGAAATACTCTAAAACATTTTAATTATTAATGGAAGGATTGAGCTCAGTTTACAAAAAGCACCAAAATATGTATTTATTATTTGGTTTTATTATTTGTTTAAATGTTTTATAAACTGCTATGGTGTACCTTATGGCTGCTTCAGTGTGCTGTTCAGGTCAAACTGCAAGCCAATGAATGTGGCAAAGCAGGGATCTAACTGGGTATGAATGCTCAATTTTGTCTGATTTTCCTCACTTGCTGCTTGCACTTCTGAGATCTCGCAAAGTTCTAGTATATGTTGCTGCAGTGAACATTGCGATGGTGTTGGCTAGAGGGTCCCCTGTACTGCCCATAGTACGCACATGAAACCGCTGGTATAGAAGGAGGTCGTAATCCCTAGGAAAGCTCTGCTTGCAGCGCTGCCCAGGTAGATCAAGACTGCCACCATCCTCCAGACCTACAAGATCTGAGATCCTGGCAGGGCTGGCGGTTCCCTGGCGGCCCGCCTGCCAGGGTTATAGTGTGGTGGCGGTCAACAACACCACTGCAAGTATAATGGTCTAGAGACTACCACACTCATAATCAGGCCAATTGTGTTGTTTTTATATATTCAAATATGGGGAAATAATCATGTTCTGCTTTGCTCTTTGTTTCCTGAGCAAAACAACACATATTCCATCTCAGCTATCTTGAGGACCTACTAGTTGAATATTACTTCTACCTTCCCACTTGCAAATGCTCAGCTGAAATGCAATTACACAGATAGTTTTTTTTCTTCTCTCCATTGGGAATCATTTTACCAAAAAGAGAAACTCTGTCCCTACATTAATTTTGCATGTATTGTTGTCAATACTGACACACTAGGAAAGGATTCACTTATATTGTTCCCAAAGGCTCACTATGATCTCTCTACAACAAACTTACTTTCTGATGATAACAGCAATATAATGTTATATAAGTAGCTACCTAGCTTCATTTCTTCGGCTCTTCAACACCCGTCTGATTCTTGCTGTATATTTCTTCAGTAGTTGAGCATTTTTCTATTATGGATTATTCACTTGGCTATTTTGCTTTCCCATTAGTCATTCAGATGGATATTGGAATGCTCAAATGTTCACAATTCATCTGTAAATCCTTACATTTGTAAAACGAATACAATAAAGTCTTCAATCTAATTTATTGCTGTTAGAAACAGTGTTATTAATTTGGGAGACAGTACCGCAACCAACTCAATTATCCCACTTCGGTTAGGTCAAAACACAGTCAATGAGAGAATATCTTCTCAACCCCTATAGACATAGACCAAGCAGAAGCCAATTCCCAGAGATGTATGTGCCAACTTGAAGCAATATCAAAAATGTTTACATAAAAAACACCAAACCAATCTAGACAAATAGAAAATAATTCACAGAGCGAAACGACTCCAAGATCATAAGTATTTAGGAACTACTGGTGATATGATTTTTTTAAGATTTAGGTCAAAAAAGCACCAACCAGTTCATGGTTGACCAGGACCTAGGTACAATTTCACATCAACTGCGATGGTAAAGTACTAAGATGATATAAGCATGTGTGAAATTTGCATCATTTGCTTTTGTGTAGTTACTCAACACTACAGCAAAATTAAACAAAATTACTTCTAAATAACTGACACTAAAATATGTCACTTTGAGCTATATTTTAGAATGGAATGCATTTTAAAAAAGCACTATGAACACCAGCCACCTGTGTTCTGCTATTTCCAGGGATTGCAGTAAATGTTTAAAATAAATTGGTCTTTGGATGTAAATCTTTACAGCGAATGGTGCTTAATTACTGAAAGTGGTAAAATGGCAACATTTTGAGACTTTATCCAAAGAAGCATAATGTAAAATTGCTGTAATTACAAACATTATGCTGTCATCATTTAAATTTCATCCATACCTAATCAGATATAAAAGTGGGTAACTGAAATCCAAGTTTTTAACCTTCTGACTCAGGGCATGATTTAGATATTGGTGGATGAGTTACTCCATGACAAGGGTGACAGATACCCTGTATGTCGAAATTTAAATCCCCTAGGATATAATGGGATTTAGATTTAAGCGGATGGTATATCCGTCACCATTGTGATAGAGTAACTCATCCTCCAATAATGAATTCAGGCCCTCAAGTCTTCTGTATGGAAGTGGAAATCTTCCAGGAGGGAAAGGTCCAAGGATGTAGCCAGACATAGCTCAAAAAGGATGGAAACTTCTGTAAACTAAGGGACATATTTAAAATGAATTGACAAATGGCAGCGCTGCAAGTTTCATAGCTGCACTGCCCTACACCAATGTAAAAGGGCAGGAATGCACCATATTTATGAGATACAGTACATTCTTGTCCTTTCACCCAGTATGTGCCCACAATTTGGTGCCTAGTCCCAATGCAGGCACCCTTGCACCATGGTGCAAGGATGACTGCATTGTTGTTAGGATTGCTTTTGTGCAGGAAGGGACACCTTTTGGCACAAAACCTATCCATGGAGACATTTCCCTCCTTCTTTGTGTGCTGCGGAATGCAGCACTCATAGAAAGAGTCACAAACTAGGGGAAATAAAGATATCTCTCCTTGTTACACCTCACCAGAGGAGGCATACAGTTTTGACTCATTCCCAGGTTCTTAAATCTGGCAATGCACCAAAATCCATGTGTGTTGCATGGGGAAACCCACTGCAATGCCCAGAGAAGGCCCCCTGGTGCAGTGTAAGGCAAGGCAATATCACAAAATAAAATGACGGATGGAGTGTTGAATCTTTTCAAACACTCACCCCCAGTCACAGATCTGGGTTTAATCCATTGTTATTTTGCTTGCCATGTCACCCCAGTTTGGACCCAGCTATATGCAAATCTGTCTTGACCATGCTCCCAATAGGAGCAGTCCAGCCCGAGCTGCTGAGCCAGGTCCTACCTGGACAGGATTCAAGCATCCTGGGACCGGGTTCAGGGTATCACCCTTCATCAGCCAGGCTAGCTTGAATTTAGTGGTGCAGCAAGCAGTGTAAGGCAATGCATTGACTTGCGCTGCATTGCCTTACACCATATCTAGGAGGCCATGAAAAGCTTCACAAAGTGGCTTTGCTTGGCCTCATAGATATGGGTCTGCACTCTGTGCTGCCAGAGCATCATGAAAAGTGACACAAGAGGCTTGTAAATAAACCTCAAAAAGTTCTTGTGTTATGTGCTTCATAAACAGTACCAGGCAGTGTGATGTGGCATTAAAAAGAGTATTAGTCCTAGCCCCTTGATATACTTCTGTAAAAAAATTGCTGTCCAGAGATTCTCATTTTTGATTTGTGTTTTTGTATCATTAGAGAAGCAATTTAGCTTGGGTAGACTGCTAATAAGAGCCACTTTTTTCTGAACGACATTTTAAAAAATAACAGATGTTTTGCAGTGATGATGTAATATTTCAGGAACCATGAGAGCTATATTCTTCATTTTGGTGTCAGAATTTTGGGGTCAAGCAGTCTTATAGCAACAGACAGTAACTCCTCAGAGCAACCCTTCTGTCATTTTCCAAAAGGAAAGCTCTATAATGATGTCTTTTAGCCACCCTATTGTTAATTTATTTTAATATTGTTTTTAATTCACTGTTTCCATTGATTAAAAATTGTAAACATGCGCAAAACAGGTGATAGCAGAAGATCTTTACCTCCTGACAGATTGTTGCTACATTTCAAATCAGAGGACTCCTTCAACAAAGAAAAATGTGTCATATGCCAAAGTGATCTGAAAGAAAAGCTAACATCATCTGTGGGCTGACAGAAGAGAGTTTGAGGTGCTGCAGAAATACAGCAAGACAAAGTTTACAAAAGATTGAAACTGATGGGTAAAGAGGATCAAATATTTTATCATTGTAAAAACATGTGCTATAAATCTTTTACAATGGAAAAAAGCATGACTCATTAACAAATAGCAGAAACCAGTGAATCACAACAAAAATCTGAGGCCCATATTTATACTTTTTGACGCAAAACTACGCTAACGCAGTTTTGCATCCAAAAAATTAGCGCCGGCTAACGCCATTCTGAAGCACCATGCGTGCGCTGTATTTATTGAATGACGTTAGCCGGCGTTAGCCACCGGCGCCGTCTGGTGTGCGTTAAAAAAAACGATGTACACCAGGCAGCGCCGGCGTAGGGGGATATGGGGCTTGGGCGTCAAGAAATGGGGCAAGTCAGGTTGAGGCAATTTTTCGCCTCAACCCGATTTGCGCCATTTATTTTTCACTCCCAACCCCCATAGAAATGACTCCTGTCTTAGCAAAGACAGGAGTCATGCCCCCTTGCCCAATGGCCATGCCCAGGGGACTTCTGTCCCCTGGGCATGGTCATTGGGCATAGTGGCATGTAGGGGGGCTCAAATCAGGCCCCCCTATGCCACAACATTTTTTTTTTTTTAAACTTACCTGAACTTACCTTAATGTCCCTGGGATGGGTCCCTCCAGCCTTGGGTGTCCTCCTGGGGTGGGCAAGGGTGACAGGGGGTGTCCCTGGGGGCATGGGAGGGCACCTCTGGGCTCCTTCAGAGCCCACAGGTCCCTTAACGCCTGCCTTTTGCAGGCGCTAAAAAACGGCGCAAAAGCGGGCGTACGTCATTTTTTTTGACCCGCCCACTCCCGGGCGTGAATTTTGCCCGGGAGTATAAATCCAACGCACATGCCTCGGAGTCTATTTTTTAGACGGGAACGCCTACCTTGCATATAATTAACGCAAATAAGGTGTCCACGCTAAAAAATGACGCTAACTCCATGGACTTTGGCGCTAGACGCGTCTAACGCCAAAGTATAAATATGGAGTTAGTTTTGCGTCGAAATTGCGTCAAAAAAAATGACGCAATTCCGGCGCAAACGGAGTATAAATATGCCCCTGAGTCTTCTGAGAAAGTGATGACAACGAAACCCAGTGCCCATCCACTTAGAAGATCAATGGCTTCCCCTCACCCACCTCCAACAACTGATGAGAAAGCAGAGGATCTTCAATGTGTTATCTGTGGTTTAGCTAGAACAAGGCCAAGGCCAAAGGGATTGATGAAAGAACAAAGTATATAGTATGTGAGTTTCAAAGGGCAAACATACTTTTATCTGCAGCTAGTTACTTCCAAAATGAAGTTTTCAGTCGAGCAGCTGATCTAAACAGCGACATGAATGTATTTGAGGTAGATTTGTATGGCCACCTGAACTGCATGTGTACATAAATTTTAAAATATGAATTAACAAAGAGATCGCAACAGCAACCCAACTACCAGCCTTCAGTTAAGTTTGCACTCTTTGAAAAAGCAAATGAAGTTGAAAAGCCACTCTTGAGTGCTAGGCTACAGGTTCATACTCAGTGAGATCAGAGAAATATTGGTCAACATTGATGAAATTGTACTGAGCCATACTAACGAAATTAAGATTTTTCTGGTGAGAATGTACAATGATAGAATTTGTTTTTGTCATTCTAAAAAAAGAATGAGATGCTTAAGGTGGTCTCTGTTGACTTAAAACATGATGCTTTAAAATCAGCAGCGAACCATTTTAAGAAACACCTTGAAAGATTTTGATTTTGGACTTAATATCAAATTTTGTAATGCCCCAGAGCTCCGCAAATCTTTGCGAGTCAACAAAAGTGCCTGATATTGTCGTAACATTTTTTACATCATTGTTTGGTATCAGCAAAGCAAAACTGTTACAAACTAAAGTTCTTGAGTTCGTAACAATCCCATGAACCAACAGGCTTCCGCTGTGCAAATATACTTTCTTTTCCAAATCAGTTTTTATTATTGATATCATGGCAAAAAGAAAACTCCATTAAACATGATGACTGCCCATGCGATCTATGACACGTGTAAGAGTAAAGAGCTAATCATTTCAATGAATAGTATTGGTGATCAACAAGTTATAATGACGTAGTACAGAGCAGGAAACTGTTAGCAGCTCATGCTTGTGAATCAGACAGCACACCACTTCAAAGTCACTTTACTAGGAAAGGATTTACAATTGTTGCTCTTGATAATTTTGATTTTGAAGACAGTTCTTTTATGTCTGGAACATCCAGCATACATGGTACTGCCATGGTGCTTTTTCAAGACTTTACCAATGAAGTAGCTGCTGGAAAACTAGCAGTGTCAGCTGTAGGTATAAAGAAATGAAGCTGCAAATTTATAACCCAACTGACTTGCGAACATGTGGCAAATCACTACAAACTATCAACATGTCCCAGTCTACCAGAAAGTTTCAAAGTGGCTAAGGACATGGATCTTCTACCTGATCCTGTGGTCCACAAAGCTTATTTAACAGAATTTTTCAGAAAAGCTAATTCCTTCGTGAGCTGTAATTCATGCCCTTATCTCCCAGAATACTGCCCCACTTATGAAGGTTGGGTTTTTACCAGTAATACCATCTCCAGTCACAAACTATGCAATGGTATACACAGCTAAAATACAAACCTCAGCTTGAAGACCAGCCTATCCTGCCAATTTCCTGCGATGAAGGTGTTTTCCATGTTGGAGCTGACATTGTTATGAGAAATCCAGTAGAATACACTCAGCTCAAAATCAGAAAAACAGGTTTGTCAAGTTTGCCAAAGAATGTGAAGAAAAATCAGAACTTTGCAAGTAATGGGTAAATGTTTACACATTATAGCTCTAGTTAAAAACTTGGTACATGCTGATCAGGAAGGTGTTTTGGAGCTGCATGTGAAGACACAAATGTGATTGCATAAACTACCTGAGATAGTGGTCCTAGCATTTGGAAAGAGTAAAGAAGCTAGAGGTGAAAAACCATACCTCTACAGAAAATTAATTCAATGACATTTTGGGGGTCATTCTGACCCTGGCGACCGGTGGCCGCCAAGGCCACCGACCACGGGAGCACCGCCAACAGGCTGGCGGTGCTCCCATGAGCATTCTGACTGCGGCGGTTCAGCCGCGGTCAGAAGCGGAAAGTCGGCGGTCTCCCGCCGACTTCCCGCTGCTCGGGGGAATCCTCCATGGCTGCGGAGCGTGCTCCGCAGCCATGGGGATTCTGACACCCCCTACCGCCATCCTGTTCCTGGCGGGTCTCCCGCCAGGAACAGGATGGCGGTAGGGGGTGCCGCGGGGCCCCTGGGGGCCCCTGCAGTGCCCATGCCAATGGCATGGGCACTGCAGGGGCCCCCGTAAGAGGGCCCCACTGTGTATTTCAGTGTCTGCAATGCAGACACTGAAATACGCGACGGGTGCAAACTGCACCCGTCGCACCCCTGCAACTACGCCGGCTCAATTCTGAGCCGGCGTCCTCGTTGCAGGGGCATTTCCTCTGGGCCGGCGGGCGCTCTTTTGGAGAGCGCCCGCCGGCCCAGAGGAAATGTCTGAATGGCCGCCGCGGTCTTATGACCGCGGTGCGGTCATTTGGCGGCTCCCTCCAGGCGGGCGGCGCCCGCCGCCCGCCGGGCTCAGAATGAGCCCCTTTGTCATGAAAAACAAAGACAGAAGGTTCAATGCTGTGGCTCCAGAGTTGAAACTGGTACTGAAAATCCACAGATCACAGAAAAACTCCAAGGGAGTTGTTGGTCAGACACATAAAAGTGAATATGTTAATCAATGGCAGCTAGTTTACCATGAAGTCCCTTCTATTGGCAGTGTTTTCAGAGAGATGACAAACTCAAAATTAATGGACCATCGTGAAACTCCTCCTCTCCACAAACTTGTGGGAAAGAGAGGGGAACATTTTAATAAGCATGTTGACAGCCTTCTTCATTTCATTCAGTAGCAAGGAAACCCCTTTGAAATGACTGAGCCTGTGTGACTACACAACTACGTAACCAAACATTATGTAGATAACAATATAAAGACATGTCAAGTAGATGCCCTGGAACATGGATCAAGAGTATACACAGAACTGAAGCAGGAAAGATTTGTACTGAAATAGAAAAAGCTGTTTGACATAATCGCTAAAGATAAACACCACACTTCAATTGCCATAGTAAGAGTATCCTCCTACCAGTCACTACAAAACAAGTTACAAAAAGATAACTTTTGCAAGCACATAGAGAGATAGATGTAGCAAAAGAAAGGGGTGAATTTATCAAGGACATTCTGTTTAATTATCTTCTTCTAACAAACACATTATTCAGTAGAGGTGCTACAACCAAACCAGTGAAGCACCAACTTGTAGAAGAGCTTGAAAAAAATAACTTTCACCTGAAAGATTTCAGTCCGAAAAGGTGTCCTCATTGAAAACTGCTGTTGTTGTGGACTGTATGTCACAATTGCGAATGGTCAAGTTTTCATCCATGCAAAATTTTGGAGAGGTCGTTCGGACTGTTCTATGATCTCAAAATCAGTATGTACCTTGAAAGAACTGCACATTGTCTTTGATAGTTATCTTGATAGTTATCTTGAACTATCTGTCAAAGAATGTGAGAGAATCAGATGAATGTCTACAAATGGAAAAATTTACCTTGTCCGCATCAATAATTCAACACCTATACCTGTGCAATTTGATAAATTCCGGTCATCAACATTGAAAAAAATGAACTTGGAAATGTTAACTCGCCAAAGTATAACTAATGCTTCAGTGAACTGAATTCCCAATTATTGCCAGCAGAATGATTGCCAATGAGGAGTTGGTGCCTGCAGGGATATATTCTAAAGGTATGGGCCACATAGTTCGGCAACTTAACAGCAAATTGGAGGAAATTGACCATCAGGTTGTGTCACATGTTGAGTGGGCTGTTCGAAATGGCTCCATTGTGCTAGTTAGATTTATTGCAATGTTCAGAAGTCAAGAATTGTCAGAGTTATGGAAACCTTATGGAACAGGCGAGAAAAAGCACTTAGGGCCTGATTACCAGTGTGGTGGTCCTTGGACCACCACACTTGCTGTGGCTGTTGGACCGCCGTGGTTGTGGTAGTCCAATCGCCACATTATGAGGTTGGTGGGCAGCCCTGTCAACCAACCGCTGTGTCCTAATGGTCTGATGGTGGCAGAGGTCAGAATTGGCCAGGGCAACAGTGAAGTTAGCGCTGCCCTGCCCTGCCAATTACGACCTGGTTCTCTCTGCCATGAAAAGGCTGTCAGAGAACAGGTGCCCAGCACTCTCACAATACTCACTTTCTGGTGTTCAGACAGTGAGCATTGCGACCGTGCTGTGCCCCGGCAGGCAGCAGCATTGCCGCCGGCTCGCTTACGAGCCGGCAACAATGCTGCTGCCACTTTCCCACTGGACTGATAGGCGGAAACCATGGTCTCTGCCCATAAGCCCAGCGGGAAAGTCGTAATGGGCCCGGTGGGCAGGTAGTCAGTATGGTGGCAGCCTCCCCATTGGAAGTTCAGCAGCTGAGTCATCCTGTCCACCAAATTCGTAATCAGTTCCTTAATCCCGCTTCATATTCTATACAAGAAACTAGACCCAGAGATGCCCAGTGTTCTTATCAATGCACATATTCTTACGGGTGATGGCTTTACCAGCAAAACTGAAACAAAGCTAGGAGCTTTAGCTGCTGAACCTGTGAAGTTTATAAAAGGCTTTGCTGAGACAGAAGAAGAATGTGACTTTAAAGACGTCGAAAAATATCTTGTTCGTGTGTGGAAAGCGACTTCTGACTGTTACACATTTTACGATCTTCGGTGCAGTGAGTTCAAGAGATTAGTCCCGCTAAGTGACCTTCCACCGACATCATATTCTGTGCGTGGACACATTAAAGGAGCATCCTAATTGATCAGAAGATCTGTGTGAATTTGGTTGGGAAAGTTTTGATGGAGTGCTAAAACCTACAAAATTTCTAAAGCCTCTACCCACAGAAATTACACATACATGGACTTACAAATCTGTGGTACAAAAAGATGTCCATGTCGATATGCTATTCTCAAATGTTCAACATTCTGTAAATGTACCACAAGCGGTTGCTGAAATACATAAAGTGAACTATGAAAATGTGTCTAAAACAGGAGTGATAAACATCATTGTTTATCATATTCATATCATAGACATTGTTTGATGTATATATAAAAGGATTAAACAATATTTGTATTTGTATATTTGCTTTATATGTCTCTTCTTCCTCCATTATAGCTGTCATTTTGGAAAATGGTAGAAGGGTTTCTCTGAGGAGTTATTTTCTGTCTTTATAAGAATACTTCACCCCCAAAACCTATGTTTTGACACCAACATGAAGTATATAGGTCTAAAGGTTCCTGAAATATTACACCATCACTGCAACACATCCACCATTTTTAAAAATGTTGTCCAGAAAAATATGGTCCAGATCACCAAGCTAAATTACTTCTCTAATGATTAAAAAACATAAATATAAAATGAAAATCTCTAGACAGCTATTTTTTTATGGCGGTATATCCTTGGGGCAAAATTATACACTGAGTAGAGCAAACAAGCTGCAAAATCTGTTTGAGTATCAGTCTGATTTGTTGGTGGACCACTGTCAATTCATGTATGGAAAGTTATGGAAAGCACACCCTTAATGTCAGGATAGAGTGTTTATGTCAATGAGCTAGCTGGCCATCACCGCTTCAACATTCCTTTTCATGCTCTAATGGTAGCCTGGGTTTAACCTGGCACTAAACAAGTTGTCTGTCTTTCACTGATGCTCACATTACCTTAAAATGATAAATGCCCCTTCCAGTCATGCGATTAATATATTGATATATTTTACCCCACATAAGTCTTTGTCTGAAAGAATTTGGGAGTAGAATGCTTTTCATGTTTTAGAAAGGTTGCTGCCAAAATAAGCATTATTTGATTTATTGATTGACTGTCAGCTATTCACAATTTTAGCCACTAGATGACACATTTACTTGAAAGTCATGCAATACAGCAATCAAAGTTGCTGCTCTTCATTGAACAAAAGAGAGCAGGACAACACCTTATCTACTAAGATGCAACATCTCTACTCCAGATATTGGGCACTTTAGGCTGCCTTGCATCATGCGAACACACTTGCACTATAGTACAAGGGTGTCTGTGTGATACCTTTTACAGGTTTTGTTTTGGATGAGTACCTTTCGAGAGCACATTACCATTCTTTGACATAACTTAACATTCTTCCAATGTACAACACACATGCAAAGGTTGAAAAATTTGGAGAAAAAACCTTTTCTACTACTTCACACCTGCCTCGAAGAGGCATAAATGTTCGGTGCAAAACTGGGTCTACAAATTATAGTAGATAGGGGTTGCATCAAAATTGATGGGTGCTCGCCTTAATGCAAAATAGTGCAAATCGGTACACAGCACTACTTTGTGCTACTCTGGGTCTCCTTTCCGATGTAAACCACGTTTTACGCTGGAAAGTAAATTCCAAAGTTATAGTTACTTGAGAGAACTCTAACTATAACTGCTGAATTTCTAAGGATTGGTGCGAGTAAATTCAGAACTATAACATGCCTGTAATCTTTAGTTTTTTTCCTACAAATTACTATGTTTTGTTTTTTAACAAGAAGTAATTTTCACAACTATTCGTTCATCCAACCACCACTATGCCCAGCTTGCGGCGGATGCCTATAACCACCTCACCTTGCGCTTCGCACAGCCTTTGGCGGTGTGCAATGGGGGTTGGCCAGACAGCTTGGCCTGCGGCCAGACCCTGCAGCCAAACCCTATAAAAATCTAACCTGCAATGGCCCACCTCCCCAGGCCACTCACAGCCCTGGGGGACCCCATTCCCCAGAGCCTGGCCTAAACATTTAATTGTTTCTGGGGAGGTGGGCCATGTGACCCTCTCCGCAGGCCGATCTTGGCCCCAGGGACCCCATCTCCCAGGGCATGGCCTAAGTATTTATTGTTTTTGGGGGAGGAGGGCTGCGTGGCCCCCCTCCCCAGGCTCATCTCATCCCTGGGGACCCCATTCCCTGGGGCCCAGCCTAAGTATTGTTTTTGGGGCGGGGTGGATGCACAGCCCTCTTCACTAGGCCGATCCCAGCCCCGGGGACTCCATCCCAGGGCACCCAGTCACAATTTTGGGGACCATGGGGGGAGGCTGAAGGCCACCACGGTCCCAGTTGGCTCCCCCCCTCCTGTGGGAGACAGCATTCCTATCACAGAGAGCAATGTTTCCTGGGCTCCCTGCCCGCATCTCTACAGGCAGGGAGACAGAAGAAATTTCTGCCCCCAGCGAAGGAGAACTGCTTGGCAGCTTTCCCTCACTGTGAGTGTTTGCTGTGACTTGGCAGCAGTTGTCAAAGCTTCAGCTAAGCCACAGCAAACAGCTATGTCCTCGGGGTGGGCACCCCAGGATGCAGTAGGAGCCATCCCTGGGTGTTGAAAGTCTAATAGGGGCCTACACTGGCTTCTTGAGGGGGGCCGCACGGTCCCCTTCCAACAAATAAAGCCCTAGGGGGATGGTGGTCCCTGGGGCTGCGGAGGGAGCCGCATGGACACCCCAGGAACAGAAATTCAGCAATGGCCCAGGGCGGTGGTGGTCCCTGGAGCTGCGGGAGTCCAGGCAGACCCCTGCAATATATTCATTTGAATCTTTGGGGAGGTGGTGGTGGTCCCCTGGGCTGTGGGGGAGGCCGTGGGCCCTCCTGTTACAAGTGTTTGAAGCCTCAGGGAGGTAGTGGTCCCAGAGGCTGTGGGGACCGACGGGCACTGCGCATTAAAAATGCGAATGCCCCACCTGGGACCTGGCCCAGCCGGGGGGCTTACAGAAACAAGTGCAGGAGCCGGCGCTTGCTTTTTAAAAAAAAAAAATCTGCAAATTTGTAAATTTCATGAATTTGCAGCACATTTTGAAAAAAAAAAACACTTCCTGGTCTGAAGTGTTGGCAGCCATACATCACGAAGGAAGGATCCGCATCCCTAGATATACACATCTTTTTTCCCTTTAATATAGCGAAAACTATTGCACAGATTTACAGCAAATAAGTGAAAGCATTATCTGTGTACCGAAAGCAGCTTTCTGCCAAATTTATTGTAATTCTGTTCCGTGGTTCAGGCTGTAGTAGTATCTAGAAGACATATGGGGATTAACATGGGAAACACAACTTTTTTGACTGCCCTTTTTCTCAGCCCCTGCTTGATGGATCACCACAAAACTTTCCATATGCAACAAAACACCTCAGCACACCTTTTGGGGAAATTTCAGGAGGATTCGTCAAATGGTTCCAAAGATATAGGCAAGTCAAAAACGCTTTTTCCATGGAAACATGGTCACCACCAATAGGTAATATATATATATTTATAGACCTGGCCTTTTTTGTTTTGCCAATGAATTTGGCTCTGCTTGACAACATTTTCAAAACTTATACTTCAGTCAGTTCAGCTACTGTGTTTAAGATTTCAGGATGATCCGTCGAGCGGGCCCCAGAACACTTTTTCCCCATTTTAATATTAAGATTTTTCATTTTTTTTTACCCAACTACAACCTTAACCACTGAACTGAATTACACCAAATTCTGCAGAAAGCTGGCTCTTGGTGCAGAAGGCATGTTTTTGTCATTTGGTGTAAATCACTTCAGTAGTTTCAGAGAAATTAGAGTTTAAAATATATAGATATAAAGGGATGCGGATCCTTCACAGATCCAACTCGCCCTGTGCTAATATCTGATTGGCTGCCAACAATTCAACAAGGAAGTGTTGGCAGCCATTTTGGGACTCTGCTTCAGCCGAGTCCTACAAAAAAGTGAAAAAACAAAAAATATGGGTGTGGGTACAGCCACCCTAAACCTTAGTTCTGGTGCTGGGGTCCTAGAAAGACCCTGGTAGGCCTTAAAAAGCATTTTTTCCACATTTTTGGCGGAATCTGCCAAAAATTGTTTAAAAAAAAAAAACAAGCGCAGACTCCCACGCTTGTTTCAGTGAAGCCCCCTGTGTTGGCCATGTTTCTGAGGCATTGAAATTTTGAATACACACTGGAGACCGCAACCTCCCCAGAGCTATCATCTAAGTAAATACGGGAGGGCTGCCCGGCCTTCCCGCAGTCCTGGGGACATCACCAAAGGCCGTACGCAGTGCAAGGTTGGGTAGTTATGGGGGGGTGTCCTAAGGAAAGTATAACTTGTGCCCTCGCTAAGCAGTGCTAGTTACCCCACAAATTACGGCACTCATGACATGTTTGATAACATCATTGATAATATCAATGTAACATTGGCAGTACAATTTTTGATGAAAAAACTTTGCAGGGCTAAACTGTAACAAGTGACTTTCCATGGTTTTGTACGTTTAAAATGTAAGCCTAACTATAACATCCCTGTAAACTTTGTTGTTTTGAAGTGAAAAAAATAATATATATATATATATACAGTATATATATATATATATATATGTGTGTGTATAGAGGGAGAGAGAAAGAGAGAGCTACCTAAATAGATCGATATTGTGTGTCTACAAGCACACACCCACAATATATATACAAATACATCCACATATCCTTTACACACACGTTTCACACAGTAGAGTGTGGGTATATATGTGTATATATATATATATATATATATATATATATATATATATATATATATGTCTCTGTGTATGTCTTTAACGTATATATGTATAAACATATTTGTTGTACGTGTGTGGTGTTTAACATGCCGTTTTATTCCACTTATTATGTACTTAAATAACATTATAGAGACATTTGTTAGACATTTCAACACCACGGCTGTCGTGACGAAAGGAAAACAAATTGCCTTGATATCATTGTATTCATCTTATTCATAATACAAAAAGAAGAAAGGAGAAAAAAAAGAAATAATTACCGAGAGTGCAGTTAATATCAGTCCTAATAGCCTTGATTACTCAAAAATGTAAGACTACAAAATCAGTAATGGAATGAACAAAAGAGAAAAAACAAGCTATATTTAATGCAGTGCATCTGATACATGAAAAGGAGCTATAATTACAAAATTATCAAGGAGTAGTTATTGTTGGCTGTAATGGCCTAGACAACTTAAATCCATCACTGCCACCTTCTGAATTTTAGAACAGCCATATCTTTAGAATGAATCTACATAAAATATTACACGCTGGTGGTTTATTCGCCGTAGATATATGACTTGTGTGAAAATCCCCATAAATGAATATGCCTTTTCGGAGATGGACTGCGGAATTGTCAAAAATGAATACAGATGATCTCTGCCGCACACACCACTACACTGTCTGAAAATATGGCAGATTTGACCCCATTTCGCAATAAATGTGCACATAAACTAATGAAGAGGCTCAATCTACTGATAAAATAATCAATAAAATAGACATAAACGTGTTCTAGTAATTCCGGTGTTTAAAGTATAGAAACAGAAGGTCATTTATTCCAGGCCCAATCAGAATGACTCAATCCTTCATGATTTCGAGACCAATAAAATAAGTTAAATTGGAGTGGGTTATAACAGCAACTTTTATTTGCAACACTGAGTTAGGGCAACATCTAGGTTGTCATATATAAACTGTGTTACATACAAAAACAAGCTGCTTTAAGAAATGTTGTGTTATGATATGCTTCAGTGTGTTTTGTTCTGAAATTTAAAAATGTGCTACGGGTAGTGCAATGTTCGCTTCATCACTGCATGCTTGTTTCTTAGCACTAGAGAAAGCAACTAACATCTTAGGGGCCTGAAAAGACCGTTCACCAAACGTTTGCAAACTGCACACCTACCATTTTACTGCACATACATTCCTGTTTTGGTCCGCAGCCCTTGGTTATATACATTTGGATCGGAGAGAAAGCATCATTTCGTTTGTGTCAGCAATCTCTGATTCAGCCACGCCCTTGAAATTTTCGCTTTTCAGGAAAAATCAAGTAAGTGCATTACTTTGCAAAACGTTTGTTATTTGAGGGAGCTCAGACACCACTACTTACTTCTTTGTTTTCTGGTTGTTTGGTATTGCATGGCCTGGAGATAGAAGTACGGACCCTGTTTTTGGCTTGGTGCAGACCTGGGTTTTTAATACATTTTCTCCATTTGCTAGTGTTTCTTGAGAATTTTGTACAGCTGTGTTAATCATTTTAATTTGTTGCTGTTTCACTGTTTTGGACCTTGCCTGCCCTGCAGTAGTCTTTATGTGTATTTTTTTAATGTATGCTTCACATTATCACTGCTGTTGCTCTATATGCAAGTATGGCCTTCTATTAAATGCAAAATGTAAGCTATTTGTTATCTTTATACTGTATGCCTGTTAGTAACTAGAGTCGTGGTGGCTCCTGGAATCCAGGCCATGTAGCCATACATGTTCCTTTGTTCTCAGCTACCTCTACCCAATGCAATTGTCAACCATTTTTTGTGAATGTGTGATACAGCTGTTATTGTGTTTTACTTTTTTCTGCAACTTTAAAAAGACTTTTGGAGGTGTAATTGATGTTGTCTTGAGTGGTTTGTGGTTGGTAGATTTTTAAAGTGTGTTTATTTTCTTTGCTGATTTACTGGTGGTGGATAAAAGGCAGTCCCGACTGTGGGATATATATATGTGCAATCAGGTTCAAAGTCTCCAGAAAGGAAAAAAGACTGCTATCCCCTTTTTTCTGAGCTACACCTTCTGATTATCTTGATATGCATTGGAACCAAACTAGACATTGGAACCAAACTAGACTCGCAATAAACGATTAGAGAAAACGAATCCTGAAAGCCGTGGAAGGAACCAGTGTGATAAGAAGCCACTGATTGTTAGAGCTGAGAGTGGCACAGAGGAAGAACAACTCACATCTATTCAACCTGCTCCTAGTCATATACTTACACCAACACCACCAGCTTCCAACTTTTCAAGAAGACCCCAAAAACCTGCAGCAAGCATGACCTAGACCACAGTCGCAGTCCACCCTAGAGAAATCTTAAGTCAACCACTTATCACCATATCAACAAGTTCTTCAGTCTTTGGCACAATAGAAAAACTCTCCTATCCAGCATGGGACTTCTTAAAACTCAGGCCACTTCAGGGATATATTTCTGAATGATCAATTTACAAAAAAAGGTAATTGTGGTAAGAAAGTGGACAATATAGTATTGTGTCTAACTGACCTTTCTGAACTGTGTTATCCAATAATTGGTTATACTGAACTGGCAATGCTATTTCATATCCACAGGATAAGTAGTATAAGACAGACTTCCATACTTCTAATGATATAGGCTGTACTCTTACATAGAAATAGTAATAATGAAAACAAATCTACCTCAGCACAGAAAAACGCACTTTAAGAAAAAATCTTAGCTTAGAATACTAAATTAATCACCAGCAATATGTTTACCCATAAAGAACGGCGCCCCCAACCTTTAATCTTAAAGAATAACCTAATTTTTACTATAGGACAACATTATAAGATGGCTGCCTCCAGAGCGTCGTTTACAGCACTAGTGAGCTTGCAACACCAAAGAAGGACTAACATATTGGTGGTTGATTTAAAGAATGGAGCATTGTAGGATGCCATATTCTCACAATCGGCGTCTCAAATTAGAGGGATTTAACCAGTGACCGGTAAGAGTGTATATCTATCTATCTATTTATCTATCTATCTATCTATCTATCTATCTATCTATCTATCTATCTATCTATCTATCTATCTATCTATCTATCTATCTATCTATCTATTTACTCCTTATACTAGTAGACACAACATTTGAAAACTAGCCATTTCATTTCAAACAGAATTATGCCATAAGAGTGCTGATTGATTCTTAAAACAAAGAGCACCACACACGTTTGCGCATAAACATGTATCTGATTGATAAAAAAAGCTAGTCAAGTATTATATGAAAAATTTGAGAACTTGCCATATTATTCAAAATAAAATAGTGCCATAAGAGAGTGCTGGCTGACTTCTGCCACAAAGAGCACCTCAGGGACTCGTATACACATGTACTTTTCAAAATGCTGACTAACTACCACTCACTACGGATGTTAATATATCCTAAGAATGATGACAGATGTGTAAGAAATATATCTGTTAAATACTATACTATTTTAAATGTTAAACTACTTGCGACTGAGAAAAATAGGGAGTAATATACCTAGAAATGTTGAGATATTGTGAGACAATTTACATTTTATGGCAAGACCGGAGGCTCCTATTATGCATTTTCTTTTCTTGTTTTATTAAATAGCAGCAGTGAAAAGAAAAAACTACAAATCCCAGCAGGCAAACGAAACATGGCCAAAGGGAGAAAATGAGTAGTCCATGAGTATACACCAATCACAGCACAGTGTTTCCCTAGATACTAATCTTGACTGTGAACAGCCCTCTTTTCTTGTGCAAGGGTCTAGAAAGTGAAAAATAAAGGCAAAATGGAACAAACAATGCAGATTGCCATAACTAAAGCCAGGAGGTCTTGGACAAAGTTCAACAACGGAGACTTGGAACTGGTGAAAAGAAAGCCGTCCGGGTAAAGAAGGCAATGTTGAGGATCCGCAGGTTGAGGAAGAGTCCATCACAGATTCACTGGAAACAGATGATCAGGATGACAATCGTTCAGCAGTAGTAGTTGCTGAAAGGGAGGGCGAAACAAAATATCAAGATATGTTGCGTGGGATAATACTCGCCTCCATGTCTTTAATAAAATTAAGACTTTCCTTCATAAATTACTAGGAAAATCTACATTTTATGGCAAGATTGGTGGCTCCTATTATGCTAGTTTAAAGCGAATTAATCACAGTTAACGAGGTATGTTGAACTGGCTTACAGTAAAATACTTTAAACACATTATCGTTAGACCAATCAGCCGATTTGAGAATGTCTTCCAACCGAGAGCCAGCCCAGAAAGCTTCAGAGGTCATAGCCCCTCTGGCAGAATGGTCCCCAAAAACTGAAATATCTACTACCGCTAAAGTCATAATCCATTTAACCCAATGGGCTAAAGTTTGAGAGGAATAGGGCTTAAAAGGTTTTTTGAAGGAAATCAGGAGTTGGGAAGCGGAAGAAGATCTCAAATCGGCTATCTTTTGTTCATACATTTTTAAGCATTGGCCTACACAAAGTTTAGGCTGGTCAGGAAAATAAGGATAAAAAACTGTAGACAAATTAGTTTTAGTACGTCTATGAACACTAAAAAATACACCTGAAGGAGTAAAATGGTGAGCAGTAATGTCTAGAGCTCTAACATCTGAAAGGCATTCAAGAGAAACAAGGCATAACAACATAGCAAGTTTCGCGGATAACTTTTTGAAGAAAGTAAAATATTATCTGGCCAAGATAAAAATAGATTGAAAACAGCATTATCATCCCACCGGGAACTGTACTTTGGAGTGGAAGGATTGGAAAACTTTACTCCCTTCAACAAGCAACAGACCAAAGGGTGTTCACCAACTGGTTTTCCGTTGATGTAAGGATGGGCAGAGGAAATGGCTGACCTATACAAATTGATGGTACAATAAGACTTACTTTGCTTGCTTTAGCCGCTATGAAATTTACGATAAAAGTCACATCCCCTGAAAGGGGATTGATACATTTTCACATACACCAACTATGTCAAAATTACCAGGCTGATTTGTATGCCTTCTTGGTACCTGAGGCCCATGAATGTTCGATGAAGACTGCAGCTTCTGTCGAAATAGAAGAGATTGGTTGGAAATCCCTGACAATTTCCATGCTGAGAGGGTGAGAAGATTCTCTACAATCAAGTTGTTGGGAAGGCCGAGGGGATTGGAGAGGAGGTCTGGGAAGGACGGAAGTAGACAAGGGAAATCTGTTGCTAACTCCAGTACAGAAGGGAACCACACTTGGGATTGCCAAAAGGGGGCAACGAGAACCACTGCGGCCTGCTGATGTCTGACTTGAGCTAGAAATCTGCTTATCATAATAAACGGAGGGAAAGCGTGAATGAGGGAGGTTGACCAATCCTGAGAAAAAGCATTGAATGCTAGAGCTAAGGGATCTGGTCGCCAGCTGAAGAAAAGGGGAAGTTGAGCATTGAGACGGGAAGCAAAAAGATCTATCTGAAAAGGGCCCCATTTGCGGGATATAGCCTTGAAAATCATGGTATGAAGTCTCCAATCGCATGCATCTAGGACATATCTGGAATGCCAATCCGTGACCATATTCAGATTGCCTGGCAGGTACTCTGCCTTGACAGAAATCCTGTTTTGGAGTCAAAATTTCCAAAGCACTTTCACTAATTCCACAAAAGGTTTGGATTTTGTGCCTCCCAAATGGCTTATGTAACGGACTGCAGAGATGTTGTCCATTCTGAGAAGAACTGAGCAACAAATCTTGTCCCTGGCCAGGCTTTTTATTGCAAAGGAGCTGGCAAGCATCTCTAAACAATTGATGTGCAATTTTGACTCCAGTAGAGACCATGCGCCTCCAGTCGAGATTGGTCCACACAGGGGTCCCCAGCCAGATAGGCTTGCATCGGATTCTAATACTAGATCGGGAGCTGATGCAAAGATTGTCCTGACATTTCAGACATCTAAATGGTCTATCCACCATTGCAATTCTGCGCAAGATTCTTGATCTAGAATAACATCGTCTGAATAAGAGAGACCTTTTTGGAGATGATGTATTTTGAGTCTTTGAAGAGCTCTGTAATGGAGCGGGCCTGGAAAGATGGCCTGGATTGATTCACACATTGATGCTACTATTCCACAAGCTAAATGGGTTGAATATCTTTTCAAGGTGTATAGCAACAGTTTATAACCTCACCCTCACTGAACATCCCTAAGGTGGCCTAGAGTCAGTCCTTCCAACTCTCAAAGAAGTTATGTCTGTATTAGAACAGAGTACAAGAAACAATGCACCGGGCCCCAATTACTCCCGGTTGATAATTTTATTGATAAAGCCAATTTATGCGCCCCACTAATTAGTAATGTTCTTGGAAGTGCAGTCATGGCTGGCCCTCCAAAATCATGGTCGATCTCTATCAGAGTTCCTATATTTAAAAAAGGTGACAGAACAGACCTCCGTTGTTACAGACGAATTTCCATAATCAAATCTACAAGTAAAGTAATGAGGAGGATCTAGTTGAGCGGGTTGGGAAATTGGGTGATGGAGAAGGGCTGTTTTTGCGAGGTATAGTATGGATTTAGGAAAGCTCTTGCCATCATTGACCAATGTCTTAATCTTCACCTTGTAATCAGCAAGGTCACAGTGGTGAAGAAAGGCCTTCTCCAACTAGCCTTTATGGACCTCACCTCAGCCTTTGGCTGGGTAAACCATGGAAAGTTATGGCATAAAATGTTAGCCATGGCATAGATGAGGCATTGGTATATTTTCTAGTGCAGTTACATGAGGATGTAACTGGTTGCATTAGATATGAGGCGAACTGGGAGTTCACTAACTCTATCAATATGAAAAGTGGTGTGAGGGAAGGATAGGTTCTGGCACAATTAATGTTTTTTTTATATATTAACAACCTACATACCTGGCTAAAAAGTGAAAAGGTTAATACACCTAGGGTGTGCCAAGAGACTCCCTGCTCTCTTTTATGCAGACTGTGTTTTAATGTCTAGGACAGGTGAAGATTTAGAACAGTGGTTGAAAAACTTTGTCCTATTTATGCATGAAGTAGGCTTAATGACAAATTCTGCCTTATCCCATGTGATGGTGGCAGGAAATACCCACAACGGCTTGAGAGCGTATCATATTAATGACGAGAAGCTTACTGAAGTCTCAACTTTCACCTGATTAGGTGTACCATTTGATAGTAAAGGCAATTGGTCCCACCTAATTAAGCTTAGAAAGTATTGGTGTGTTCAAACCACTGAGACCCTCTTTAGATTTGCCTGGAAGCTGGGATCCAGACCTTTGGACGCTATGATTAGTTAGTTGTCATTCAACTGCAACATATGGGGCTTGAGTGGGGGATACTGTGAAATCTCAAATCTGCAATAAAAAAAAAAAACTGTTTTGAGGAGGCTTCTGACTGTATCCAATAGCTTTCTGATCTTTCATTGCCACTCGGAACTAGGCCTATACCCTCCGGAAGATCATGTTAGCCTTTTCTGGCTTTTTCAATGGCTCTCTGTATGATCCAAACATGACACCAGGCTTAATCAGGAACTAACAGTTGACTGTTTAGCCCTTAACCTTGCAAATAAAATTCCATGGCTAAGATGTGGGAGGATCTGGCCTGCCTATCTTGAGAGGTTATGGGAAGTTGTCTTGCGTGAGAGAGGCATTGACAATGGTGAGTAGGAGTGCAAGAGTGTCCCTATAGAGATCATTGTCGAACAAGAAATGTAAGGAATCACTTTTATAAGAAGTGGCTTTGAGAGAGTTGAATATGTTGGCAAGATCTGTGAGAAATAGGGCTTTGTATGATGACCACTACTGGAGTCTACAGGAAGGGGTGGACATAGAAGAAGAAGCAGATTTGTATTTGGTGATGTGCTGTTGTGTGTTCTCTATTATTTCACTGAAAAGGAGGTTAATGTTATTGCACTTTTCTGTGGAGTGAGGAATAGGTGGATGTGGCAGGGGGTTGATGTAATGCATCATTGTCTTGAAAAATGTTTTGCTTCTGTTGGTGGCTACACTGATGGTCTTGGTAGAGTACTTTATTCGGCTTATGTGATAAGCTGTCTGCTATGTTGCATGGAGGATCTTCATTATCTGTGTTATCTGGAGTTCTGCAATTCATACATTTTCTTTCCTGTCTGTATATGGATCAGTTGTTGGAGCAAGATCAAATATTATGGAACTGCAGCAGTGTCAATTATTGCCATGTCAATTAGAGTTAATTTCTTGTGACATCAATTTATGGTGCGGCTCAGGTTTATAGGTAACATGATGCCACTTCTTGTTATGTCATTAAGGCTACAGGGTGTGAGATGTCAATTCCGCTACCCCTTGCATTTTGGTGAATTAACATTCGTGGAGTCAGAAAACCTGAGTAAAAATATATATACAGCCTGCCCAATGTGCCATCTAATTTAAAGAGCTCAGCTATTAAACCATTGGGTCCTGGGGCATCATAATTTCTAATACATCGTCATTCTTTACTACTGAAGCAGGGATAGCATCTACATCTTGGTCAGTGATCACATTAATCCAATGTTCCATTGAAGCTATTATCGTTCAAATCAATTGTCCACACATAGCTACTTAATGCGGGAAACCTATCTATTTAATTAGATGTTAATGACGTGACCACTCCCTTAGTGTTGTCTAAATTATTAATACAAAACCAAAAGCCTCTTTTTTCATTTCTTTAAATAATATTTTATAAATTACTCCGTTCATATCGCAAGAAGCCTTTTTGGCATTAAACATTTGACTTTGATACCATCCACTGTACCGGACTATTTAATTAGTTTCACTTACTATGTCAGAGTAAGTTTAGTGTCTGTCATTTATCAAGGGAAATTCTTGCTAAATCAAAAACGACAGCTATATACCCATTTCTTTCAAAGTGTCTATGATGTACATCCCAGCTCTAACTCTTTGGTGCATGAGACAAATCTAAATTGCCATGTCTTTTTGATTATGTACATTTAAATACTCCTGGACCTGATTTGTTAATAACATTTAAAACAATTATTCAACAACATACTAGTAGTCCAGCAATAGGTCACAGTTTGTTAATCAAATTGAACTCACAGCCAACTTCTTGCAATAAGATAAAGTGTGCCAAATGTGTGTAATTTGCTCTCGGGTAATGATGCCTAATTTCATTAAAATTATTCAAAATGATGTGGGATTATGAATTGTTTACATGCATTCGACCTATACATAACAAGCCTAACATGAAATTACCGAAATTACACAAGGTTACGCCATTGCAACTGATATTTTGCCCAGGCCTAGTTCAAATATGGCAAGAATACATCTTTTGAAATGTTGGCCACACTTACTCCAATAAAGCATCGTTCAGAATATATGTAGGTTTTGCTAACTTAGGCCAGGTCTCTGACTTCTTCTTCTATTGTTGTAAACAAAATTTTGAGAATTTATATTAAGTACAGGCGTTTTAGTGTAATTGAAGGGCATCTAAATGGATGGCCTTGCACAATGATGCATTTGGGCCAGTGATGGTGCATCAGTCGTCAAGTTACCTTACACTTTTTAGGAGCATTCTCAATAAAGTAGTCAAACATTGTGGTACATATGTTCGTCATTGTGTAAGAGTCATGGTACAAGATGGCAATAAACAGTAAACTTGGTTTTGGCTACCAGTATCACTTTGAGATGGGTCAGCATATGTGGTACAAACTGTTCAAATTTCCGCTTTGTATACACTCGGCTATTTTGCTTCGAATTGAATACTATTTATTTTTTCTCAGCATTGGCCAGCGTGTGCCGGATTTTTGTTTCTGTAATGTATGTTGTCCGGGCTCTTTTGTACAGTGTGCTTTGGGCAGGTTCCCTTTACCAATCTCACCTATGACCATTCCTAAATTTTGTTCAACGGAATGGTTACGTTTTTTGGAAGCAGAAAGTATTTTTCCAAAATGATATTCAGTTAGAGAGCATCAACCTGTGGTGCATGGCTCCTTCTATTGGTTGATTAGTTTAATAACCAGCATTACCGCTTCTCCTTTTATTACTTCCTTTATGGTAACAGGCGTTTATAAAGAGACCTGGGGGTAGACTTACTAACATTTTGTACCTTGACTGTGTCATAAAAGTGATGCAAGCCATTACAAAATGATTCAGTTGCTTGTAAGTAACACACAATAAATTATGGACTTATAAACAAAAAATGAGACAATCATACAAAATGAAAAATGTATTTTTTTTAGCTTGTCTGCCTTTTGCATATGTTTTGCACTGTACACCACACATCCAATGTAGAAAACGTTTTAGGGTTTGTTTAGGCTTAGTATTTTGCTACTTTTTGCTTTGGAAGGATGCCCTCCTAATATAAAATCTGTGCTAGGCATCATGCCCACATCTTCGCACCTCTGCGGAATGGTGCAAAGGTATATGCATGGTCTGAGGCAGCCTGATTGTGCACCATCAATATGGAATAGAGATTAGCATACCTGGTGATATCCTACTTTCGTGCCTCAAAGCACAGCAGTATTGGTTGTTGCACTTCAGTACGTGATATACTAGTAAATCTACCCTTAATTTTCCTCGCTTACTTAGGATCAAAATGTGCTATATCTACGGAGGTAATTCAGAGGTATTATCCTACACTTTGTTGACTGTCTGCTAAATATGAAGGTCCATATTTATGGGATTTTGGTGCGGAGCAGCATAGCAAGGTGATTGCATCAAAGGGAAAGGACAGGAATGCAACATATCTATAGATGCCGGGGAGGCATAATGTTTTGGCACATCCCCAGGTTTACAAGGACTTGTAAATCTGGGGATCGGTCAAAATCCATTGGTGCTGCTTGGGAACACCCACCACAATGCCCATAGAACACATCTCTAACGTAGAGTAAGGCAGCAAAATTATTTGCACTTCCTTGCCTTAATCCATGCCTATGAAACCATTTAAAGCCACACAAAGTAACTTTGCCCGGCCTCATAGATGTTATTTAAAGGTTTGTGCCACTGTTACATCACAAAAGGTTATGCAGCATTGGTGGAAAGGGCTCATAAGTATGCCCTAAACTTTCCAAGACTCCACCGGGACGATAGTGATGAGGCCATCAATACTGCTCATGACCGACCAAAGTCCTCTTTCCACAGTACTTTAAGTCAGAAGGTATCCTTTGCATTTCTTTTTCTGCTTGAGATAATAATGAACTAAAAAGAATAGTGCAGAGCACTTGTGAACCTGCCTTCTTTTCTTGAAGCCATCCTTTACGCAAATACCTTCCCTATTCCGTGGCAGTTTTAACATCAGCAGGTTTTATCCTTTGTATTCCTCTCACTAGGTGAATCCATTTTATCTAAGTTCTCTGTCCCTACAACTCTACTCTCAACAGTTTGATATCACAGCCAGCCCCTACGCCCCAACAGTGCCAAGAGGTGGTAAGTGTGAGGCACAGATGTTGATGGCTAGCAAATGAACACTGGGTAAACTGAGCCTGGGGCCTTCAAAGAATGTGCCAATTGTAGAGCTCATAGTCCTCACCTGCCCCTACCTAGCCACATGTTTGGAAGATTCCTCTAAGTCTCACTTTTGAACGAATTCAATAAGCCTCAAATTACAATCCATTTTGAGCGAAAGTAATTCACCTCTGCTATATTACATTTTGATAAGCTTGCTTGACGAATATATACATTTCCTGTTAAAGCTGCTGTATTTACGTCCTTTCCCAACGTCTATGGCCATGACTAGCTCAAAATGTATTTTCTAACCTCTGGTTCTGGAATGGCTTGACACCTGCCAACTACTCTCCTTTTCTTCGGCAATAGTTAACATGGTAAAGTAAAAAAGAGAGAAGAAAGGGTTGCACTGTTCACACTAAAGCTCTGTAGTTTCAAGTTCCAAATCTATATCAAAACATCTACTCATTCGCTTTCCCAGTCACAACCAATGTATCAGAACAGAGGGCAGCTCAGAAACATCAGTACAATGCTGCCTGTGTGCTGCGATCCTGAAATCACAGTTACAAAATCATCCCTGAAGTGAAAAAATGACAGTCACATGCTCTTGATTTCCTTCTGTTCATTCCCATGGATCTTCTTTATTAATAAATCTGACACATAAAAATGCATCTGTGTGTCTTGAGTGTCAGTAACTAGAAGCAGTGTTTTGATCTATTCCTTAACTTCTAGAAGAAATATTCTCTTTTTCATCGAGACAAGATATGTTCACTGAGTGCCAACTTTCAAATGACCAGCTCTTGAAGTTTAATTTTAAGTTTTAAATAAATATTGTATGCGTGCATAATAATTACAATTCGCCTGAGAGATATAATGACATTGATTCTGTTTTATCTCCTAAACCCGAGCAAGTCACATGGACGCCAGGGCTTTTTGCGCTCCTGGTTGATGCGACATATTAATTTCATAGTTTTGATGGGAATAATTGGAAACAAAACATGTAGCACCGCTGGTGCCCAATAGATGAACTATAGGTAGAATGAAAAATGTAAATGTAATTGTGGTATTCGTTTTTTTATATAATACTTTCAATATGCTCAACAAATCAGACATAAAAGGCATCTTCACCGGGAAAACAATTTAAAAATTCGTTTTAGAATTTTCAGTCACTATCTGCATAAAATAATAAATACACTGCCCGGCAAAGACAGACATCTTTTAAAATATGTACATCAAACTATAGTTAGAAAAAGACTTCAGCAAGAAGTAATGAAACAAGGGTGACTGCTTGCAAACGAAAATGTTATACAGTAGTTGAAAATGATACTTTATAAGAAATTGTTTCTTAAGCGATATCAAAACAGCACAAATGCTTGACAAATTAGAATCATTTAATCAATGTTTTCTATTCCATGCACACTGAAAACGTGCTTCAAACATGATTCAGTAGCTGAAGATATCTGGCATTTAGGTGTGTGCTTTTTCGGTGAACCTATTATTCTCAGGAGAAAATACAGGGGGAACTCCTGCACAAATACACATTTTCGTGTCTCATCTTTCTAAAGAAATTTCACTTCGATTTGTGACTTTTTATTTTCTCCTTGACGACCGTAACTTGCAATTACAATTCATCTTTCAAAACATATTTATGTACATTTGTGTAGGTGTGCTGAGAACCCCATGTATCAGATTCAATGTGTCCTCCCCATTATACTGAGGTCCTGGTTATTATAAATATCAGACATAATAAAACAAAGCACCTCAGCGCTTTCATTTCTATTGTGTAGTACATTTTAACTCCCTTAATTAATCAAAGATCAATAAAAAATACATATTAGTATTATAAAATGTTTTGTTGTATCTGAAGAATGACTAGACTTCGAGAACTTTTTAAAAATTGGTTTATAACGCGTTTTCTAACACATTACAGCCCTAGCAACTTCTATTTCATTCATATTTGTTCATTCAGACAAAGCCTTTGAATATCAATTGTTTGATAGCCTATGATAGGTAACAAAATCACACTAATGAAAGTGCAGTGAATATATACTTTCTACAAGAAAGCATCAATGTGGTTGGACTAGGAAAATATTTCCTAGGACTATGGTGGTCATTATGAGTATGGCAGAGTTGGACCACCCCGCAGGTGGTGGCGGTGTGGACTGCCGTATTATGAGTGCGGCTGTGAACTCTGAGCAATACAGCCACCTCACCGCATGTACCGCCAGTGCGGTACGACCGCAGACGCCGGCGGTGGGCATCTTAAGGCTGGCGGAAAGACCCATCCCGCCCATTTTACTATGATTCACCACGCCATGATTTCTGGGGCGGAACCACCGCCAAACAAAGCTTGGCAGAATGGAGCTGTATATAAGGAAGTACTCACCGTAGGGACACAGATGAGGCCGATGACGACATGGAGTGTGAACTCGAGACCTTCCCAGTGCTAATCCTGGCAATTCACCTCCAGGACTGTGACCGCCGACTAAGATGGCAACGGTGAGTACCGGCGCCTAGCATACAAGGGAGGGAAGGGGACAATTACACACCCACATGCCATAGGGATCCCCCACACCGACTACCATGCCCACATACAGGAACACCAACACCCATACACACAAACCCTTCCCTCCAACACCCGAATGCTCACACACTGGCCGAACAAGGGGGGTTATTACAACATTGGCGGGCGGCTTCCGGCGCCCGCCAAGCTGTAACCGCCATGCGGCCGCCAATGCGGCCGCACTCCCGCGGTGCCCATTACAACATCCCCGCTGGGCCGGCGGGTGCAAATCTAGTTTACGCCCGCCGGCCCAGCGGGGATGCGGCCATGCGACGGGTGCAGTTGCACCCGTTGCGCTTTTCATTGTCTGCTATGCAGACAGTGAAAAGCTGCAGGGGCCCTGTTAGGGGACCCCTGCACTGCCCATGCCAGTGGCATGGGCAGTGCAGGGGCCCCCAGGACTCCCCTTACCGCCAGCCTCTTCCTGGCGGTGCAAACCGCCAGAAACAGGCTGGCGGTAGGGATGTCATAATCCCCAGGGCAGCGCTGCTTGCAGCGCTGCCCTGGCGGATTATCACCGCCGGGGCTAAAACGGCAGGAAACCGCCGGCCCCGGCGGTGCGACCGCGGCGCTACTGCTGCGGTCGAAATACAGGTCTCCGTACCGCCAGCCTGTTGGCGGTACGGACGACACTTTAGCCCTGGCGGCCTCAGACAGCCAGGGTCGTAATGACCCCCAAGGTATACACTCAGCACAGATAGATACATACCTGACACATGCAGAGAAATAAATAAATGGATGCACATATCTGGGTACACAACCCTCCCATATTAAAGCACAAGAAAACGGAATATCATTGCACCAACATGCCTGTTGGCCAGATATATTTAATGAGTATACGAAAGAAAAATAAACTATGTACAAACAAGGCCATGGGCCAGTCCATAGAAAATGTCCAAGTGTGCCAATAAGGCACATACTTGACTCCTACCACGACCATGGCCTCTATAGGGCAGGGGCATCAATGGGGCAGGCAGGCACCTTGGGGGGCAGAGGGAGGAGGTGGCAGGGTGAGGACTCAGGTTTGTAAGGAGGGACTTGTAGTTAGGAGCTGGAGGTGGTGGGTATTTGGCCTTGCCCTTGGAAGGAGTGGATGTTGGCTTGGACTGGGGTGGTAGAGGGATCATGCCTCCTACAAATTTTTTTACTGACTGGGGAATGGGCAGGGCACTGGGAAGGGAGGACTGTGGAGGAGCTTGAATGGGAAGGACTGGATCTGGGGAGGCCACAGGAAGATTTGGGGACAAGACGGGGTGGCCCAGTGGGAAAGGAAAACCTTTTTATGTGCAGGTGGAGGGGCTTTGCAGACAGGTTTGGGAGTGGAAGTTGAGGGAGTGGTTGTAGGTGGTGTAGGTTTGCTGCGAGTGGATGCAGGTGCATGCTGAGTCTGCTTATGTTTGGTGGATGAGTGTGAGCGTCTGTGTGTATTGGGAGGAGGGGAGAAGAAAGAGTGGGAGACGGCAAACAGCCATTGTAGACGGATGTTGTTGTGGTGTAAGTTGACGTGGTGAGTGTGGGTGTGGTGTTTAAGGTGCATGTGTGGATGACTGCTGTTGTGGTGACTGTGCCAATGGGGGCAGGAGCAGTGAGTGAGGGTGCAGTCCATGTGGCTATGCGTGGTGAGGTGACAGAGAGGGAGAAGGAGGGGGTGGGGGAAGTGGATGCTGTCATGTTTGCAGTTGTGTGTGAAGTGTGTGCATGCTTGTCATGGTGTGTTGCTTGTGTGTCACACGGAGTTTCTTGTGTGTTGTCTTGGGTGTTTGCTTGTCTGCATGTGTGTCTGAGATGGTTGAGGGGAGAGGGGTGCTGTAAAGGGCAGAGGTGGTGGAATGGGGGACGGAAAGACCAGAGACACTGGCTGCAGTCAAAGTGGAGGCCAGTGCCTGAAAAGGTTTCTGTAGGCCAGAAATGGCACTGTGAATGCTTTCCAGGTAAGCATTGCATTGCTGCATCTGGGATGCGAGCCCGTGGATGGCATTCACAATGGTTGTCTGCCTTTGAGGGATGGATTTCAGGAGGTTGGCTGACTGGGGCAGGGCCTGAGGTTTCTGGGGCAAAGGAGACACCCTCCCTACTGGGTGAGTGGGCATGGGCAACTCGGGTGGGGGAGCTACTGGGAGTGCAGAGCTGGTACGGGGGTGGCAGAAGATGGCAAAGCTTTGGTGGTCCCAGAAGGGTCCACCACCACCAGGGAGCTGCCATCAGAGGAGGTTTCAGAGTCACTACCAGCAGTGGTACTTGCCTCCCCAGTGGTGCTCCCTTCGCCCTCCAACCCACTGGTCCCCTCAGCGTCTGTGGTCTTTGCCTCTTGGATCCCGTGGGCTGCAGCATCCCTATTCACCGGTGCCCCTTCTCCTTTGCAAGATGATGATAATGCACAGAAGGAGACAAGTTGACAGAGAGGGTGGGGTGGAAAAAGAAAGAGATGCAGGCTGTCAATTACAGTACACATATGATGTAGGCACAAATGCATAGATACACATCCCAACACTATCCCCAGCATTACCAACTCCATTAAGGTCATTACCTATGAAAGGAAATCCAGCTCCCACACTACACTGACATATATACGCTATACTGGCCAACCACATCACCATCCAGTCCCTACAGCTGCTTCTAGGCAGACTATGGCAATCTGGAAGTGATCCAGTTCCACTATAATGTGACAAATTGATGAGGTGGTACATCAGATCCACAGGCTAACCCATAGGACCCTTTACATGGCCACATTCCCACCCATACCCAGATAACTACACAATCCCAGTGACTCAGGGGGCCAGCTGCGTGCCTACACCTGTCCTTTACCCTGATACTACCTGCTACCCACCCTATTGCACCCAGCTACACAGTACACATTACAAATAAGACAGTGGTGGTATGCACCCCCTAGTAGCTTCTGTGCTACCTTCAAGCACCCATCCAACTCAGTATTGGCCACCGCCAGAATGCGGGCCATTAGGGGGGTCAGGGTCCAAAGTGCACTCCTTCCTAGTTGGGAGGCCGTCCCCAGCTGGGCCTCTGCGGTCTTCCAGGCCCAACGTCTCAGGTCCTCCCACCGCTTCCTGCAGTGGGAGCTCCACCGGCTGTAGACCCCCAGGTCTGCACTTCCTTGGCAACGTCTTTCCACACCCCTTTCTTCTGATGGGTACTATCCTGCATGGGAGACACAGAAAAAAATGCTTTAGGACTAGTTTCCACATTCACACTTGGGATACAACACTACATGTATTTGTACCTCAAACAATGACTCCCAATCATGCCTCTACACACATACGTCCTGTCACACTCCACCCATGCAATGGGACATCCAACAGTCACACACACATTCATCCGCTGCATTGGCATACACTCCTAATACGCTATAATGCCACTCAGCTGGTCCCCTGGTTGGCCAGAAAGCTTGGCATACAGGGGTAGGACCCCATCCACAAGCTTCTCCAAGTCCTCTGAGGTGAAGGCCGGGGTCTGTTCCCCCTGTAGCATGTGCCATTTCTACAACTAGAGGCAGGACACAGCAGCACTTGCAGTGAAGTCGTGGCTGTCTCAAGGTACAGGAGTCAAGTGGCAAAGGCTACACAAAATGGCAGTGAGGATCTCTGTGGTGTGCAATGTCACCTCCAGCACTGATCATGATTAGCCCCTGTTTGCCATAGACACCAATGCTAACCAATGAGGAGTTACACAGCGGTTCTGACCATCTACCGCCAAGACGACTAACGCCAGCTGAATTATGTCACTTCCACCTGTCTTCCACATGTGGGACACACGGCTGCCATTTTACGAGGTCAACTTGTGTATACACAGTACAGGGACAGTGTTTATGGCGGAATAGTGGTGGAATAGTAATACCTATGAGTGTCAACATAGTGAAATTACACATGCAATGACCAATAGCATGGTAGCATCCAAGCCTACAGGTGTATATGTTCCTGGCACACCAATCTCAATATATGTCATTAATGTGCACAATGGCTGCCCACAACATTCTACAGTAATGTGTGTGCAGAGTTGTGTATGGATGCATGTGATACCTATATACAGACAGTTGACCACTACATATTATTGTGTTTTTCTCCACCATAGCCATTGACCCATGTGGAGAGGGAAGGTTACACCAGTGTACAGACTTCTTTTTGACCTGGCTACCATGGAAGAGCGCCACATTATCATCAGTTATCGTCTGAACTGTGCCACAATTCATGAGCTGTGTTCCAAATTGGAGTCTGCTCTACTGCCTGCCAAACAAAACCTCTATGCTATCCCTCCAATAGCACAGGATCTATCTGCCCTACATTTGTTGGCTACTGGCTCCTTTCAGGTGACTGTGGGCTTGGCGTCTGATCTGTGTCACAACCAATGTTCAGAAACATCTTGGCAAATGTCCTAACTGCCTTGTTCCAACACCTCCAGAGTTATATACAATTTCCACAAAGGAAACTCCTGCAATGTATGGGCATTGTGGCATGTGGATGATGGTGTAGTTGTAGGCTATAGGGTATATGGCCTTGACAGTATTGTCCCTTTGTATAATAGATGTGGTATGTGTGTCTAATGTAGTAGTTGTTATCACTGGCATGTAATTCTCCTGTCTTCTGCACCCTATCCTGTCATTGCCATATCCCTTCAAGCACTTGCCACCTGTGTAATGTGCTTACTTCCCCAGTATTCTGCATGCAGAGGCCCTTAGGGATGAGTGTCATGCATTGTTAGTGGAGGAATTGGTGGTGCACTGAGTGTTATGTAGTGTAGCCTACAGTACATGCCAGGGATGATCATTGTGCATACAAGGATGGTTTGGACGTTATTGTGGAGGTGTGGGCATGCAGAGGATATGGATATGGGTGTATCGGTGATGTGTATAGGATAGGGTGTTTAGTGGTAGTGACTGGGGTAGGGTGAGACATGCATTACAGACATGGCACATGATAGGGGAGTATGTGTGACTAATCAGAGTCCAGTTCTCCAGTGAGTCCAGGGCGGCCCTCCGGGTGCGGGATAGCCAAGACCTTCTCCTCCCAGTCGCTGCATTTGGGTGGAGGAGTGGGACCACCACCAGTCTTGTGCACTGCAATTTGATGTTGTGATGCCATGGAACATACCATCCCCCGCAGGTCGTTCCACCTCTTCCTTATGTCGTCCCTTATGCGTGGATGGTTTCTCACTGCATTGACCTTATTCACAATCCTCTGCCATAGATCCATTTTCCGGGCGATGGATATCTGCTGTGCTTGTGCTCCAAACAGCTGTGGCTCGACCCTGAGTATTTCATCCACCATGGTCTACAGCTCCTTGTCAGCGAAGCGGGGGTTCTTAGGGGGTGCCATGGTGTGTGATGTGAGTGGTGTGCACTTGTGTGTGATGCGTTTATGGTCTATGGGTACAGTGAGTGTCCAGTAGTTGTTGGCTGTCACTGATTTGTTGTTGCAAAGGATGGTGGTGTGTGTGTTTTATGGTGTTGTGTGTGGGTGTGTCGAGTGTGTGTATGTGTCTCAGGTGTGAGGGTTTCGTATTGTCCTATGTGTGCAGTTGTTGTTGGTGGGTGCCATTATTCACCGTGGCGGTCCATACCGCCAATGAAGGACAGCCTTTGTGTGACCGCCATGCTGATTTGTGGAACAGAATTTGGTTGTGGTCTGTTGTTGGCGTGGCGGGTTGCTGTCCCCCGACTTTTTTCCACCATTGTTGGCCCTGGCGGTGTCATAGATTTGGCTATTTTTTGGCAGGTTGTGTTTTTATACTCATAATACAGCGGTATGGTTACCGCCGCCACTAGTGGTGTTTTGGCGGGCACCAGCACAGCGGTAGCGTTAATTATCGCCAGACTCATAATGAGGGCCTATATGATTTTTCTTGGTAGTATGGCAGTGTTGCTATTCCATAGTGTGTGATGGTATAGCAGGAAGAATGCTAAGGGATTATGAGATTTTTAATTTTCAATTTTCATTAGCAGGTGTCACAAACAAAGGGGATTAAAAATGTAGTTACTGACTCACTTCCTGTAATTCACATGTTAAGCCGTTACTCAACTCAGTGACATCCGATATTTGGTTTAACTTCTTTCAAACTGAATCATGCTATAAACGTACATTTTTTTTTTTTTTTAAAGGGGGGGCTTGATTTAAATCATCATCAATTACTATTGTAAATTATATATTATTTTAAAATAATTTCCTTTACCTGTGCCTTAAAGTAATTATAGGTTGAACAGTCTCCTTATTCTATTTTCTGATACTTTGCTTATCATGTGGTATTTATTATCTTTATCAGAATGAAACATTATGAATGTGGAAATTGTTCTTGAATATTAAAAATATTTCTTGTATACCACAGAGTGTTTTCTAGTTTTCATTTCTGATCATGTGTTACATAGCTTTTTTTCAAAGGACCCTGCTCGTAAAGGGTAGAGCGTCAATGATGTGTAAAGATGAATTGATCCTTTCTTAAGCAAGAATCATTCATTTTTGTAAAGTTTCTATTCCCTAACATTTAAATTGTGCCTCTAAAAGTGGCTGTTAGCATGGCTGCATACTACCTCTCAAAACCTAACATATGTGGTTAGACAAAGTTAAAAATAGAAATGGGTAGTCAAATACTAGACATAAACGGAAATGTCCCTAAATATATTAGTTAATTAAGAGCATCACTGTGGTGACTGCTTTTCTATTTTTCTTTCAGCGTATATCTGTTCACAAAGGCAGTTCTGGCATGAGTGGCGATTAGTCAGTTGACTTTGATATGTTTAGTCGCTGTACAATTTGTGGTAATAGAAAGAAGGTGATTTCTATTACTGAAAGATGCATGTATCAAACGGAGCTACTTATTCTCCATATCTGCTGTCAATCATATCAATTATTTTACAGGCTGCATATTTGTGTAGCTGTTTCTCACTGGAAATCATCCACATCCAAGAAGATGTGATGGTGCGTCTTACAAAACAATAGTTTGCCTAACAATTACTCCTGAAAGGTTTGGCACCTATATTTCGAACTGCACCCTAGCCACACTTTTTCCTTTCTATCATCATTATTTGTTTGCACCTCGCAATCCAATCGAGTATAAATGAATCAAAAACAGTTGTCAATTGACTATTAGTTTTGAACTGGATATCGATCCACCTGTATCAATACATATTTCTTATTATATTGAAAGGCACCCACGTCAGTATGTCAATGGTATGCAGTAATTTTGGCACAAGCTATGTTATCTTAGTGCCAGTCTCTACATAGCTGCATTAAATGAGAAACACTTTGAATTTTAACGATGACAAAGTTATGTTTAACCCCTTCGCTGCCAGGCATTTTCCTACTCAGGTGCCAGACCTTTTTTTTGGCTATTTGGGGCAGTTCGCGCTTAGCCCCTCATAACTTTTTGTCCCCATAAGCTACCCACTCTAAATGTGCATATTTTTTTTCCAACACCCTAGGGATTATAGAGGTACCTAGAGTTTGTGGTTTCCCCTGCAGGAGACCAAGAAACTAGCCAAAATACAGCTAAAATGTAGTTTTTTTTCAAACAAATTGGAAAAAAGGGCAGCAGAAGAAGGCTTGTGTTTTTTTCCCTGAAAATGGCATCAGCAAAGGGTTTGTGGTGCTGAAATCACCAACCATCTTCACGGCTTTCAGGAACAGACAGACTTGAATCAGAAAAACACATTTTTCAACACAATTTTGGCATTTTACTGGGACATACCCCATTTTCACTATTTTTTGTGCTTTTAGCCACCTTCCAGTTAGTGCCAAAAATGGGTGTGAAACCAATACTGGATCCTAGACAGCTAAACATTTCTGAAAAGTAAACAAAATTCTAAATTCACCAAGGGGTCATTTGCGTAGATCCTACAAGGTTTTCCTACAGAAAATAACAGCTGAAATAAAAACATATTGAAATTGAGTTGAAAAAAACAGCCATTCTTATCCAACTTTTTACTCTGTAACTTTTTCCTGTGATGTCAGATTTTTGAAAGCAATATACTTTTATGTCTACTGAACTCTTCTGGTTGCGGGGATATATAGGGCTTGTAGGTTAATCATGAATCCTAGGCACCCAGGACCAATAAATGAGCTGCACCCTGCAATGAGTTTTCATTCTATACCAGGTATACAGCAATTCATTTGGTGAAATATAAAGAGTGAAAAATAGGTATCAAGAAAACCTTTAAATTTCCAAAATGGGCACATGATGAGGTGTTGAGAAGCAGTGGTTATCTGCACATCTCTGAATTTCCGGGTGTCCATACTGGCATGTGAATTACAGGGTATTTCTAAAATGGACCTCTTTTTTACGCACTGTCTTACTTTGAAAGGAAAAAATGTAGAGAAAGACAAGGGGCAATAACACTTGTTCTGCTATTCTGTGGTCCCCCAAGTCTCCCAATAAAAATGGTACCTCATTTGCATGGGTAGGCCTAATGCCGGCAACAGCAAACGCAGCTTGGACACATCACATTTTTACACTGAAAGATTTTGGGTTTTTTGGAAAGTGCCTAGCTGTGGATTTTGATCTCTATCACAGCCGGCACCTATGGACACCTACCAAACCTGTGCATTTTTTAAAACTACACACCTAGGGGAATCCATGATGGGGTGACTTGTGGGGCTTTCACCAGGTTCTGTTACCCAGAATCCTTTGCAAACCACAAAATTTGGCAACAAAAAAACACTTTTTCCTCTTATATTGGTGTCAGAAAGTTCTGTAATCTGAGAGAAGCGTCGAATTTCCTTCCACCCAGCGTTCCCCCAAATCTCCTGATAAAAAAGGGACCTCACTTGTGTGGGTAGGCCTAGCGCCCGTGACAGGAAATGCCCTAAAATACAACGTGGTCACATCACATTTTCCCAAAGAAAACAGAGCTGTTTTTTGCAAAGTGCCAAGCTGTGGATTTTGGCCTCTAGCTCAGCCGGCACCTAGGGAAGCCTACCAAACATGTGCAGTTTTGAAACCTAGACACCTAGGGAAATCCAGGATGGGGTGACTTGTGGGGCTCTCACCAGGTTCTGTTACCCAGAATCCTTTGCAAACCTAAAAAAAAAAACATTTTTTCCTCACATTTCGGTGACAGAAAGTTCTGGAATCCGAGAGGAGCCACAGATTTCCCGATAAAACGTCTCCCGATAAAAATGGTACCTCACTTGTGTGGGTAGGCCTAGTGCCCACAAAAGGAAATGCCCCAAATCTCTATGTGGACACATCAAAATGATCAAATAATAAACTACCTGTTTTTGTGGAAGGGAGACCTGCGTTTTTGGTCCTGGGCTCAGCAGCCATATAGGGAACGCTTACCAAACCCAAACATTTCTGAAAACTAGACACCTGAGGGAATCCAGGGATGTGTGACTTGTGTGGATCCCCCATTGTTTTCTTACCAAGGATCCTGAGCAAACGTCACATTTAGCTAAAAAATCAAATTTGTCCCACATTTCTGTCTGGGATCAATGCACCGGGACCAATTTCCTACCACCCAACATTTCCGTCAGTCTCCCGGTAAAAGTAATACCTCACTTGTGTAGGTAGGCCAAGTGCCTGTGACAGGGAAGAGCCAAAAACATGTTGAAATTGAGGGGGAACCAAAGTGGGTCCAAAAGGGCACTTTGAAAAAACATTTTTAGGCTGACAAGTGCGGCAGAATTTTTATCAATATAGATGAGACAATGCTGGGTTGTAGGGATTTTGTGGATTCCTGCAGATTCCAGAAGGTTCCATCACAAAAATGTGGGGAAAATGTGTGATTTTCAGCAAAGTTGGAGGTTTGCAGGGCATTGTGGGTAAGAAAATAGTGCAGGGTGCATGTAAAGCACACCACCCTGGAATCACCCAGATGTTTATTTTTCAGATGTGTCTATGTCTTGTGGATTTTTCTACATGGCAGCGCCCCAAAATCCAAAAAGTGCAGCACTCACCATTTCAAGTGGGACGATTTTGAGAGTTAGCCAAGATCTCATGTCCCAAATATAAAACCAAAATCCAAAATAATGACGTCCTCTTGCTTGCCATGGGATAAGATGTTTTAGTGTGTGGGGGGAGAGCTGAAAGACTGTTACCCCCTTCAGTTGGGGTGGGGACATAACCAGGCCCATACTGATTGGTAGCCACCACCCCACTATTTTTTTTTTAAATTCTCTGGCATCTAGTAGACTTTCTGCCCCCTGCGGTGTGAATCGGGGGTAATTGCCCCATATGCCCACTGGTGGGTGGAACAACTTTGGCCCCATTCTTACTGTGCAAAGAAAATCTTCCCTGGTCTCTATAGGACTTTCTGCCCCCTTGGGGCAGATGGGCCTTCCAAAAATAGGCAGATATGGCCAACAGTAATGTACCCCCATGGGGAGCGACCCTTGCCCATGGGGCTGCCCCCCCCAAACAAAACATAAACACACCAATTCCTGGTGCCTCAGTGGTTTCTGCCCCCCCCCGCAGGGGCAGATTGGCCTAATAGAAATAGGCTGAGCTGCTCCCAAGGGGAGCAGAAAAGGCCTGAAATAAATGTATCCTCCCAGGGGAGCGACCCTTGTATAAGGGGTCGTCCCCTTGCGTGAAATTGGCCCCAAAAAAATCCCCAGGGTCTAGTGGTTTCTACCCCCCTTGGGGGCAGATCGGCCTAATAAAAATAGGCGATGGCCTAAAGACAATATTCCCCCCAGGGGAGTGACCCTTGCCAAAGGGATTGCTTCCCCACATATAAAAAAATTTAAAAAACAAAAAACAAAATCTCTGGTGTCTAGGGTTTTCTGATCAGCCAAATTACAACATGCTGATCTGCCCCCAAAGCAACAAGTAGATGATTTAACCAACAGATAAAAAGAGAATACTATTTCAACAGTTTTCGTTAATGTGTTGAAAGAATATAACCACTATTAGAACATTGGAAGTTGGCAGCTTCATTGAAAACAATGGAGTGCTGCGGGCTTTTACTGGCCGGTAAAAGCCCGCAGCACCAACATTCCAATGTTCACTTTGTTCACAGCAGCAGCAGCTTCTAATCCCCTCGGGCTCCGTGAGCAATTTGTTTTTTTTAATAGAACATTCTGCCCTGTGTGGCAGAATGTTCTAATAGCCTTAGAACCCGCCGTAGCGGGCTCTTCCGGCTATTAAAGGCCCTTTCCCTTGTTAAATGCCCTCGCCTTCTGCTCGGGCATTTAATGCGGGAGCGGGCCTTTAATAGCCGGTAGAGCCCGCTACGGCGGGTTCTAAGGCTATATTGTTTCTTCAGTCTCATTGCTATTAGAACTCCACTTCTTTTTTTTTTTTTATGTTTGATCCAAATGAATATCTTTTTTTGTGGGATTGGCAATAACATATTGTTTGACCATAGTGGTTCCTGCTTCTTTAACATAATGAGGGATCATTGTTCACTTTTCAGTGGCATTGTGAATTACTAATGATAATGTTGGTGTTGGATGAAGCCTGATGAGGTAATGATTGGCATATGATTCAAAGTCCTTCTCACAATGAATAAAGGGCTCAAAGGGGTGGGTCAGGCTGGTAGATTTATTTTTATTAGGATATTGTGTTGATCGAAGAATTGTTAAACACATTGAGTGAGTTGGACATGTCTACAACATACTCTCTGTGTGATTTAAGACTTGCATTTGGGCATATAATGATGCACAAGAGGCACCAGTGATAAGTAAAAGACTGTTCTGTAGTGGAGTGCTAGATTATTTTTTAACAATACTGAGAGGCATATTTAAGAGCCCCTAGAGCCATTTCAACAGCACATTAGCGTAATTTTTTTAGTCCTAATTTGGCATTAAAAGGCCAAAAATGCAGTGCTACATTTACAAAGTGATGAAATGCATGCATTGCGCCACTTTGTAATCCTTTGTGTTACAATATGCCTGTGCCAGGCATAATGTATGTAAAAGGAGCGTTCCCTGGTTGGGGGGGCACAAAATTGGTACAAGTAAATTCCTTGTGCCATTCTTTTCAGCATTTTTAACACTTGCTCAGAGCAGGTGTTAAAAGGAGGCTTCCATTGGTTACAATAGGCATCTGGGTTCTTTGCAGGATTAGCTTCAGAATTTTTTATGCTAATCCTGCAAAGCGCCGGGTAGCGTAATAAATTCTGATGCTAGTCCCCTAACTACCGCCACAGTGCACAGTATTTTAAATACGGTGCCCACATGGTGGCGTTAGGGGGCGCTAAGGGTACCAGAATGTGGCGCTGCACTGTGTGCAGCTCCATTTTTCTTAAATATGCCCCTCAGAGTTTTGCATAACATTTTTTAGACTACTGATCACTTATTCATCTGTGTTCTAAGCTGCTGCCTCAGTTCTTCAGCATTTATTAAATTACAATTCCTAAGAAAGAGCATTGACAGGCATGCTCCTGAGAGAATTTAGCTGTTCATCTCTACTGAATAACTCAAATGGACAAGACAAATATTCGTAAGCAAGAGTGATCTTTTCCTAAAACTATGAAAAAGGTATTGCCTTCTGAAGCTGGAGATCATGGTTTGCTTGGAACTGTTCTTTATTTAACCCGTATGAATAAAACTCAAACATATTTTATTGTCAACTTTATGCCAATATCATTGTTGTTAGACTTGGCCCTTTTTGTGGGTTCATCCCAGACTCTTTGCCTCCTTACTCCTATTTTTTCTGACCTCTTGCTGTTGGCTGTATGACTCTCAGTACTTTATCACTGCTGATCAGTGATAAAGTGCATCTGCTCTCTCTTCTAAAGTTGGTATGATTGGCTTATACCTTATTGGCACATTTAATTTACCTGTAAGTCCCTTGTGTAGTGGTATCCCTATACACAGGGCCTATAAATTAAATGCTACTAGTGGCCTTGCAGCACTGCTTGTGCCACCCACTGAAGTAGCCTTCCAAACCTGTCTCAGACCTGCTAGCTCAGGGCCTGCATATGCAGGTTTGCTGCCACGGGGACCTGGCATCTAAATTTACTTGCCAGGCCCAGAAGTTCCCTTTTACTACATGTAGGTCATCCCTAAGGTAGGCCCCAGCTAGCCCTATGGGCCGGGTGCTATGTTTGTATAAGGCTGGACATGTGTCTGGTTGTGTGGCCTGTCCTGGTAGTGACAAACAGCCTACTTCATTTCTCACTGCTGTGAGTGCTGCCTTCTCATAGGATTGCATTGGAAATGCTCTGCTTTATGACTAGGGTGTTTTTTCTGATTTATGAGGGGTAGCGTAGGCATGTTTGGTATGGTTGTAATGATAGTGAGAAATGCTGCTTACTGGTGTAGGTGTATTTTTTATCATCATTATAGAAATGCCACTTCTAGAAAGCGAGCATTTCTCTGCACTTATGGTGTTTTGCAGCTTGACTCCAATCCACATTTGGGCAGAGTGACAGTTGGTCTTTGGGCATACTTTTCATACAGCCTGTACACAGGGAGGGTGGAGGTGTCACAGATGTGCATCTGCATTTTGAATGGTCTTCCTGGGCTGAGAGAAGGGGAGGCGGGGCACACATGCATCTGTAAAGGCAGTGCCCTGGCCTCACACAAAGGCTTGTTTACTTCAACTGATGCCTGGAGCCTGTGCTGGAGGAGAGAGGGGGTACTCCCAGAACCAGTTGTAACTGGTTGGAACCTTCTCTCCCCCTCTTTGTTAAAACCTTTGCAAAATTGAGTATAAGTACAGGGGATTTTTCTCCACAATTGGAGACACTTTTAAAATGCTTGGAATTGGAAACAGAATGCTGCTGGAGGGACTCACCAGGAACCGCCTTGGACTGCTGCTGCTCTGTTGACCTGTGACCTGCTGGGTAAGTTGGAGGAACTGCCACTGTCTGCATCCCCTTTGTGCTGGCCTGTTGCTGGGCCCTGCTGCCCTGTGCTCCACCTTTGTGTCCCCAGGGGCTTCATTTTCTTTATTGCCTAGCTCCTTGAGAGTGCTTTACGGTGTTGCCAAGTGGAGGAAATCACATCCATAACCAGGGCCTGCTGTAAAGACAGAACTTGTCTGAAATACATTCCTTCAGCTGCCCCCGGGGCATGGGAAAATGAAGAACGAAGAAAGGAGCGAGCGCGCTCCATGCGGTGCCCCCTGGACGACGAGCACTGTACCAAGCCCTGGGCACCAATAGGCGTTCACTTTTTTTTAAATTCATCGCTGCACCCCAGAGCCACAAGACAGAGGATGCCAGCTGGGCTGGAAAGAGAAGATTCCCTTGCCGGAGTCCTCCATCGAGACTGGGACCAGCTTGTGTGTGGGCAGAGAAGCATGGTATCTAACAACTGCGGGAGAAGGGGCTGTTCGGACCCGCCCCACTCTCCACACACTGCACCCCTTTGCAAAGGACCTGGACTGCAAGGGGGGGTGCAATTAGTCTGAACTAGGGGATTGCTGTGCGCAGAGTGCGACGGCTGGCTGAAGTGGGAGAAGAACCTCAACAGAGGTCCTGCGCTAGGGCCCTTTTTCTTTGAGTAGTCAGAGCGGGAGGGCTCCCGAGGGAGTAGAGCGCGCCCCAGTTCAGTAGCGCTGCGCCTCAATAACTCGTGTACAGGAGGAACCGTCTGGTGGCTACCTCCTTGTTTTTTTTAAACACGAGTACCAGGACGACATGAGTATGTTTCCATGACATGTGCCCTGGGTTATGTACCGCCAGGATGGTGTGTTAGCAATAATGATCATCTGTTTAATAAGACGTGCGGTAAGTTGGTAATATGTTTTTCATGACTTGCCCTTGTGTTTTCTTATGTTCCTTGAATGGGCATTCTTGAGGGCATGTGAATTAGGGTTTTTCCATTTCTTTATAATGCCTGACATCTACTAGAGAGGAATATTTCATGGGATGTGCCTCTATGATGCTGTCTTGACCATCGGATGATGTGCCTACTGCGCCATGTGCAATCATGATTATGTCGTAGTATGATTATTCTGACATGTCCACTTCTCTTCCTTTAGTGATGGGTTTTCATGCTATGATATGTGTCTTTACTATGATATGTGCATTGTAGCAATGTGTACCTTACTACTGTTTATGTTGCAGGATAACCAGTAACCTATATGTTCAATTTGACTACTGCTGGCTTACGCAGAATGTAAACAGTACAGTTTATTTTTACATAACTTGGTTTTGTGTTTCCTTTGTGGTGGGGATAGTGCATCACGTGTGTTGTGTGTGTTGTGCGAGCGCTTTACACATTGCCTCTGGGATAGGCCTGACTGCTTGTGCCTAGCTACCAAGGGGGTGAGCAGGGGTTATCTTGTGTGTCTAACTCCCTCGCACTGTCTAGAGTGGGTGGGTATTGCCTGGCTTAGGTGCATACCCTACACCAACCAGAAACCCCATTTCTAACAATTGTCATGATGCGTTTAAAAAAAATGTGTGTACATAAAAATGAAAAACTGAAAGCCATATGAGGTCACAATTATATTTTATCATTAAGAAATTGTCAAAAATAAATTCAAAAGGAAGTAATGTTGCTTATTACAAATTTCATATAAATATAATTATGAACAGTTTTCAGTAAGTAGTTAGGAAACAACATATTTTATGTTTCCATCAATGAGTCTGCCAAAAAAGTGTGACAATTACTACCATAAATTGCTTCTTTGTTACTTTTTTCTAAAATTGACATTTGAAATATTTGTTCCCAATAGCAAAGAAAAGATGTAACATTTTTCAGAATAAACTGAGAATACTTTGAAATTAACTTTAATATATCCCGTCCCCATAATGATTTATTATTAAATATGAATTAACAATTTAGATAGATACTGATTCAACCAAATATCTTCCTTAAGTGCCAAAATCATTGGAGTAAAGATCGTGTGACTACCAAACTAGCTTTATTACAGATGTTGAACACTGTACATTACTATACAAGTCAAAATGTCACACTCAGTATTACTGTACATTGGTTTTCAAATGTGTTATGTCATTATGAAGGTTATTTAGTATGATGCAATCATAACTATACATTAACATAAGTTTTAAGTGAACTTCAGAGTTTTGTTTTTTCAAAATACGTGAATGTTTTCTAACCAATCCTAATCATAATTTCATTTTAAATTTAGTATTTTCAATTATTTTGTACTCTGGAGGATATATTACATCACGCTTATAAAACTGTTCCTATCAACTGGCCTTTACCTGGCACAGCAGGTGTTGACCACAGGGCCTGACTTTTAGCTAGGGCCTGCAGATATCCCGCTGTGCACCTGTAGCCTTGCGCAGCAGGAATTGGATGTTTGGCCTGCACCTTACCTGCTGTGGTTGACCAACCTCCACTGTGCATGGCCTATAGCATGCACAGTGGAGTGACTCACAGCCTGTTCTTTTACTGTACATTGCAATAGTTCAAAGTCACAAGCTCATTGAGTTTTGTTGGTGGTTCTCAAGCATATGGCTTATTATTATTTATTTATTTTTTTGTTGATTTTACATTTTATGTGTTTTTTAACATATTTGCAATGTGGTGTAGGGAATGGCCCCTCTTTAACTTTTTGTTTGTTTTATCTGTGAAATTCTTGTTAATATTCTTTTATTGTTTCAGTTCTAATTCTTTAGTTCCTTTAAACTTACCACACGCTGGTCCTGGACTTTATTTAGTACATTTCAAATATTTTCTGTCACATATGGTTTTCCTGCAGATCCTGCTGCAGCACCTCTACAGCAATGGTTTGCACAGTTTTAAAGTTCACTGCTTCAACAGTTGTTCTTTCTCATTGACACAAACCAAATACTACTTCTCAAGTCAAAGTGCCAAGTACATGCTCAGAGATATCTCTTCTGCTTCAGTGTGACCTTGACCTCACCTTGTCCTTCTAACTCATGTTGTCATTTCCTGTTAACTGCTCATTCTGCCACTGACTTGGAAACTACTCTTTCTTTTTTGTCTGTTCTCTCTGTGCATCTCTGTTCAACTGCTCCTTGTTGCATTCTTTGTTCCTCTCAACGTCCCCTTTTTCCATCTTTTGCCCCTCTTACTGCTCCTTTTTGCATCTTGGTCTCTTCTGTCCATTTTTACACCCCAACATGCTCTGCTGATCACATTTTCCAATTTTGCTGCACCAGTCAGACTTTCCCGCTCTCACCACTGCACTTTCCTGATCTTGCTGAGCGCGCCCTTACCCCCGTGCTCTTCCCAATCTTTCTGGATAAAAAACTACTTAATAAAGGCTGCATCTCAGTGGTGTCAATTGCAAGCCTATCTGCACTCATCCAGGAACTCTGGTCCAAGAGCCTCTGCAGCTACACTGCTGATGAACTCCACCTGCTCAACACTGGATGTGTCACAGACGCTGCTACCAAGCTTCACCTCGGTCCAGAGTGGGCCCCTTTGCTAGCTTGTATTTATGCTTCACATACTTTCACACACCTGCTCCCACTGCCCACACACACAACACACCCCTCACCAAGTCAGAACTCTCAAGACCTGCGGTCACATAGCACCACATACCCACCCCACACAACACTCACTCACATGAATGCTCCACAAGCACAAACTCACTCGGCAAGCATTCCACTGAGAGTCAATATATTCACCAACCATCGCTTCTACACAAGAACCCTGCACCCATCTCTTCGAACTCTTCCATAAAAAAAATCATCAAGAACTACAGCACCTACAAACACTAGTCAACCCTATCAACCCCCGAGCCTGCTAACCTTATCAGCCAAAGAGTACCTTTTTAGAGCATGGAACTCTCTCTCTATACAGGACACTGAAATAATAATGAAGAAAGTCCACTTAGGGCACCCACAAACCTCTGCCCCCACCATATATACAAACTGAGAAGAGCCATAATCAGAACTGCCAACACTTCCATCATCAACACCTCCTTTAAGACCGTGTTTGTACAAATTATTGATGTAAAAGTATTGGTAGCCATAAATATCTGAAAATAAATATTGTGATACACAGATATCATGACAGACAAATACCGTTGACAAGAATATTGTTTTGTGAGGGAAATGATATTGGCCCTCATTACGACATTGGCGGTAAGTGCCGCTCACCGCCATGCTGACTGCCACCAACATACTACAACAGTGGCAGTATACCGCTATGCGTATTATGACCCACATATAGAAATCTGCCACTATACAGACACACACACAAGTCTGCCACACCAAAGGTCAATTTTAAAATGGTGGTAGCAAAACCCACACCGTTACGCCAACAGAAATACACCCACAGCATTTTGACCCACGAATCACTGCGGCGGACATTCAACCGCCGTAAACCATTGGCAGTACATACCGCCACGCTCAAAATACACACACACATACAAAACAACACCACATTGGTCAATTTGAATAACACACACCTGGCACACATACACACACCACACCCACACACCTACACCACTATAAAACACACACACGCATTACCCACAACCCTTTACCACTACAAACAATTTACAACAGAGAGAGAGACACACCAGGAGCACCCACAGAACCAGAGCCACAGAACAACATCACCCATACACCATCCACGCACCTTCCAGCACACACCCCAACACATCACCCCACACACCCTCACATACACCACACACACTACACCCATGGCACAACAAAGACACCCAAGATTCTTTGAGGAGGAGCTAAGGGTCATGGTGGAGGAAATAATTCAGGTAGAGCCACAGCTATTCAGATCACAGGTGCAGCAGAAATCTATTGCTAGGAAGATAGAGCTATGGTGGAGAGTCGTGGACAGGGTTAACGCCGTGGGGCAGCACCCAAGAACCATGGATGACATCAGGAAGAGGTGGAAAGACCTACGGGGGAAGGTACGTTCAATGATTGCAAGACACCAGATAGCAGTACAGAGGACTGGTAGTGGACCCTCACGTCCTCCCCCACAACTAGCAACATGGGAGGAGCAAGTCTTGGCAATCATGAATCCTGGTAAGACAAATCTTAACTACTTTCACCCCCTACCTGCATTCCATCACAACCCACCCCTCCCAGTACTCAGCACTGCATGCAACAAAAAAATGCATGGACACCACTCACAGGCCTGCATGGACACCCATCACCACAGCATGCACAGTAGTGACAATCACTTAGCCAACCAAATTACAACTCACACAAGCCAAAGCTGCCTTGGCAATAACAACCATAGAGGGAAACACACCCATGCATAAGATGTCACATGCAGTAACAATAATACTGCATTTAAATACCCACAGGACCCCCACACAACGTCACCGGAGAGGAGGTGCCAGCAACATCCACTCCACCCCCAGAAGAGGCCCACAGTGATGACAGCAGCTCTGCACACCTGGATATGGATGACCAACCTGGCCCATCAGGGACCTCTGCACAGTCGGTTACCCAGGCACAGGCCCACACCACTGTCCTCAGGACACGTCAGTCAGCAGTGTGTCAACCACAACAGGGACCCCAGGCAACCCCCCAGACACAGGACAATCAGGGACCTGGGGTCGGTGGCAGTGGGCACACAGTTCAGGGGACAGAGGCACAGGACAACAGGGAAGCTGGGAGGACTGCTGTGTGATAGGGTGAGGACAGGCCCAGGGAACCGACTCTCCACAAGGCACTCACCAACATCCTGGGAGCATGCCAACATTCCCAAGAGAGCATGGGCCAGATATTGGCCAAGTTGCAGGAGACCCAGGGGCTGCAGGAGGAACAATACCTGGGGATCAGGGAGGACCTGAAGGACATCCGCACCACCCTGGTCACCATGGCAGGGGTGCTGGCAAACATGGTCAACACCATGAGGGAGGCAGTGGCACACCAACAGGTGCCTGACACTAGCCACACCGACAAACAGCCTTCCACCTCCGCTGTGGCTAGCGGACAGGAGGCCCCGCCACAGGAATAACAGGCCACCAACATCCCACCCCCTGCAGAAGGAGAACCACCTCGCAAACGGTCCCTGTGATCCAGCAGAAGCCAGAGAACACTGACAAGACCCCCGCTAGGAAATAAGACTCCACTGATTGTCACCCTTGTTTCCCACTCTGTCACCCTGTCCACCTTGAACTGACATTGCTCCCCTTCCTATGCCCCATTGGACAATGCACCTGTGACACCAATAGACTGGACCCTATCCTGGACTCTCCTCCACCATCACCCAAGCCCATTGAACATCCCCATTTACTTCACAGCACTTAAATAAATACCCTTGGAAAAAACAAGTATTTAGTATGTCAAATGATTTAAGGATGTAGTTGTTTAACAATCTGTAAACATTGCAAATAGACAGTACAGTGATGTCCACATAGTTATGACCTGTAATGTGCTGCAGTCAATACACCAGGAGCCACAGAAGGGCACAACTATCTGCAGATAGACATCATAAAGGGTACAATAAGTGGCCTTTATAGTGGGAACAACAGCCAGCCAGAGAAAATCCACTTCACAAAACAGCAATGGAAGGTGAGGTTATAGTGTCTTACCTGTGTCTCACTGGAAGTATTGTTGTATTATAGTTGCTCCGTTGTCCACATCCTCTTCCTCAGCCTCCTCTTCATCACTGTCCACAGGCTCCACCGCTGCCACACGACCATCTCCAGCCTCATCCTCCTGCAGAAAAGGCACCTGGCATCTCAAGGCCAAGTTGTTCAGCATGCAACATGCAACGATGATCTGGCAGACCTTCTTGGGTGAATAGCACAGTGACACACCTGTCAGATGGAGGCACCTGAACCTGGCCATCAGGAGGCCAAAGGTGCACTCAATTATCCTCCTTGTTCCCCCATGTGCCTCATTGTAACGTTCCTCTGCCCTTGTCCACGAATTCCTCACTGGGGTCAGTAGCCATGAGAGATTGGGTTAACCAGAGTCACCTGTAAATATCGAGAGATACCTGCTAGCCAGACACTCAGCCTTAGGGCCAACCCCACACCCATATACCAACAGACACTGGGTAGAGACCATGGGCTCACCTAGTAGCCACACCCTGTGTCTCTGGAGTTCAGCCATCACATAAGGGATGCTGCTATTTCTCTGGATAAAGGCATCATGCACAGACACAGGATACTTTGCATTTACATGGGAGATGTACTGGTCCGCCAGGCACACTATCTGCACATTCATAGAGTGAAAGCACTTTCCATTTCTGAATACCTGTTCATTTCTCCGGGGGGGGGGGCAAAGACAATATTTGTACCATCAATAGCACCAGTGATGTTGGGGATATGTCCCAGTGCATAGAAGTCAGCCTTCACTGTGGCCAAAACCTCCACCTGGGGGAAAAAGATGTAGCTGCGCATGTGTTTCATCAGGGCAGACAACACTATGGTCAGCACGTTTGAGAACATAGGCTGTGACATCCCTGCTGCCATGGCCTCTGTCGCTTGGAAGGAGCCACTTGCCAAGAAATGGAGCACTGACAGGACTTGCACAAGAGGGAGTATCCCAGTGGGTTGACAGATAGCTGAGATCAGGTTTGGCTCCAATTGGGCACACAGCTCTTGGATTGTGGCACTATCAAGTCTGTAGGTGAGGATAATGTGCCTGTCCTCCATTGTTGCCCGATCCACCAGGGGTCTGTACACGGGGTTATGTTTCCATCTCCTATTCATCCTCAGTGGTTGAACTCAAGGGGGAAAAGCAGTGAGCAGGTGGTCATATACATATCCTCAGAGTAAAATACCTTACATGTTGTGACAGAAACAATATGTGAACGTGTAGTTCCGTAAATGTACCTTTGTCTGCTGTGACGCAGTTAGGTGTCATGGCCTGTTCCCCCCTGAAATGGTGGCTGTCTGACCTGTGTGGAGGGACAAGTGGGAATGAGGTAACTCCGTTGATGTTGCGCGATGTTGCGGGAGGCGGTCAAGGACCGACATGCAACACCTCATTGGTTATCATTGGGCCCTATGGGTTCCAGTAGCCAATGGTGATGTATGTCGGCGGTGACGCTACGCACCGCTGCAGATGTGACCGCCATTTTCAATCTGTTCACTAACTTGCTACCTGACCTTCAACAGGAGAGGACCTACACTGCAAGTGCTGCTGTGACCTGTGTCTGGAAGCGACCATGGCTCAAGTGTCTGGGGAAAGGGCCCCTGCCTTCACTTCTGAGGATTTGGAGAGACTGGTGGATGGGGTCCTACCACAGTGTCGTTTACTTTATGGTCCTCCAGACCAACAGGTGAGTACACTGTGAGCACGATGCATGGAGCATGAATGCATGGAGTGCTGTGTGTGTGAGCCTTGTGTAAGGGGGGGTGGTTGAGGGGTCCTGGGCAGAGTGCTGCATGTATGGTGGTCAATATCTGTGCGAAAGGGGATGGGAGGGATATGGTGGGCCATGAGTGTAACAAGCCAGACTGTATGACTAATACCTTTTTCAATGTATCTTTTTCTGCAGGTCAGCTCCCATCAGAAAAAGGGTATTTGGCGTGCCATCGCCAAGGATGTGCGGACTCTGGGGGTCTTTGACAGGCGGAGCACCCACTGTCACAAATGGTGAGAGGACCTGCGCCGCCGGGCAAGGAAAACGGTGGAGGCCCAGCTGGGGATGGCCTCCCAACGAGGAAGGGGTGCCCGTTGTACCCTGACCCCCCCCCCCCCGATGTTCCGCATCCTGGCAGTGGCCTATCTGGAGTTGGATGGGCACTTGAAGGCATCACAGCAGCCACAAAGGGGTGAGTACTGTTTCAGATTCAGAAAAGTGTGTGTGTTGAGGTGTTATCTGGGTGGGGGATGTGGGTCTGTGAGGTCTGATGCACTCCAACCCCAAATATGCTAGTGGGCATCTACTACTGGGCAGGGTCCTGTGGGTTTCAGCTGTGCTGCTATTGGCGTTAGGCATTGTTCTCCATGGCCTGTTGACTAGCATTGTAACTGGTAGTGCATTGCCTAGTGCATAGGGCTGTTCCCTGTGTGTTGTGTATGCCAACGGTGGTGTTGTTGCTGGCATTGACCAAGTGTATCCTCTGTCTCTTCCACCCCCCTTTTTGTCTTGTCACCCTGTCCTTGTATGCATTAGCATCATCTGGCGGAGGAGCAGAGGCACTGGCGACAGAGGGAGCTGCATCCAACATGGCCCATGCGGCCGAATCCACCGACGGTGAGGGCACCAGTGGGCTAGGCGGTGAGGGAGGCTTCATGGCAGAGACTGGAGGGGACAGTTCGGACAGCAACACCTCCTCCAATGGAAGCTCCCTATGGCGGTGGAGGACACCTCTGTGGCCATCCCAATTACAGGCACTGCCACCACCACTGTACCAGCACCACCCTCCCAGCAGCCCCTCAGAGTGTTTCCCGTGCCCGCTCCACCAGGAGGGTGGGCATCTCCTTTGCCCCAGGCACCTCAGGCCCTGCCCCAGTCAGCCCTGCTGCCCTCAGTGAGGAGTCTATTGACCTCTTGTGATCCATCTCTGTTGGGCAGTCAACCATAGTGAATGACATACAGGGTCTGGCAGGGCGTTTGCAACAAACAAATGCATTCCTGGAGGGCATTCACTCTGGAGTGGTGGCCCAATAGAGATCTTTCCAGGCTCTGGCCTCCTCCCTGATGGCAGCCATTGTTCCTGTCTCTAGACTCCCCCCTCCAACTTCCTCTACCCACACCCATTCCCCTCAACCCCAGCCTATCCCAAGCACACCTTCAGACTAGCATGCACTCAAATCAACACACAGAAGTGGCTCAGGCAAACACAAGCACCACACTTCATCCCACAGGCACTCACACAAGCACCATCCAGATGCAGACACACCAACATCCACTGCCTCCACTGTGTCCCCCTCCTCTTCCTCGTCCACCTCCCTCCCAGTAGCGTCTCCCCTTACACCTGCATGCACTACATCCTCATCCACAACCCCCATCACCATCACGCCTATCACTACACGCCCCTCACTAGCAGTCACCACCCCCACATCCATGCACACGTCCTCTGTGTCCTCTCCAACTGTGTCTGTGCCCCCTCCTCCCAAAGTACACAAACGCAAGCACTCAGACACCCAACAGCCATCCACCTCACGACAGCATCCAGCCCATGCACCTGCACCCAAACACAGCAGACATACAACTTCTACCGCCACTCCCTCTTCCTCCACTCCCAAATCTTCACCCTCTTTGAGCCCCAGTGTCCCTAAATAGCTTTTCCTGTCCACCCTTGACCTACTCCCTGCCCCTTCTTTCCCCACATCCTTCACTTCGGGCCAGAGTGGTCAGGACCAAGGCTAGCACCTCAGCCACCAAGTTCACGGCCACTGTTGTTTCTGCAGCTACTGCAATTGTGAGAGGCACTGTGAAGACACCCTTTCACACAGCCAGTGTGCCTGCACCAGCTGCCGAGGGCAAAAATTGAGCACCAGCTAGCAAGTGCAAGGAGGCACCACCAGCTGGCAGAAGCAAGGAGGTACCACCAGCTGGCAAACGCAAGGAGGCACTACCAGCTGGCAGAAGCAAGGAGGCACCACCAGCTGGCAGAAGCAAGGAGGCACCACCAGCTGGCAGAAGCAAGGAGGCACCACCAGCTGCCAAGGGCAGGAAGGGAACACCAGCTGCCAAGAACATTGACAAAGGCACAGATGCCGGAGGCAGGATGGATATGGAGCCTGGTGCTGGAGCAGCATCTGGGCAAACAACACCAGCCATGGCACTTCAGCCGCCGAAGGTTGTGGGGGAAGGGCCTCCCCTCACCACAGGCAGCACTGTGGACAGCACCGCCGCCAGCACCGCCACCTGCACTGCCCCCCAGCACCGCTGCCACCACCACTGCTAGCAGCAGCAGCCCCAGTGGGAAGTCATCTGAGGCTGCGGGGGAAGGGCTGGAGCCTTCCCCAACCACAGGCAGCACCACCGCCAGCACCGCCGCCAGCACCGCCGCCAGCACCGCCACCTGCACCACCACCACCACCACTGCCAGCAGCAGCAGCCCTAGTGGGCAGCCGTCCGAGGCTACAGGGGAAGGGCTAGAGCCTGCCCCAACCACAGGGAGTACCGCCGATAGCACCGCCGCCAGCACTGCCACCTGCACCACCACCACCACCACTGCCACCACCACTGCCAGAAGCAGCAGCCCCACTGGGCAGCCGTTCGAGGCTGCGGGGGGAGGGCTGTAGCCTCCCCCACCACAGGCAGCACCACTGCCAGTCCCACCACTGACCAGCCATCACCGCTGGTGGGCAGTGTGTGGTCGTGCCGCCATGGGCTGTAGTGCGTCCTGGCCCCTGCAAAAACTGTAGGTGTGACACCCAGTTGGGAGACTGTGACCTTGCATCCTCCAAGGTCTGCATCACAGGGTACAAGGCCCCCTCCAGAACCACTGGAAGAAGGCATCCACTCACCCCCTCCTTGCCAGGATGAAGCACACTGGGCACAAGGCCCCGTAGAGAACCAGTGAAAGAAGGCATCTACTCACCCCCTCCTTGCCAGGATGAAGCACACTGGGAACAAGGCCCCCTCCAGAACCTCCGAAAGGAGGCATTCACTCACCCCCTCCTTGTCAAGATGAAGCACACTGGGCACAAGGCCCCCTCCAGAATCACTGGAAGAAGGCATCCACTAAAGAGACTTTGGCTTTGCACTCCCCAGGACCAAGCAGTGGGTAAATCACCCACTAGAGAGACTGTGGCTTTGCACTCCCAGGACCAAGCAGTGGGCAAACCACCCACTTTAGAGACTGTGGCTTTGCACTCCCCAGGACCAAGCAGTGGGCAAACCACCCACTTGAGAGACTGTGGCTTTGCACTCCCCAGGACCAAGCAGTGGGGAAACCACCTTCTAGAGAGACTGTGGCTTTGCACTCCCCAGTACCAAGCAGTGGGCAATCCATCCACTTGAGAGACTGTGGCCTTGCACTCCCCAAGACCAAGCAGTGGGCAAATCACCCACCGGAGAGACTGTGGCCTTGCACTCCCCAGGACATCACAGAGGGCATGAAACCCCCTCCAGGAGCAGTGGCGTTGTACCATCTTCCGGCTGAGGTGCCCCCTTCGCCTTCCCCCTGAGGTGCCTGTGTATTTTCAACCTGATGCCCCAGCAGTGTTCGCTCCGTATTGAGGCAGGAGTCAAGTGGGGCCTTGGTCTATGTGATATGGCCCTGTGGGCCACGGACATTTTGGACTGGGCAGTGCCCCTCCATTTGTATATATTGTAGATAATGCTTTATGCTTTGAGGACATTTTTCTCGAAATTTATATTATTACACTGACTTTACTCACTTCCTTTTGTCCTTGCATTATTTCTGAGGGTTACGGGGTGGATATGTAATGTTGTTGCATCTGTTTGTGTGTATGGTGTTGGGGGTGGGGGTAGGGGTGTTGTGTGTTGCATGTTCGTGAGTGTGTCACTCACTTTTTCATCCCACCATCCCTTGTGTGCTAGGTGCGGTACTCACTGTCGTCGCCTTCGCCGCTGTTCGTGTTCCTGGTGTAGGAGGAGGTATACCAGCATGGGTAACACCTGTAGTTCGGGCTCCATGAGTTTGTGGTTCTTCCTTGAGTGTCCAGAGGTGAGTCATTTCCCTTTTGTGTACTATTTCCGCCGTACTTTTGATGGTGTTAGTACCGCCCCGGAAAAGCTGGCGGATTGGCTTGTTGTAATAGGGTGGGAATATTCTCTTCCGCCTGGCTGTTGGCGGTTACCACCGCAGTGCTTGTTGCTACCGCCGTGGCGGTCGGAGTGTTAAAGTGGCTGTCTGTGTTGGCAGTTTTCGCCGTGGTCATAATTCAATTTTTTTTACTGCCGGCCTGTTGGCGGTATTACCACCGCTTTATCTCCGACAGCCAGGGTTGCAATGAGGGCCATTGTTTTGAAAAATATTGATGTTTTTAATATCATTTTTAATAATGTAATGAATAAAACTATTGTATTGTTTTTTTTTTTGTATTTTTATGTGTTTTAGTTGATATATTAGCTTAACCACTTCGCTGCCAGGCCTTTTCCCCCTCAGGTGCCAAGCCTTTTTGTGGCTATTGGGAGCAGTTCACGCATAGGCCTGCATAACTTTGTTGTCCACGTAAGCTACCCAGGCCAAATTTGCATCCTTTTTTTCCAACAACCTAGGGATTCTAGAGGTACCCAGAGTTTGTGGGCTCCCCTGAAGGAGACCAAAAAATTAGCCAAAATACAGCAAAATGTTTTTTTTTTTTTAAATGCAGAAGAAGGCTAGTGATTTTTTCCCTAAAAATTGCATCAACAAAGCGTTTGTGGTGCTGAAATCACCATCTTCCCAGCTTTCAGGAACAGGCAGACTTGAATCAGAAAAACACATTTTTCAACCCAATTGTGACATTTTACTGAGACATACCCCATTTTTACTATTTTTTGTGCTTTCACCCTCCTTCCAGTTAGTGACAGAAATGGATGTGAAACCAGTGATGGATCCTGGACAGCTAATCATTTCTGAAAAGTAGGCAAAATTCTGAATTCAGCAAGGGGTCATTGTGTAGATCCTACAAGTTTTTCCTACAGAAAATAACAGCTGAAATAAAAAAATATTGAAATTGAGGTGAAAAAAACTCGTATTATTCTTGTGATGTCAGATTTATTTTTTAAAGCAATATACTGTTACATTTGGTGGACTCTTCTGGTTGTGTGGATATACAGGACTTCTAGGTTCTTCAAGAACCCTACGTACCCAGCGCCAATAACTGAGCTGCACCTTGAGTTTTCATTCTATACCGGGTATACAGCAATTCATTTGCTGAAATATAAAGAGTGAAAAATAGATATCAAGGAAATGTTTGTATTTCCACAATGGGCACACAAGAAGGTATTGATAAGCAGTGGTTATTTGCACATCTCTGACTTCCGGGGTGCCCATACTAGCATGTGAATTACAGGGAATTTCTCAAATAGACATCTTTTTTAAACACAGTCTTACATTTGGAAGGAAAGAATGTAGAGAAAGATAACAGGCTATAACACTTATTTTGCTATTCTGTGTTTCCCCAAGTCTACCGATAAAAATGGTAACTCACTTGTGTGGGTAGACCTAATACCCGCGACAGGAAACGCAACATGGACACATCACATTTTTACATTGAAAACGGAGTGTTTTTTGGAAAGTGCCTAGCTGAGAATTTTGGCCTCTAGCTCAGCCGGAACCTATGAAAACCTACCAAACCTGTGCATTTTTGAAAACTAGACACCTAGGAGAATCAAGGATAGGGTGAGTTGTGGGGCTTTCACCAGGTTCTGTTACCCAGAATCCTTTGCAAACCTCAAAATGTGGCTCAAAAACACTTTTTCTTCACATTTCAGTGACAGAAAGTTCTGGAATCTGAGAAGAGCCACAAATTTCCTTCCACCCAGCATTTCCCCAAGTCTCCCAATAAAACTGGTACCTCACTTGTGTGGGTAGGCCTAGTGCCCACAACAGGAAATGCCCCAAAACACAACATGAACACAACACATTTTCCAAAGAAAACAGAGCTATTTTTTACAAAGTGCCTAGCTGTGGATGTTGCCTCTAGCTCAGCTGGCACCTAGGGAAACCTACAAAACCTGTGATTTTTTTTAAACTAGACACCTAGGAAAATCCATGATGGGGTGACTTGTGGGGCTCTCACAAGGTTCTGTTACCCAGAATCCTTTGCAAACCTCAAAATCTGGCCCAAAAAACACCTTTTCCTCACATTTCGGTGACAGAATGCTCTGGAACCTGAGAGGAGCCACAATTTCCTTCCACCCAGCATTCCCCCAAGTTTCCTGATAAAAATGGTACCTCACTCGTGTGGTTAGGACTAGTGCCTGCAACAGGAAATGCCCCAAAACACAACGTGGACACATCACATTTTCCCAAAGAAAACAGAGCTGTTTTTTGCAAAGTGCCTAGCTGTGGATTTTGGCCTCTAGCTCTTCCGGAACAAATGGAAACCTACCAAACCTGTGCATTTTTTAAAACTAGACACCTATGGGAATTCAAGATGGGGCGAGATGTGGGGCTCTCACAAGGTCCTGTTACCCAGAATCCTTTGCAAACCTCAACATTTGGCCAAAGAAACACTTTTTCCTCACATTTCGGTGACAGAAAGTTCTGGAATCTGAGAGGAGCCACAGATTTCCCAATAAAACATCTCCCAATAAAAATGGTACCTCACTTGTGTGGGTAGGCCTAGTGCCCACGAAAGGAAATGCCCTAAAACACTATCTGGACACATCAAAATTATCAAATACATAACTACCTGTTTTTGTGGGGGTGAGGGACCTGCGTTTTTGGTCATGGGCTCAGCAGCCATCTAGGGTAACCTACCAAACCCAAACATTTTTGAAAACTGTACACCCGAGGGAGTCCAGGAAGGTGTGACTTGCGTGGATCCCACAGTGTTTTCTTACCCAGAATCCTCAGCAAAGCTCAAATTTAGCAAAAAAATCAAATTTTTCCCACATTTCTGTGTGGGATCACTGAACTGGGACAAATTTCCTACCACCCAACGTTCCCCTCAGTCTCCAGTAAAAATGATACCTCACTTGTGTAGGTGGGCCAAGTGCCTGTGACAGGGAAGAGCCAAAAAAAATTCGACATTGAGGGGAAACCAAGGCAGATCCAAAAGAGCAGTTTGAAAAAAAATATTTTTAGGCTGACAAATAGGGCAGAATTTATATCGGTATATATGCGACAATGCTGGGTGGTAGGAATTTTGTGGATTCCTGAAGATTCCGGAAGGTTCCATTAGAAAAATGTGGGAAAAATTTGGAGGATTGCAGGGCATTGTGGGTAAGAAAATGGTGCAGGGTGCATGTGAAGCACACCACTCTGGACTCACCCAGATGTTTAGTTTTCACTTGTATCTAGGTCTTGTGGATTTTTCCACATGGCAGCGCCCCAAAGTCCAAAAAGTGTAGCTCTGACCTTTCCAAGTGGGATGATTTTGAGAGTTAGCCAAGCTCTCATGGCCGAAATGTAAAACGAAAACCCAAAATAATCAAATGTTCTCTTGCTTGCCATGAGATCAAATGTTTTAGTGTGTGGGGGGAGAGCTGAAACACTGTTAACCCCTTCAGTTGGGGTGGGGGCATAACCATGCCCATACTGGTTGGTAGCCACCAGCCCACTATCCTTTATTAATTCCCTGGCATCTAGTAGGCTTTCTGCCCCCCCCCAGGGAGTGGATCGGGACTAATTGCCCCATCTGCCCAACGGTGGGCAGAACAACTTTGTCCCCATTTATTTAGGGTGTGGGTATGGCCTTACTCCACCCTCTTTTTTTGAAAAATAAATTCCCTGGTGTCTGGTTGGTTTTCTGTCCCCCTGGGCGGCAGATGAGCCTTATGAAAATATGCTGATCTGCCCCCAAGGGGGGCAGAAATGGCCTAAAATAAATTTGCCCCCCAGAGGAGCGACCCTTGACTAAGGGGTCGCCCCCTTGCATGAAATTGGTACAAAATTAAAATCCCTGATGTCGGCAGATTGGCCTAAGAAAAATAGTCCGATCTGCCCCCAAGGTGGGCACAAATGGCCTAAAATACATTTGACCCCAGGGGAACGGAACGACCCTTGACTAAGGGGTCCCTTCCCATCTTTAAAAAAAAAAGAAAAAAGAAAAATCCCTGGTGCCTAATCCTTTCTGCCCCCCTTGGGGGCATACCAGCCTAATTAAAATAGGCTGATCTGCCCCCAAGAGGGGCCGAAATGGCCTAAAATAAATTTGCACCCCCAGAGGAGCGACCCTTGCCTAAGGGGTCGCTCCCCTGGAGTGAACCTGACCTAAAAAAAAAAAAAACTGGTGTCTAGTGTTGTGGGCTAATAAAAATAGGCTGATTGGCTCCCCTGGTGGGGCGGGGGTTGGCAAAAAAGGCCTAATAAAACAATTGCCCCCGGGGGAGCGACCCTTGCCTCAGGGGCCACTCCCCTTATGAAACAAAACAAAAACAAAAACAAAAAACAAAAAAACAAAAAAACAAAACAATCAATATAGGCTGCTCTGCCACCATGGAGGGCGGAAAAGGCCTAATTATTATTTCCCCCCAGGGGAACGGCCCTTGCCCAAGGGGCTGCTCTCCTTATTACAAAAATAAAAGCAAAACAAAATCCTTGGGGTCTAGTGGGCATTTCTGCGATCAGGCTGCAGAAATGCTCAGAATTACATCAAAAGAAAGGAAAGCCTGCCCCCTCCTCCCGAGCGGAAGAGAAATGCTTAGCATTTCTCTTCCGCATCAGCTCAATGGGGGGTGACCTCTGATGAGGTCAGCACATGATTGCATGCTGACGTCATCAGACGTCACTGGGAGGGGGGTTCGGGGTGGAAAGGGAAGAGATTCCTCTTCTATCCTTGCCCATGGGAGGAGGGTGGGTTCCGGGTACAGGACGAGGTGGTTACATCCGTGGCGCCTGAGCGCCATGCCTCCGGATGTAACCACCTTGTCCTTGGCACCCAAAGGGTTATCATGTTACTGTTGTTTGTATAAAAGTTATTTTTTAAATATAGTTTCTGATTTGAAATTTGAAATGATTTAGATTTTTAAATTACAATTTTTTTTACAGTAATCAGTAATCTATAGTGTAGTAGTAGATTGTTGGGTTTATAGCGGATAGGATGGGAAGTTCATTAGTTAATAATTAAGAATTATTCAAAACATTGTACTTGAATATAAGATTGATATTTATTTTGTAAATTATGTAATATTGATTTATTTAAGTTATATGTTACTTACAGGCTTTTAGTTTTGTAGTGGATTAGGGTGGAAAGCTAATTAGATAATTAGCAATTATTCATTATAATTAATTATTTGATTTTAATTTATGTAATATTTATTTTACTTATGTTTTAGTTGTGGGCTGATAGGTTTGAAAGGGTATGGATTGGGAATTTAATTAGGTAAGAAATAAAAATGTGTTAATTTAAAAATAATTATTTTTCAATTCTGTTAAATATTAAACACTGATTTATTTTACCGTTATTTCAGTTGTGCTATGTTAGGTGTGTAGGGATGTGGGATGGGATGGTAATTCATTACTAATTAATTATTATTATTTTTAAAGAAATTAATTGAATTTTAAATATTTAAATAATGGGATACTTATTTTTTCCAATTATATTTAGTTGCAGGATACTAGGGTCTAGATTGGGAAATTAATTAAGCAATAATTATTGACAATATAATGAATCATTTTTAATTAATTATTTAATTGATATTAAGTATTTAAATTATGGAATACATATTTGTTTAGTTTTATTTTAGGTGTGAGCTGCTAGGTATGTGGGGGTATAAGGTGTGTAGTTAATTATTAATTGAATAACAGTTATTTATGAATAGTAATTATGTAAATTGTTTAATGTTTTATTACATATAAATGTTTTTATGTTAATAAATATTTTTTATATTACACGTTTAAAAAAAAATTCTACATTAATGGTGATACTGCTGCATCCAGGGGCTACATTTAAACAAGCCTTTGAACCCCCACTTGGTTTTTTTCTTTTCTTTTTTTTCCGCAGATCCGCCATTTTCCATCTGACTTTTTTTAATGCTTTTTTGTTCTTTAGGTCCATTTGGGACCACAGCATCAGAGCTAAGGGGTCAGGGTGCCCCAACCATTGCCGTTTTACTTATTTTAAATCTTTATTTCAGGCACCCAGCTGAAGCACAGTCTCAACATGGCTACCAACACTTCCTTGTTGAAGTGTTGGCAGCCAAGCAGATCTTAGCACGAGATTGGGAGGATTTGCGTAGCCTTCGTGCCCCTATATAAACACATTTTGATTTTCTTTAATTTCTCAAAAACTACTGAATGGATTTGTAGGGGCTGAGAAAAACGGGGGTCCCAAAATACATTTTCCCAATGCAATTTCCCCCAGGGATTTTTAACACGACTACAGCCCGAACGGCTAAATGGAATTACACTGAATTTAGCAGTAAGGTAGATCGTGGTCCAGAAAGATCTTTTTTTGAGACTTGGTGTAAATCAGCTCAGTAGTTTTGGAGTAATTAAATAAATAAGAATTTTTTACATTTAGGAAGAGGATCCTATGCAGATCTTACAGCTATCATTCAGAGATCTGATTGATTTCCAGCCTTTCATCCAGGAAGTAGTTGCGTTCCAAGAAAAAGGTTACAGAAACACAAAAGGGGCAGGGTATTCCTACCCTGACCCCCTAGGTCTGGTGGGGGAGACCCACAAGGACCCCGTTGGAGGTCAAACATTTTTTTTTTTCATTTTTGTTGAACAATCACTGTGGATCCATAAACTTGCAAAGAAAGTTTTTCAAAGGGCCTAGCTCTCCCAGTGCTACAGCATCACGCTTGCTCCTATTGTATTGCTTTTTCCCCCATTTTTTGAGTGCCTTTTCCTTGGCTTTTCCCTCTTAATCACTCCTTTCTGCTTGCTTTTTCCCCTGTTTTTTTGTGAATCCTCTCTTTGCTTTTCTCTTCTTTTTACTGCTCTCTACTTGCTTAATTCACTGTTTATTAAGGGGGTTATTCTAACTTTGGAGGAGTGTTAATCCGTCCCAAAAGTGACGGTAAAGTGACGGATATACCACCAGCCGTATTACGAGTTCCATAGGATATAATGGACTCGTAATACGGCTGGTGGTAAATCCGTCACTTTTCCGTCACTTTTGGGACGGATTAACACCTCCTCCAAAGTTAGAATAACCCCCTAAGTGTCTTCTTCTTGCTTTGCCTATATTTTCACTGTTTTCTGCTTGCTTTTAACCCATTTTTGTGTGTCCTCTTCTTACTTTTCTCTTGTTTTTATGGCCTTCCCTTTGTTTTTATCCTTTTTTTGTTTGCGCACTCCTTGCTTTTCCCTTGTTTTCCCTGTTTTTTCCCCCCATTTTTGTGTTCTGTCTCCTTGATTTTTCACCCACTTTTTTAGTGTCTTCTCCTTGCCTTTCCCTCATTTTACATGCTTTTTCCTTGCTTTCCCCATGTTTGTGTGCCTTCCCCTTGCTTTTCCCTCATTTCCCCTGGCATTTTCCCCATCTTTTGTGCCTGCTCTTCCCATTTCACTCATTTTCACTTCCTCTTTGCTTTGTCACCCATTTTTTGTCTGCGTTCTCCTTGCTTTTCCCTCGTTTTCACTGCTTTCTTGTTGCTTCTTCTCTCGCTCTTTGTGTATCCTGCTTGCTTTTCCCTCGTTCGCACTGCTTTCCCCTTGTTTTCAATTTTTTCATAACATCGCCTTGTTTTTCCCTTGTTCTCACTACTTTCTCCTTGTTTTTCCCTCATTTTTGTGTAACTTCTTCTTTCTTTTCACTCATTTTCACTGCTTTCTACTTGCTTGTCCCTCATTGTCACTGTCTTCCCATTGCCTTTTACCCTGTTATGTGTGCCCATTCCTTGTTTTTACTGCTTTCTCCTTGCTTCCCCCCATGTTTTGTGCCCTTTCTCCTTGCTTTTACTCCTATTTTTTGTTTGCCCACTCCTTGCTTTTCCCTTGTTTTCACTGCTTTCTCCTTGCTTTTCCCCCATTTTTTGTGACCTGTCTCCTTAATTTTTTCTTGTTTTAACTGTTTTCTCCTTGCTTCCCCCACAATTTTTGTGTCCTGTTTCATTCATTTTCCTTGTTTTCACTGCTTTCTCCTTGGTTTTTCACCCATTGTTTAATTGCTTTCTCCTCGCTTTTTCCTGATTTTACCTGGTTTCTCCTTGCTTTCCAACCATTTTTTGTGTGGCTTCTCCATGGTTCCCTCATTTTTACTGATTTCTCATCGCTTTTTTCCCCTATTTTTTGCGTGCCTGCTATTTGCTTTTCACTGCTTTGTCTTTGCTTTTTTACCCATTTTTTGTGTGCCTTCTCCTTGCCTTTTCCTCGCTTTCACTGCTTTCTTTTCGCTTTTTATCTAATTTTTTGAATGCTTTCTCTTCTTTGTTCTTGTTTTTACTGCTTACTCCTTCCCTTTTCACCCATTTTTGTATGCTTTCTCTTTCACTTTCCCTTAATCTCACTGTTTTCTGCTTGCTTTTGCCCATTTGTGTCTCTCCTTGCTATTCCCTCGTTTTCATTGACTTCTTCTTGCTTCTGCCCATTGTTTGTCTGCCCACTCCTTGTTTTTCCCTCATTTTACATGCTTTCTCCTTGATTTTCCCCCATTTTTGTGTGCCTTCCCCATGCTTTTCCCTCACTTTCTCTGATTTTTTCTCACTTTTTCCTCTATTTGTTGTGTGTTTCTCTTTGCTTTTCCTTCATTTTTACTGTCTTTCCCTTGCATTTCCCCCTGCTTTTTGTGTGCCCACTCCTTGCTATTACTTTATTTTTCACTGCTTTCTCCTTGCTTTTCCCCCCATTAGTAGGTTGAGCACAGCGGTGTGCATGCCCTGCTTTTCCGACATGTTGGTATGTATCTTGGCTTTTAACAACGCCCACCTCACGCACATCTCTATCACTCGGTCGTGGACTTGCCCTTCAAAATTGTTTTCATGACATTGGTAAATGGTTTATGTTTGTCCCTCCTTGGGGGGGTTTATTACTGCCTGGGCTATCGCCCCCATTACATGGCTAATTAAAATTTTGCTGATAAGTTTAATTGGGAGTGGGAAAAATCTGGTTTGGACATTGCAACGCTAGTAGCTCTAACTCAAGCAAATGCCCATTGCATTGCAAATGCTTGTTTTTGTCCTGTCTCCTTGATTTTTCCTTTTTTTACTGTTTTCTCCTTGCTTTTCCATTCATTTTTTTGTGCTTTTTCCTTGCTTTTCCCTGATTTTACCTGCTTTGTCTTTTTTACCCATTTTTGTGTGCCTTCTCCTTGCTTTTTTTCCCTGTTTTACTACTTTATTGTTGCTTTTTACCTCATTTTGTGTACCTTCTTTCTTTTTTGTTTTCACTGCTTACTCCTTGCTTTTTCCCATTTTTGTGAAACTTTCCTTGCTTTTCCCTAATTTTCACTGCTTTTTCCTTGCTTTTCCCCTCTTTTTTATGGGCCTTCTCCTTGCTCTACCCTCATTCTCACTGCTTGGTTTTTCCCCGTTTTTTTAGTTCTCTCCTTGTTTTCCCCTCATTCTCACTGCTTTATCCTTGCTTTTCCCCTATTTTTTGTGTGCACTCTCTTGGGTTTTCTGTTGTTCTCACTGCTTTCTTATTGCTTTTTCTCTCATTATTTGTGTGCCTTCCCCTTGCTTTTCCCTTGTTTTCACTGCTTTCTCCTTGCTTTTCCCCCATTTGTATTTTCTGTCTCCTTGATTTTTCCTTGTTTTCACTGCTTTCTCCTTGCTTTTTTACCAATATTTTGAGGGTCTTCTCCTCGATTTTCCCTCATTTACCTGATTTCCCTTTCCCTTTCCTTTTATCCCATTTTTGTGTCTTCTTGCTTTTCACTCATGTTCACTTATTTCTCCTCACTTTTCCCTCTATTTTGTGTGTGCTACTCTTTGATTTTCCCTCATTTTTACTGGCTTCCCCTTGCTTTTTTCCATGTTTTTTGTTTGCCCACTCCTTGCTTTTCCCTCGTTTTCACTGCTCTGTCCTTGCTTTTCCCCCATTTTGTGTTTCCTATCTCCTTATTTTCACGGCTTTCTCCTTGCCTTTTCACCCATTGTTTTGAGTGCCTTCTCTCTGCTTTTCCCTTATTCTCACTGCTTTCTCTTTGCTTTTCCCCCAATTTTTGTATGCCTTCTCCTTGCTTTTCCCTCCTTTTCACTGTTGTTTTTTTATATATAATTTGGTATGCATATATTAATTCAACCAAGCAAAAGTTTCTTCTTAATAGGCTGAGCTGCACACAGGAGAGTTACTTATAGGTAGCTGGAAAGCTACCAGTAGATCATGAGCTGCTCATTGAAGAAACTTACTCTAGAGGAAGTGGAAAATTTAATTTTAGTTTTGAAATTTGAGATACTGCCCAAAGGTGTTGATAGTCAGCACACTATTTATTGAAATTACAGACATGGCACACCGAAATTGCACCCCTGGTTCTTAGTCCTGAACATGGTACAGAAACTGCAGACTATAAATGGGGACATTTTGCGGTCCTCTAATTTTATAGTGTGATCATTCATTACAGAAACTGTAGACTACGTAAGGGGACTCAAAAGGGGTCCAAGAGTTTCATAGTGTATGGTCTCAGTATAATGGTCTGAATGATGATCCCATGGATCGTAGAAGAGGACAAACACTGGACAAAAGTTAGATGTCTATTCTCCTGGTACAGAGACTATTGCACGTGAATGAGGGGAGCCATTACCTGTTGGCAGGACACCCCAAGAAATGTTTAGTAACTCAAACTTTTTTTTTTCAAATGTTGGGGAAAGGGTCTTTGACCTGGGGCCCTAGGTGTGCCCACCTGGACCCTACGGGAAAATTTCCTCTTGAGGTCAGAACCATCATATCTGCAAACTCAACTTAGAATGTGGGAACGGAACTGGACAATAGAATGGAAAGCTTGGTTGTCCAATGGGATTGATTTTGGTTTAAATATTTGTCCGCAACTACTCCTAACCTGGTTTTGAGGATAGTTCGACCTTCAATTCACATATCTTTAAATTGTTTTCAACCTTTCAAGACAAGAAACACTAATTTCTCACAACGTATTGAATATATTTATATACATCAAAGCAAATGCACTTCCCACAGGAAGATTTTTGTTTAATTCCACTTTCTCTCCACATTTGGTGTAAATTTATTAAGCATCTATATCTGTAGCTTTGAAAGAAAAATTCTAGGGGGGGTCAAAAAATGGAAATGTCACTTATTTTACCCTCTCCCCATTTATTTCCCTACTCCTGGGCCGTCTGTACAAAACTTGCCAAACACAAATCAGTTGAATTATTTTGAATGTTTTGTGCAGATTTGTTAACCCGCACAAAATTTGTAAATAATAAATTGTCTTTACAATGAAAACGCTGATCTAACCATAATCGGAGCGTCGCTATCACTGACCATATGATATTCACATGTATATTTATCTATGTAGAACATAATGTGTTATTTTTAACATTGCTGAATGTGTGTGGGTGCCATGATTCATGTTAGGTGAAACCCTGACTTGCTTATAATGTCCTGCCTCCCTCACTCTCTTAACAATAGTAATAACTAGCATGTTATACTCATCTGCACAAATTTATTTTATGCCATGAGGCATTTGTTCATGAGCAGTGTGTATAAACAAGAGCACATAGTCATATCCAGAGAACATGGGTTAAATCTGTAAAATCAGGTGTGTGAGGGTGGCGCAGATGTGTTCCTCTGTCAACTGATTGAAGAATAGATTTTGTATGATAATAAGCATTGGTTTCCTCAAGTAAGATAATTCACAAATGTGTAATAACGTATTTTGACCATGCATAGAGGTAATAAAGGAGTGAAATGTGTTCACCAACATACTTTTTCTAAATAACATTAATTGGTACATTTGCTTTTATTGGTGGAGCATAATATTGCAGTTCAAAAACAAGTGATGTGATTCTATGTTTTGTCAACTGTCACTGTCCATTCATGTCAACCTCGCACATAGACCTTTTCTCAAAAAGGAAAGAGAATATTCTATAACACACATTTTTCCTTCCCAAACTTCACAAGCCAATCCAATGTAGGTAACTGCACCAATGTATATTAAGAAGACAAACTGCCTATCTTAAAATAAAAAATAAACATACTGCAGATATTCTAAGACAGAGATGTTCATTATTGAACAGCATACATTTTCTAATTGATACACGTATGCAGTGTAATGAGGAAAAGGCAATTGCATAAAATATTCCTTTTGGTCGGAGGCCCCATATTTCTTTTACTTATATTTATCACTGTAGAAGAAGTTAGAAAGTCCATGCCAAATGTTAATACCTAACGTAATAAGGTAGACAGGGAAGGGATTCTTGGAAATGATCTGCCCTTATTAAGTGTCTTTCCTCCCTCCCCTTCTGTATAGGGGCATACAAAGTCTTGACATTTAGCACACATATAACAAGTAGATGACTTTTCCAAACCTTAGCTTGACTTCATAATAAACTACTGTTATTCTGGAGGCGGGCATCTATAATTGGTAAGTGGGCTGAATCTATATTGATACAAATCTTAATAGACTCTTCCAAACTAATGTTTAATTATATTTGATTAGAACATAGCTCATTTTGAATGGCACGGGGTAATTTTTCTTAGTTGAGATGCAAATGGGCATGAGCAGATGAAGTAGTTTTAACAACATGCAACATTCTTTAATAGAGCAATTGATATGACATTAAGGTTGTGTTATTTTATAAAGTATTTACATACACGCTGTCCTTGACCAACAAATATGTTAACATCTAGTGCAGATCTGACCTAGCAGTTTTGGTTGGACTCTCCCTTTTGAAGCAGTACCAACTCTAATTTTGCATGTAGATGGTCTTTGTCTAGAACAGCATAATAGGTACACAAATGGGCATGAAAATGGCGACCGAGAATTAAGCCAGAGTAGGTACCAGAGTCCGAGATTAATTATAGAATTCCATTTACTACTCTTCACTAATCTTCGGTTATTGTGTTTTTAACATTGGCAGGAGATCTGGGTGAATCTGAAGACAGAGTTTTTGAAGGCAGTGAAAGTTCACTTAGGAGGTTGCTGAAAAGTTATGTAATGTGGGGCAAGGGGAAAGCCTGTGGTGGGGAAGAAATAAGCAAGGAAAAATAACACGGAGGGAGCATAGAACACTGAGGAATGGTGCATTGGGAGTAAAACACATTTATAGTGCTATCATTGGTACTGAACGTATAAGGAGGCAATAAAGCTTGGGCCCTTATTCTCCATTTGCACCCTCACTTTTGTCTGCAGCTCACAAGTGAATAGCAGAACAATTATGAGTGTTTGTAATCCCAAAGCTACAATGTTCAGAGAAAATGGAACAGCTCGCAGCTCGACTGCATTACTGGTTGTTTACATGCAAACGGAGTACAAAATGGCCAAGCAATCCTTTATTCTCATTTAGTGGCCCTTATGTGGAAAGTAGGGCATAGGTCCAGCTTGAACTTTTGTATCCTAGTTTTGTTTTAATGTATCCTTCAATCGTTTCCAAATAATTTGCCATTCAGAAGCATCAGAATTATTGTCAAATAACGACAACGTAATGTCCCATATTAATTTAGTAAACACGTTTGAAGCCAGTCGATTGCTAACCATATTTTTACCTTCTTGGTTCTTCAAAACAGATCGTAATTTTCTGTTCCCAGTAGGTAATGTGTGCAAAAAAAATCTTTCCGATGTTGAAATAAAAAATATAGTCTAAAATGGTCCTCAATTTTCAGTACACCATTTTATAATTTAATAAAGCATATATTAAACGTGAGCTCAATTATCACCATTTGTCGTGTAGTTAATACTGACAAGATGATTCCTTCAAAGAAATTAGACTATGAAGATTGATTAAGTGGCCGGGCAAGTAATATTCATCTTGCTATTCCTAGGCTGAGTGCTCCAATCACAAGACTACCGGTTGATTGCATACTCAAACGTACTGGGCAAGCGATGAATTTTATATCGCTGTCAAGCAACATTATTTCTTGTCAAACTGTCAAAAATGAAAGATTTCAAGTGGAACAATTATGTCATTTTATAATCTGACATAGGACAGAGTATGGAACGTCTTGTTTTTGAGTATGTATGTTCCTGGACAAAGCTCGAACTAATGGTGTGTCAATTCAAAATAAAGTTAGTGATTTTGCATATGAAATCTACTATGTAGCGGATACCTATAGACTTTGCCCAGGTAAGCAACATTTTGAAATTTGGATAAGGTATGGCTGAAATATTGCTGAAGAAGTAGTACCATAACTGGCAGACCTTCATGGCCGTCAACACTGGGGATAATGGTTGGATTTACCTTTCTCGCCTGTTCTTGGAGCATGCTTTCTCTAGAGACACCACACTATTTACTAGGAGGTGAAATGTTAATTCTCCAAGCACTGTTGCTATTTCATCGACTGGGATTACCAGATATGTTCTCTTAAACGTTTATCATAATTGTTCAGAGCGGAATAGATGTTTGATGACCCGAATACTGAACATTTCGCCCACCGCTCCCCCAAAGAATAACGAGGGACAACAACATCATGGGTATGAGATTTTCTAGTACATCTACTTTCCACAATTACTGCTTGACTCCACAAGTACAGTTTCCATCTGTGAAAGTAGTTAGAGAGGTTACAATTGTAAAAAGCCGATTTAAAATTCTCGATAAAACATACTTTATAGAAGAGTAGGTATGCATCTGAAAAGTTGCAAAAAAAAATTTCCATTAGTTTTAAAAGCAGCTGCAAACTTCTATGCAGTGAGTAGCCAATTATTGTGCTTTTCTACAATTTCACTCATACCATGTGCATTTCGATTGTTATATGGGTTAAAAACCCCTCCATAACAATGAGGAGCCTTATTACTCAGTCATAGTAAACGGATCACCATATAACCTTTCAGAAAAGTTCTTCCTTATACTATTAAAACACCCTCTGCCCTTAGATGACAACAATTTCTCTGCCTTTTTGAAATCTCGTTTCTATCCTGCGGAGTTCATAGAAATATGCTTGGTTAAAATCAACTTATATAAAACTATGCACTGTAAATTCTGACACTTCCGTTTGAATCTCTTTTCAAACACTTGTCTTTGGCTCGCAATAATAGATGTCAGTTCTTCAGATGTAGTTCAAGCATGGGCTTCATATGAAGACTCAGCTTATGTCCATTGCATTTCTGAAGCGACTCGTCACTGAAGTTTTGTGCTATTTGACATCAAAGTTAGGCAAGAACCACCTGCTGAGTTCACATGCGTGGAGCAAAACATCTTCATATCACTAGTGCTAGACAAAAGTATTTTTCATATTAAACTCTCACAATCATGTGGATATATAGACAAATGCAGCCCTTGTTAAATCTCAGCTACAATACAATTAATTCATGCATCCGTCATGTATCTTTTGTCAAACGTTTCGAACTGAAACCACACTTATTCGTGTGATTTCCTTCCCTTTTGTTGCCATCCACTACAGAAATCCCATTCAACACAGCAAAAGAAAATATTTTTCATAGAATTCTCCGTGATTCTGCTGCAAGGTGCAATAAAAACACGTCAGATGGATTATGCAGAAAAAATATAGATGCACGCAGTCTGCATTTTCAGAGTTTAATAGCAAACTTGACATCGGCTTTCCGACCATCTAGTTGTAACACTTTATAATATATGCATGATGTGTATTGAAATACTGTAAAATTCATTAAATATGTTCACATTTTAGTATTAGAACTATATTTTAGATGGAGTCATGCATATTAAAGTATTATATAAAACATCTAGCATGTAAATAATTTAAAACATAATAAGTAGAACAGTGAGCAATATTAAAGGTACTTACCATGGTTCCCACTTCAACTGAAGTACACATAAACGACATTTTCATTGAGCGCACAACTACCCTGGAAAATATACAATCTTGCTTATGTTACCCCCTGCCCTGAAACACAAAACACCCACCTTTGAAAACATTAAACGGTGCACTAGGGTGTGTAGATGGCTTTCCACAGAATAGCTTCCAAGGCACAGTTAGAGATTCGGTTAGAATTCACAGGGACAGACGATCTCATGCTGGGTTAAACTACACGAAGTATGTCATTTCCTATTTTATCTATTTTTACTCCATTGAGCAATTCATGTCATACATTGTAATGTATAAAACAGCAGTGCATCTATAACCCATAGATATAGAATTGTATCCTAATAGATTCAGTAAAATAGCAGTGGTACATAGGCTTTCAGCATCAATAAAGCTTATTATGATTATATTCATAAGGTTAATAGTCAACAACATTCGAAAGATTCCTCTATTCTATACCACATTTTATTTTTAAAAAGATCATAAGTTTGCAACCAAAGATTTATATCCAAGACCAAATAAAGAGTTACATTCATTACACAAACTTTAGGCAGAGTTTATGTTGACAATTTTACATACAGAAGTGTGATGGAGAAAGAAGTAATGGTTGCTTATTGATATAATTTGACCTTGGCATTTTTACACCTCGTCTATTGAACTCGTGCTGAAGATGAAATCTTAATGTGTAGCATCCCCTGGCTTTCTCATTTGCCACCTGCTCTTGCCCACATCAGAACCCATGAGGTCTGATGATTCAGATAGTATATCCCTAGCCAGACAGCTCACAAGCCCAAGTGAGTGAGACTCGCTTTCATTCACTTAACTCATGTAAGGCCGCATCTGCAAGCTAATGACAGGATATGGTCAAAATATTTCAAATTTGGTGAGGTTGTCAGGCCAGCTGCATATGTCCATAACAAAGGGGAAGATGGGTTAGTTAGTGGCCGATCATGAAGTGATGAAGTGCCGGGTCAACACCTCAGAAGAAAGAGGAGGGATATTGTTCTGCATTAACCTTGCAGAGCAGAAGGAACCTACGATAACAACATGCTATCTTGTACCATTTCTATCTCAGTACTCCAGAGACCTACCAGTACCTACCCGCCCTTACTGATTATCCACTTTATAACATGTGGTTATATAGATTTCACTATATTGTAACATGTTATTTTACCTCTACATTACAATTGTATGTTGATTTAAAATGACATAATGTTAAATCTACAGATATTAGTTAAAAATGTAGTGCTCATTACTGTTTCTACGTACATATGGAATACATGGGCTTGATAAATTGTGTCTGTGGTGGAATGACCCTGTAGTAGCATTTCCAACAGGTATTTTTTGCCACATATGCTAATTTAAAGTCACAGTGGTGTTAGTTGCACTCACCACTGGATGAAGTGCTCTTCTGATAGTGAGGACTAGATAGCGAAATTTGATTCATGTGATATGGCTGCCACTCATTATGATGTATGAGATTGCTGAATAAGTATGGGAGTTTGGGGTTCATTACCTGTTTGTATACTAATGTTTTCCGAGAAAGCAACTTTCACTAGGTACATCCTGTTGACATTTTTCCTCTGCCATAAATGTGTGTTTTATGGTCTACTATCACACCATGCCCTGGCAGCAGGAAAACATCAAGAAATGATACATCGCTGCCGCAAAGCAGCGATGTGTCAAGTATTTTAACACTGTGGTACAACAGATCCTAACTCCATGCTTGCACCATATATATAAAACTGTGCACCATGGCGTGAGGATCCTGGTAGCATAAAAAAAAAATTATGCTAGCCTGTGCACTGAGTCGTAAGAAAAAATGACGCTATTGCTGCAAAAGTAACGCTAGGCTGAGTAGTGGCACGTATTTTAAGACAAGCCATCCTATCTCACTTTTGAGTGTTGAAACTGTCAAAAAACAGTCAGAAAATGCTGCATTTTGTGGAAGAAAAAACAGAACACATTACAGAAGCAGACATGAACAACACAGGAGACCAGAGATCCCAGGACAACCCCAGCAACCGAAGTACCAGCCAGGATGTCCAGACAGACTTCCAGGAGAAGGGGAAGAGGAAGTGCAGGTTTACAGAGGAGAAGAGTAACACCATGATCACTGAGGTGACGGAGCATCAACACCAGCTATTCGTCACCTCAGAATTGCTAGGTCAACAGTGAGGCAGAGGTCAAGAGGACAGAGATCGATTGTAAGAAGTGCTGACATGATTGCATGTGCAGGACAAAGGAGAAACTGGCTAGTAACCTCAAGGCAGCATTGCAGACCAGAGGTAGAAGTCCGGCACCCGAGGAGCAACTGGATAACTTGGAGGAGATAGTGCAACCATCATCCCAGAGGAGTTGGTGACAGAAGTCTTGGGAAAGGACACTGCAGCCTACGACAAACAACAAGTACAACAGGGTAAGTCGCAGTGTGGGGAAATGTTGCAAACAGGTAATGTAAGGTGCAGACAGCCATGTCCCAGTGCTACAATACACTGTTTGCAGATCAAAGGGTAGTATGCTGGCGCATCTATGTTTAAACAGCAAAGAAATGTAATGCGCACTGACAACTCAGAATTTGCACAGCCTAGTCCAGATCCTTCAGTGTACTCCCTGCAATGAGTGAAGTGTAGTATCAGTCCACGTTTACTTTTCTTTGTATTCTGGTACTTGCATTGCATTGTACTCACCGCAATACAACTGCCAAAATACACAGCAAAAAAAATGGACTGGAACAATACCCCAAGCATGCACACTGCTACCTTGCACAACCGGACTGTGACCTTGCACCATGTAGCTACTTGGTCCTACTTGGGCCCATGCACACTAATCTAGGATGTAAATCCTCTAAATGGAATGGCTGTGTCACAGGAGAAACAACTTACCTGAGAGAGGGTCTGATGTGGGCCATAGGAGGTATCCACACATAGTGACATGGCAAGAGACATGTGTATAGTACCCTGCATGAAACTATATTTGACCCAGCTGACCTGGCATGCAGGGTGAGTGCACACAGGTGTCAGCTGCCATGGAAAGGACCACAGGAACTCCTCAAAACTAACCAATAAGGCTGGGTGTGGAGGGGAATGAAAGAGATGCGGATATCAGCCCGCGAGTGTGGATGTAAAGATACTATATGGAAATGCTCTTTGTGAATTCTCAAAGTCTGAAATTCAGACGTTTGTCTAAGTTTAGACCAAAAGTCTAAGTTTACCTTTGTGAATCGGACCCGATGTGTGTACAAGCTAATAATGATGTGTGGCCCACTGCTACTGCTGTGCATTGTAGGTGCTGACTGTGAAATTGCCATTCAATTTGAATGGGGAGATTGTGCATACTGGGGAGGTGGGAATGGATATTTGTTCTGCAATGTAGCCACACAAATTCACATGCACTGCTGGGTCTGACTGTGTAATGCTTGTGTTACACCTGGGGAGGGATGGCAGAGTACAGCCCATTGGGGGACGACAACCTACATGTGGACCTGGGGGAAGATGTAGCACGTGCCAGGAGAGAGTATGGTGCAGCATTGTCTCATGATGCCACATGTAAAATTTGGAGGATGTCAAGCAGGGACCTGAAATGGGATACCAAGAACCACTTAGTCATCACAAATGACAGGTGTCATGGAAGCAGACAGGCTGCAGTAGGTGGGCCTAGTGATGTGGGAATCATATGAAGGTACTTCCCACTATTTACAGCACTACTACCATGTGGGATGATACCAGACCCATTGCTTTCAACAACAAAGCAACATGTAGCACCATTGGATATGGTCACACATAATCCATGTGTCGTATCCATGTGAGCATAAATGTATGATGTGGGTACCATTAATGTGTGACACTAACCCATGTACCAGCACCCAAAAGTGGCTGATCAGAGAAGGCATGTTCACATAAAATGGTGTGGGCCTAAATCACATGATGTGTGACACTCTGCAGATAAACAACTCTGAGTGTGATGAAATGGGGGAAAGTCAGTGATTGTCACCTACCCATTAAGTCAGGGCTTATCACCTCAGAGTGTGGACACAGTGCTTGTGGGATCAGTGGAGAGATACTGCCATCACTAACTGAAATACTGTGAAATTTGGTATCAATATCATGCCTAACACATCACAGTTGAACCGAAAGAGTTGCATATGAAATTATTAATCTAATCTGATAGAGCTCACCATTAACATTCCTCTATCTTCTTTATCTTATTGTGGAGGATAAACCCATACTTCCTGTCCAGCCAATTGTCCTGGACTTTACCGATGATGTGGATGACAAGCTACAAACTATTCAACCGGACACCCTCCAGCATATCTTGGGCACCATCCAGGCACCATCTGTGGTCACAGGGAGGCCTGACAATGTTGCTCCAGATGATCCACCCCACATCCAACGGACACCACCTTCCAGTCCACCCAGAGCCCTGGACTCCCAGAACCCACAACTAACTTTTAAACAGACTGCAGTAGGAGTCCTGCGGGAGCTGGCAGATCATGTGCGGGTAGGGATGGAGACCATGGTGAGCACCCTAGAAGCAGTCCCATAGGTGCCTCAGTTCAAATAAGGGCAAATCCTCTTCCGTGTGAGGCATCTACTCTCGGTAGCATTTCTCTGTGGCACATACCAATTTTCTCCTTTGCCCTGTGCTTAATAGCATGTCAGTTTCAGAACAACTGACACTGCCCTCAATTTGACTCTCCCTCTGTTGACCTCACACATTTGTGGACTGTTACAGTGGCCTATCTACCCTAATGGCAATGTGGCCCTCATCACTGAAGCACTCCTCTCCTACACATGTCCCATGACATGTCAAAGTGTGGTTCTTCAGGGCCTGTGTGCTGTCAGAATGGTCCTTCTCCAGGCACCACTAAGTCTGAATGTCATTTTGACACATGGTCTAGTGAGGGAAAGGGTGTTGGAGAAGGAACTGCAGGGAGGTAGACCTGTTAAAGGAAACACAACAGTTCTGACAATAACCCTTCTCCCTACTCCAATGGCTTTCTCATTTCTTTTGCTAAGTGTTATGATAAGACTACCTACCTTACTTTCTCTGGAGAATAGTGCTACCCTGGAGAAGTTATCCTTTGAAAAAATAGGATGTAAACTGTGATTTATCCATTGAATAAAGTCATTAATACAAAGTTTCACACACACTATGACTTCACCAAATTTGTATCGACACCTACCAGATCTCCCTCGTTTGATGCCTTGAGATGACCTCGAAAGTTACTCTGAAAGAATAGGGATCAGTTCTGGTTAGGCTGGTAGACAATCGTTGTTATTGATGTAAGGGTTGTGGCCTCATGAATTTTCAAAATTGTCAGAAACTAATGCAGGACCTGCCTTGCAACATATATACAAGGTTTACAAAGTTTGTTCCAAAAGTTATGCTTCAGAAGCGTGATGTCATTTCAATAGCCTGATGCACTCTTACCCACAAGATTGGGCCAATCTTGTTAACCCCAAGGATCCTTTGGCAGGGGTTCTCAGGAAGTTCTCAAGGCCCCCTGAATATTGTCAGTGATTAATCCCATCCTCAGTCAGGAAGACAGAAGCCCTCTGATGCCTGTAAGCTGCCAGGAAATGAACAAATCCCAAAGCGGGGGGAGAAAAGAACCGCTGAACCTCACTCTGAGCCAAACAGAGGAATAGTGAGCACGCGGGCATGGATGGGGCTCATTTTATACACAGGCCCCCCCCAACATGGCCATGGCTCTATTACCGCTGTGAATTGAAGTCAGGAAGTGTTGTTGTTGTGTCCAGTCATACTTGCACCATGAGTGCGTGCGCACAACAGCACGAAGAAAGACATGAGGTTATCACATAAAATTCAAAATAAAATGTACTCTTAATGTTCCTATACAGGGAAGGGCATTGCAACCTATATTGGCCAATGTAAACAACTCATGAACCTTGCCACAAAAATTACGAGGGCATGAAATGGCATTGCAACCAATACTTGGCCAATGTGAATGATCCATGAATCTTGCCATATAGTTTATGGGACCAGGGTCTGTGAGGGAGACCCCATGACTGTTGCACCCTCGAAGCCCTAGAGCCACCAACTGAAACCATGACAACATGTTCTCCCCATATACTCTGTCTGGAAATCCACTGGCTTGAAACATTTGTAGGGGTTGTTGTCTCATGAATTGTCTTTCTGAACAACATATCATTTTTTACTTGTAAATAAATGCACTAACTACAACCTGTGTGTTGTATGTGTCAGAGGCAGGTCTAATTTGAAAATGTTGCATTATATGTTCTAAATACACTGAATGCTTGCCAAAGGAACATTTGGGGATTCGAGCCAAGACAAAGCCGCACAGACAGAGTGAAACATATTTGCTGAACTGGATATGTATGTTGACTAGCAAGCAGTTATCGAGGCTCCCAAGCATAAAGTGGAACCGGTATCATGTAATCATTGTGAAAGCTGATGTAACTCACACCACACATGGCTGGTCTAACCATGGATAGTAGCAACTCAATCACATTGCTATGACAAGCAAATGATGCAAGTGTGAGTGCATGAGGGGCAGACATCAGTGTGTGAGTTACAAATCCTTTGATTAGGGTGAGTGCAATAACAACAACATCCCACCAATGTTCATCCCATGACTTACCTTCAGAAAGCAATTGTATGTGAATACCTGTGTTGGGCTATGTATCCATTCAAATCCAGATTGTCACGTATACTGCTCACCGATGTTTGTAGATTGCTCATGTGTTTTCTTGGCCAACCTGACAGGTACCTGCCCATAGGGAACTCACCTAGGCACACATGTAGCCAAATACAGCTAGCAAAGGCATACACATATTATTTACCTGAGAAGATATGGTAAATTCTACCCATTAAATCATGATGGAGACTTATGTGTATGTTTTGCTTTACTGCTGACCGAGCCAAAATACACACACTGAAAAGAGTAAAAAAGAATCCCTGCAATGCGCTTCTTAGTCTAAAAAAGACATTTATTAAATCACTTTGCAAGGCTCGTGAAGGAAGGTCAGTACAACTGAAAGTGTACCTTTAAAATGTGCAACACTAAAGTGAGAACATGTACAAAGAAACTTCAATCTATAAACAGCAAATATACACATGCTAAGATACAAATACCTATATTGACATATATATTCATACACAATGCAAAGCAAATAATTAGTAAAAATTCATCACCACAGTGCCTCTCTGGTGCTTCATTCTTCTCATGCCAGCAAGTCATGGACCCCGGTTCGACTGCAACAAGAAAGAGATCCTGATTGAGGTCTCTGAATCTTCCACTCTTGACCTGGGTCTCTTATATACCTTAAACAAGCCAGCAAGGAGATTTCTAGAAAACACCTCCCACTCCTCAAAAAGTGTTCAGAAATTCTGGCTACTTTAGGTCAGTTTTGAAAGAAACACATTGGAACTGGCGAGTTTCCAAAGGTGTCCCTCCGAAAACAAAACCATTCCCTGTTGTACCATAAACATAATTCTAGTACATCCTTATCTTGCTGAATGACTGACTTCTCCACATTATGTCCTAGCCCTTGGTGAGAAAGAACACGCAAACACGCAGAATAGAAAACGTGTTGCATAGCATGTTTTGTACGGAAAAATACTTGCACCTTTAGCGTGGTGATGAAGGTAAGGCTAAGCTGAATAAAAAATGGAGTCTGTAACTTGTGACCGCTAATATGACGGTGGACAGCTAAGCCAAGTGCAAAGTGGTGTGACACGGAGTCAGTGATCAAAACACAAATATCACTACAATGTAGCAAATAAAAAAATAAAAAACTTAAATATATATAAGTAACACTATCTAACATCCAAAACCTAACTATTCTAACCTAACCTATACTACTTTACACTACTTCCTACAACTATCTTAACCTTCCTTACTCTATACCTTTAAAACCACATGATAATCATCAACATCTCACCTCCATTAAAACACATCTGCAGACAAAGACAACAGTAACTCCATCTATATATCAACTAACTAAACATTTTGGCCTAAATAAATATATATTTAATTTTTCTGTATTTATTTTTTCATAAACACATAACTTTCTCATCAGTCCCCCATCCATTAAAAACACATAATAACAAACCCCTAAAAATGTACCCATCCTTACTAAATACTACAAACTACTATAACTATCCTATACTAAACTAACTTACCTAAACTAAGCTATCTAAAAACACCTACAATAAAAATAACTATGAACAATGGGAGTGGAAGAAAGGGTCCTTGTGGCTTATCCTGCCCCTTAGAGTCTCTGGACTGCCAGCGGTATCTCACGTAGCAGGATTGGCATATTGTCCATCTTTTGCTCAAGGGTGGCAACACAAACTTTAAGCCTCGAGATTTCCTGTTGCATTTCCCGCTCAAAGTCTTGTGTGAGTCCTTGGGTTGTAAGTTGAGAGGCAGGTTGTTGTGTGTAGCTACTGATGGAGGTGGATGGCCAAGCTTCAGCAGACCCACCCTCTACTCCCAAAGCCTCCCAAGGTCCCCAATGCCTTCTCCAAGGTTTTTCCCATTTTTCTATATGTCTTATGGACCTTACAGATGTGCCAGAAATTATCTTTCCGCATCTGGTGCCGCTTTTTTTGGTCCGGGTTCATGTCCCCTATTTGATCATAAAGGAAACATATAATGCAAGGGATAACTTGGTAAATGTCCATTAACCATGATATGGTAATCCTATCTTCAAACCTCACATGTTGCAGTTTCCATATCCCAAATATATCTTGGAAGTCAAAGTGATCATACATCTGCATAATATTTATCATCCCCCATATTACTACGGTCAAAGTACCAAGGCTAAGCAAATTTCATGTAATTACAATGCACCGTCTTGGAACATCTAGGCATGACCATGTCAGCATTAGGAACAATGCTGTTTTGTGACCATGGTATGGTACACAGTTCATGTTGTATGGATCATCAGTGTCCCTTCTGTATGCTGCTATTCCCTTGACTCCACTGGCATTAGCCAAAGTAAGATGAGCAAGAACTGCAAATGACATGTATATTGTCACAACATTGGGTGTCTGATATGGCAAGTACACATTTGAGATGTATGACACAACTCCTATATAAACTCCTGTTAGTACATAGTGGGCTGTGCCATGACTTTACATACTCCCAAAGTAACTGCATGTGTCCCACTGTGCAGCCTATTGCCTGTTTATATTCATGTTACCTTACTGCACACCAGCACTCAGCACAATCATTTGATGTATGTGTGCGTGCATGCCCAACATCTCATCTGCACAGGGATCTTGGAATGTCAATGGCTAATATTGTTCATGGTATGATCCTGTTTGCAGAACATTTTGGAGACTATCATAGCCAGCAGTATCTGAAGATAGATGGGGTATTGGCATGTCGTATGACTGTGCTTTGCAAACGTTCCACTTGTCCAACACACATTTTCATATCAGTAAAGTTGACAGGGGATAGCAATGTTGATCCATCCAACATAGAAATGGGGCATCACACAACATGAGTCGGCACTTCTGTTGTAATTTAGTAGCGATTAGATTAAGCATTAGCAGAAGACATCTTGTATTTAGCAACTATTGTGAACATTTTGCGGAATCTATTTTGTATTCATGGCAGCCATTATCTCTGCCACATGCTGCCATGTGCTTGCCATGTGCTCTGTCCTACATTCCTGTTAACTACTCTTGACAATCTGTCTAGTGACAAGTTATATTTAGCATTTCCCACTTTGCACATGCCCAGTAAGGTCTGCAGCTGTTTGTAATTAGTAACCGACAGTAATGTGTCTACTAGTCCTTGAAAACTGTAAGCCCGTCCTACCTGTCGATTGTGCATTTCCATATGACCTTATATGTATATAAGCCTTGCTTCTATAATTGTACCACCTTCATTTAGCCCCTGCGTGGGTATAAAAGGACCATGCTCTCTTAGTTCAGTGTGCTACTTCAAACATTACCGAAGGGTGCTGTTTGAACGGTGGTACCACCTCATGAGGTTTAATAAACTTTGTCTTTTCTTTCAGTTTCTGTGCCAACTTCTTCCTATATGGTCTGAGGACTTTGTGCAGAGAAGGGCGAACCCCTTGCGCTAGTAGGCCTTGCTGCGGCTTACTTCGACAAATTGGCGCCCGAACCGGGTACTCATCGGTGACTTGGACGCCCGACGGATTGGTTGTGACAAAGGATTGGGATCTCGCTGCGGACGATCATCCCTGAGGAGACCCGAGTCTTGGCAACCACAGCGTTTTTCCCTTCTTTCTGATTTGACCATCCAGGTGGCGCCGGTCCTTGACTGAGATCCTTTTTGTTCATTCGTCGTGCAGTGACCATTTGGTCGATTTTAGAACTTGGCAGTTGGAACCTGGATGCCCTGTGATTGGTAAGACCCGTTTTACGGCACTTGCTGTGGGTTTTGATTCCTTTGTTTCACCACTTACTGTGGCTCTCGTGTTTTGGGTGACTAGTCAATTTGTGTCCTTTGAATTGATATATAAATTGCAATTTATATAGACAGGTAATGAGGAGAATTTTCTCCAATTTATTTTTGATTTGAACGGCACCTTAAGTGCTACTTTGATTATAATACTGCATATTCTGCACTATTTTTGGCATGCCTGTTTTTAGCACACTTCGTAGGATGTGTTGGTTTTGTAATGATACCAATTTGAGACTGGAAGAATCGCAACCGGCATCCCCAGAAGGGATGCCCAATAGAGATATGTATGTTAAACATGGTCTTTCTCCTATAATGTACAGCACATTATGGAATAAATACACTTGTGCGGATCCTGAGTTACATTGGCCTATGCATGGGTCATTTGATTTGCGAAAGGTTGAGTATGTGGAACAATGTATGTGTAAGCGAAGGTCTAGGCAAGATATGTTTGACTGTGTACGAATGTGGGAGAAAGAAGTGCGTGGACAATTGAAGCGTGAGCAAGCCTGGCTTGAGAAAGAGCAGTGGAAGAATGTATATGTGAAAGCATTGGAAATGAGAAAGAAAGAAATAAACGATTTAAAGGAGATAGAAGAGAAAGAACGTAAATTACAGGTAACTGGCCAATACACTTTTCGGCAACCTCTCTATCCTATCCTTAATAAACCGCATGATGATTTTTTCTTACTAGATCGCCCTCCACCTCCATATGTTGTTCCTTCTGCCCCTCATGAGTTAGCTGAGGTCTCCGGTACGGAGCAACAGAAGATACGAGACAGTTCCTCTATGTTCCCTACTGACCGTGCGTCTGAGCTTAGATCTACTGCTCGTAAAACAATTTGTAGCGTTGTCTCTGCTTCTGAACTTTTAGACAACATGAAAGGGTGGACGGAAAAGGAGCAGCTATATTTTACTGAGGCATTTGGCACAGAAGTTATTGAACTATTTCGGAAATATTCTGATGAGTTAGAGCCCGTTAATGTAGCAGCTGATCATAAGCAAATGCGTGATGGTCTTTTTGTTTTCTCCCAGGTGGCTGATGCAATCAGGCATTTGGTGAAATTATGTTTTGCGGCAGTCCGTTTGCAAGAGGAGAAAAGGGCCGTGGACGTAGTTGCACGGACATCTCAGACCGGCGGGGTGCAAGCTTCCATCTTCGGAACAGATAAGACTATGATAGTTCAGGCGAAACCAATGCGGTAGGCTGCGCCTTTGGATGTTCCTCCTAAAGGATCGGGTACAAGTGATGATAAAACTTCTGTTGATGCTAAGGGTTATTTGATTTATAATTGGGTGTATACTCCTTGGAATAGGGCAGATGTAATGGCACTTAAAACAGCATTACCTGACCCGCGGAAAAATCCAGCCGCCTTTTATGAGGAAGTTGAGGGAGCAATTAGTTCTTGTTCTATGACTTTGGCTGAAATTGATTTATTTTTCGGATTGATATTACCGCCAGATATGTGGAGAACTGTTCGTAAAGTTGATGATTGTGTAGTTTTTGGGGCGTCATGGAAAGAATTAGAATAGATGGACGGGGATAGGGAACCTGCGAAAAAGCCTTATCAGTTGATTCTAGATCTTCCCGCAGCCATATTAGCTAAGTTAAAAACGATTATTCTCCCTGAAAAGATAGATTGGACTGTTTTAGCGTCTTGTAAGCAAAAGGCAGATGAATCAGTCTCTGATTTCTTTACACGCTTTGAAGAAGCATTTCATGATTTTAGCGGCCAGTTATTGTCAGATGATATGAGCAGACATTTGTTCGTCGATAAATATGTCCCAAATCTGTTACCAGGAATAGCTAGTCATCTAAAAGCTAGTGAAAGTTCATGGATTACCTCTACTCTGGTTTCTCTTTTGACTATGGCTCAGTATTATGAACATCAGGAATTAGAAGCAAAAGGTAGCAAGGATAAAAAGATTAAAGAATTAAAGACGAAGGTTATGTTGACTCAAGCTTATGGTCCGCCTTTTAGAGGTAGTGAAAGAGGTGAACATGAATCTTATGGTTCTTCTTACACTCGTTCAAATTTGTCTGTTGATCAGTGTGCGTATTGTAAGAAATTTGGGCATTGGGCTGCCGATTGTCCAGCACTACTTGTTCAGCAGTGTTCACGTGGTCAGGGACAAATGAGAAATCGCTCAGGATATTCAGGGCCTAGAAGAAGCACGAATGATCATGCTAGGGTTGATGCTAATGTACGAGGGCAGGATGGGTTTAACACTTTTGATAGATGGAACCAATACCAGATGTCTAACTATGTGCAGCCTGATTTCCAAGATTCTGCTTATGCAAAGGATTGCCTAGGATGGGGTAAGGAATCAGTTGAACTTCCAGTAGATCAGAGGGGTCCCTATGTTACAGTATATGTTTTGGGTTCTACTGATCAGTTTCTGGTTGATACAGGAGATACTCATAGTGCCTTGTCTAAACAATTGGTTCCAAGGGCTCCCCTGTCTGGCTTAACCATTACATCAATAGGTTTCGATGGAACACCTTCCCCTAGCATTCCATGTTGATAAATTTACTGCTCCATGTCCATTTTTGCTTTCTCCAAATACACCAGACAATATTGTGGGTCTTGATATGCTCAACTATTTCAGGGCTACAATACGATGATCTCCTGAAGGGGTGCGTGTTCTTTTGAATGATAATCATCCTGTGATGGAAAGAGCTTGTCTTGTTAAGGAGGATATTGCATTAGCTTCAATCCCTAGTACTTTGTGGCCTACTTCAGATACCTATGTGGGACAAATGATTATTCCACCGGCACATATTAGTGTCAAGGAGGGAGCTGTATTGCCACGTTTGCCTCAATACAACATTTCACAGGAGGGTGAAGAAGCACTCACATGAATTGTGCATGATCTTATTGCAGTTGGAGTTGTTGAGCTCCGTATAATGTTTGTAACAGTCCGATTCTTCCTATTCTGAAAAAGGATACTGATACTAGGATTTACCGATTCATTATTGATTTACAAGAAGTGAATAAGATTGTGGTACCACAATATCCTGTGGTATCTGACATCACAACACTTCATACTTTGGTTCCCCCGACAGCAACTACGTTCTCTGTGACAGACTTGAAGAATGCTTTCTTTTAGATTCCTATTCATCCTGACAGCCGATATTTGTTTTGTTTTACTTTGAATAAACGATCATATAGATTTTGCAGAGTTCCTCAAGGACATATTGAAAGTCCTAGTATTTATAGTCAAGCGTTAAAACGACAACTTGATTCTTTTGTTTTGCCTGAAGGTGTGGCTCCCATACAATATGTTGATGATATTTTGTTGGCAGCTGATACCCCTGAGCAATGTGAAAAGTGCACTTTGTCCTTACTTTCTTTTCTTGCTTCACACCATCATAAACTGTCACGAAAGAAATTGCAATATTGTAGACCAAAGGTAACCTATTTAGGTCACCTTTTGTCTAAGGAGGGCTGTGCACTTACATCCGATCGTATTCAAGCAATTTTAGACACACCAGCACCCTCTACTCAGAAAGATGTTCGTGCATTCCTTGGTCTTACTTTTTTTTGTAGGCAATGGATATTAGGGTTTTCACACATTGTCAAACCTTTGCTAGCACTTTTGACTAAAGATACTCCAATGCCCCTCCCATGGACAGATGAATGTGAGACTGCTTTCTGGCAGCTACGACAAGCCCTTTGTTCAGCACCAGTGTTAGGCACTCCAGATTACACGAAGCCTTTTGCACTTTACGTACATGAGAAAGATGGATGTGCATTGTCAGTTTTAGTACAGACACATGGCGATAAGCAGCGTCCCTGTGCATATTTTTCAGCAGTACTTGATCCTGTCGCTCGAGCGTTGCCTGGGTGTTTTCGCTCAGTTGCGGCAACAGCTGTGTCAATACGTCAGAGTGAAGGGACAGTTTTGTCACATAAGCTGTTGGTGTTAGTACCCCATGCGGTTGATGCACTTTTAAATCAAAAAAAGACGCACCATTTAACTAGCGCTCGCCTGACAGGATATGAATTGACATTGCTGGCTCCTCACATTATACTGAAGAGATGTGCAACACTAAACCCAGCCACTTTGTTGCCATATCCGGTGACTAAGCCTCAGTCACAAAAAACACATGATTGTATATTCCTTACCGAAGAACAGATAAAGGGTCGTATTGATTTGCAAGATACGACCCTTCCAGATGTAGACGGGGAATTGTGGTTTGATAGGTCTTGTTTGAAGTTGCCAGACAGTGCAACCTCAGCTGCATATGCAATCACCACAATACACACGGTAGTGGAGACAGCTCGTATACCACAGAAGTCAGCTCAAGCAGCTGAACTAATAGCTTTGACACGAGCATGTGAACTTAGTACTGACTTATGTGCGAACATTTATACAGACAGCCGCTATGCTTTTGGAGTGGCTCATGATTTTGGTTTGCTTTGGAAGGAGAGAGGCTTTCTCACATCCTACGGGATGCAGATAATGCACGGAGAATTAGTGCATAACCTCTTGACTGCATTGACATATCCAAAGAAAATAGCTATTGTGAAATGTAGTGCACACAAGAGAGTGACCGATAAGATAGGGCAAGGTAATGCCCTTGCGGACCGCGTAGCACGTGAGACTGCAATGCAGCGAAGTACTACTTCTTTGTATGTAGTGAAGTCACAAGCTGAACGTTGATATATTGCTAGACAAGACGTATTAGATATACAGAAATCTGCTTCTGTGAAAGAACGTGAGCAATGGTCTGAAGAAGGAGAATTGGATGATGAGGGCTGTTGCCGGAATAAGCAGATGGATAAATGGAAATTGCCTATAGCTTTTGTACAACCTATGGTTCAGATGGCACATGGGCTGGCACATGTTGGAGCTTCAACAATAACGAAGTTGGTTACACAAGTTTGGGAGCATCCAGAAATTTCCAGTACAGCTAAGAGAGTAGTACAGTCTTGTTTGATCTGTTTACAATACAATCCTGGAAAAGGGAACCAAACTCCTGCGGGAGGGTTTACTACACCAATTGCACCTTTTGAAGTTCTACAAATGGATCATATTCAGCTTGAATGCTGCAACAATTTAAAGTATGTCTTGGTGGTGGTATGTGCCTTCAGTAAATGGATAGAGGCGTACCCCACAAAGGATAATACTGCCATTACCACAGCGAAGGTGCTTTTGAAAGAATTTTTCCCTAGGTTTGGTGTTTGCAGACTTTTATGGAATGATAACGGACCTCATTTTGTTGGGGAAGTTATTAAGTATGTCCTGAAAGGATTAGGGATCAAACAGAAGTTCTATGCGGTTTTCCACCCACAATCAGCAGGGTTGGTGGAAAGGTATAATGCTACTTTGAAACTGAAGTTAGCGAAGATACAGGCTTCCACATCTTTAACTTGGCCGGATGCATTACCGTTGGAATTATTGTCTTTTAGGTCAGTGCCACACTCTCGAACAGGCCTTACCCCCTATGAAATAGTATTTGGAAGGCCAATGAACATTTAGGGAGTTCCTAAGCCAAATTCTGTATATGATGTACCTTGTGTCCTGATGAATGATTATTTGGCACAGTTAACCGACAATTTGGTTTCTGTTCATCAACAGGTTCGAGAAGCACTTCCTGACAGATCTACAAGTGAAGTCCATAAACTCCGACCTGGTGACCAGGTGATGATTAAGTCCTTTGAAAGATCAAGCAGCTTGGAACCAAGGTGGCGAGGCCCAGAGCAGGTGCTCCTTGCGACAAGGACAGCAGTTCGAGTGACGAACCGAAAGAATTGGGTCCATAGTACTCACTGCAAGAGAGTACTACCTACCTTGGTGGAACCTGCTATGCTGACTGATCATCAAGAGATCTTGACTACGGAGAAAGGCTGTGCTATATCACCTGACGAATCTGCGGAGGTCTTCCTGGACCATACGATTTCCGGAGTATCGCAATATAATTTGAGACCGAGGAAAGAATATGTAGTGCTGAAAAAAACTGGTTGAGCTACCGCCCTGGGTTAGTGAAACGGAGAGCCAATGTGGCAAGGGGGGGGATCAGTCGTGCATTAGAGTAGTGACACCCGTCTTGGCCGTGGTGAAGAAATCAGCGGCTGCCCAGGGATGAGAGCTCCAACGATTGTTTTTAATTAATTTCTGGAAGGGTCGATTATCACTGTTGCTAAAATGAATAACAAAGTGATCATTAGTACAATGGGATTTGTTGTTTTGGTGGTTATAGAAGTAATCACCTGGTTTGTTGAAAAGAAGGCTCCTGCTCATGAGTTTTTTGTTGCCACTACTCCAGTACCAGAGGATCGCCTATTACTTATCAGGAGCAGAAGCACCATCAATCGTACTTCAATAATACTTACATTCAAATGTTGCATCATACTCATAATGCTATAAATACTACTAACTGTTGGGTATGTGGAATGATATCTGCGCATCAAAAGAAAGGAGGAACACCTTTCATTCCTCTTCCTTTTTCACACAATGGTTCTTGTCAAGCTTGGTATACGCTTTTGTTTGCATCTGGAAAACATACAGAGGGCGGACTTCTTTTTCGCCCTAACAAAGTATGCTACCAAGCCAAAGATGGGTATCCCCAAGCCAAAGGAACTAAATGGGAATGGGAAGAGTATCAACTGGACAATGTTTCAATACCATATGTCTTCACAAATATAAGAGACTCTGACAAGAAAGAACAATTTGTGATTTCTGTTACAAAAACTAAAGCAGATTTATGTATACGTAGCATTGGGCGAATTCCAGTGGGGACAAGCAATTGTACCTTGATTTTAACTATTGAGGGTGTAAATAATAGTAGTATTACAGCTTCACATAATACATATTTTGCTAGTGGTAACTATGGATATTACCAACTACCTGTTGGGTGGTCAGGTGTGTGTTTTGTATCTTTTCTATTACCCCCTGTGTTTTTGGCACCTGCATTATATCACCGAGATTTTAAACTGTTCAGTGACATCATTAAAAATTGATGTAAAAGGACAATAAGTACAAATGAGGTAGACCAAATGGACACTAGCCTGCAAAAATATGTTGATTTTAATTTAGGGCTGTTCTCCTTTGTGGGTGCTGCGTTAAACAGTAGGAAAGTGAGACGATTGACTAGGGCTGTGGAAGCTGTTACCAATCAGGCAGCTCTGGCACTTGGGAATATTACCAAGGAGCTCCAAATTGCGAGGATTGTAGTGCTCCAAAATCGTATGGTACTAGATGTGATATTAGCTGATCAAGGTGTTGCATGTCGCATCATTGGTAGTAGTTGCTGCGTTTTTATTCTAAATCACTCACCTTAAGTATATGATGCAATATCTAAATTGCATAAAATTGCTGCAGAAATTCACACAGAGACTGGTATTTGGACTTTTTCTGGATGGTTTTGGGATCTTGTTTCCGCTTGGGGCTGGAAACTCCTGGCTATCCTGTGTGTAATGATTGTAATATTTTTCAAATGCTGTATCTGTATTCAGTGTGGCCCAATGTTCTGCTCCATGTGTATTACTGCTTGCATGCCTACCAAAAGAAATATTACAGAAATGAAAGCACAACACATGTTAGATAAGGAAATAGCTGAAATGACGAGCATAAATATACAAGATGAATATTTAGATTATCCCAGAAAGATGACTGTCTTCAGCTAATGCTGAATGGGTCGTCTGTTGTAATTTAGTAGCGATTAGATTAAGCATTAGCAGAAGACATCTTGTATTTAGCAACTATTGTGAACATTTCGCGGAATCCATTGTGCATCCATGGCAGTCATCATCTCTGCCACATGCTGCCATGTGCTCGCCATGTGCTCAGTCCTACCTTCCTGGTAACTACTCTTGAAAATCTGTCTAGTGACAAGTTATATTTAGCATCTCCCACTTTGCACATGCACAGTAAGGTCTGCAGCTGTTAGTAATTAGTAACCGACAGTAATGTGTCTACTAGTCCTTGAAAACTGTTGGCCCCTCCTACCTGTCGACTGTGCATTTCTATGTGACCTTATATGCATATAAGTCTTGCTTCTATAATTGTACCACCTTCATTTAGCCCCTACGTGAGTATAAAAGGACCATGCTCTCTTAGTTCAGTGTGCTACTTCAAACATTACCGAAGGGTGCTGTTTGAACTGTAGTACCACCTCATGAGGTTTAATAAACTTTGGCCCATATTTATACTTTTTTAGCGCCGCTGCTTTTTGCCACAAAAGCGGCGCAAACTTACAAAATACAATTGTATTTTGTAAGTTTGCGCCGCTTTTGCATCAAAAAGCGTTGCAAATGCTGTGCTAAAAAAGTATAAATATGGGCCTTTGTCTTTTATTTCAGTTTCCGTGCCAACTTCTTCCTATATGGTCTGAGGACTTTGTGCTTACTTCGACACTACAACTGCATTGACAAGTGTGGAATGTGTCTTGCTACACTTAGGCCCTCATTACAACCCTGGCGGATGGTGTTAAAGCGTCAGTAAGACCGCCAACAGGCCAGCGGTAAAAAATTTGCAATTATGACCGTGGCGGAAACCGCCAACAAAGACAGCAACTTTAACACTCCGACCGCCACGGCGGTACAAACAAACAGCGCGGCGGTCACCGCCAACAGACAGGCGGAAGACAATGTACCGCCCACCCTATTATGACAGGTCAATCCGCCACCTTTTCCAGGGCAGATTCACCGCGGATAAAAACACGGCGGAAACAGGAATTTCGAAGGGAAAACGCTCACCTCTACACACTCCACGAGGAACCAGGACACCATGGACCCGGAACTCCAAATTCTACCTGCGATAGTCTTCCTGCTCCTGTACCAGGAGCACGAACGCCGGTGGTGTAGACCACGGTGAGTACTGCACCTATGACACAGGGGAGGGGGAGGCAAAATACAGGGACACACACACGCAACACCCCCACCCCCACCCTCACCCACTACAACACACACACTAATACATATCAGTACATTATAGTTACACCCCCCAAACCCCCCAGAAGAATGCAAATACAAATGGAAATGAGTGAAACCATAGTCATCTATTAAAATGCAGTACGCAAAAATATGCATATATACACTATTAACAAAATATACACCAAGAATAGTAGTCCAGGTATTGCACCATTTATAGTCCGCGGACCACTGGGCCCAAAATGCATGGGCGAGGCCCACACTCGATACCAGATCAAAACAGAGAGAACACTACAGGGGCATCATATAGAAATACAACAGGCACCTCAGGGGGAAGTGAAGGGGGAGCACCTCAGCCGGATGAGTGCACAACGTCAGATCCACGAGGGGGCTCAATGCCCACTGTTCAATCCTGGGGAGTGCAAAGCCACAGTCTCTCAAGTCTCTACAGTGGGTGGTTTGCCCACTGTTCAATCCTGGGGAGTGCAAAGCCACAGTCTCTCAAGTCTCTACCTTGGGTGTTTGCCCACTGTTCAATCCTGGGGAGTGCAAAGCCACAGTCTCTCAAGTCTCTACAGTGAGTGGGTTGCCCACTGTTCAATCCTGGGGAGTGCAAAGCCACAGTCTCTCAAGTGGATAACAGTCTCCACTGGTTCTGGAGAGAGACTGGTCCCCAGAGTGCTTCATCCTGTGAAGGACAGAGGTAGTGGATGCATGTCTCTACTGGTTCTGGAGGGGGACTGGTGCCCAGAGTGCTTCATCCTGTGAAGGACAGAGGTAGTGGATGGATCTCTCCACTGGTTCTGGAGGGGGACTGGTGCCCAGAGTGCTTCATCCTGTGAAGGACAGAGGTAGTGGATGCATGTCTCCACTGGTTCTGGAGGGGAACTGGTGCCCAGAGTGCTTCATCCTGTGAAGGACAGAGGTAGTGGATGCATGTCTCCACTGGTTCTGGAGGGGGACTGGTGCCCAGAGTGCATCACTCACCCCGTGACGGTCCCAGTTGTGTCAGTGCCCCTGCCGCTCATGGGCTAGCGGTGCTTGATTTGGCGGTGCCCTGTTCAGCGTTGCTTGAGTTGGCGTGCCCTGTTCAGCGGTGCTTGAGTTGGTGGTGCCCTGTTCAACAGTGCTTGAGATGGCGGTGCCCTGTTCAGTGGTGCTTGCCCTGTTCAGCGGTGGTTGATTTGGCGGTGCCCTGTTCAGCGGTGCTTGAGTTGGCGGTGCCCTGTTCGGCAGTGCTTGAGTTGGCGGTGCCCTGTTCAGCAGTGCTTGAGTTGGCGGTGCCCTGTTCAGCGGTGCTTGCCCTGTTCAGCGGTGCTTGATTTAGTGGTGCCCTGTTCAGCGGCGCTTGAGTTGGCGGTGCCCTGTTCAGCGGTGCCTGCCCTGTTCAGCGGTGCTTGATTTGGTGGTGCCCTGTTCAGCGGTGCTTGTCCTGTTCAGCGGTGGTTGAGTTGGCGGTGCCCTGTTCAGTGGTGATTCCCCTGTTCAGCGGTGCATGATTTGGCGGTGCCCTGTTCAGTGGTGCTTGCCCTGTTCAGCGGTGCTTGAGTTTGGGGTGCCCCGTTCAGCGGTGCTTGAGTTGGCGGTGCCCTGTTCAGCGGTGCTTGATTTGGCAGTGCCCTGTTCAGCGGTGCTTGCCCTGTTCAGCGGTGCTTGAGTTGTTGGTCCTTCATGGCCCAGCGGGTCTTGTGTTGGCGGTCCTTCATGGCCCAGCGGGTCTTGTGCTGGCGGTCCTTCATGGCGCAGCTGGGCTGGGGCTGGCGGGGCCCTCCTGGGCAGCTGGGCTGGGGCTGGCGGGGCCCTCCTGGACAGCTGGGCTGGGCTGGTGGGGCCCTCCTGGGCAGCTGGGCTGAGGCTGGCGGGGCCCTCCTGGGCAGCTGGGCTGGGGCTGGCTGGGCCCTCCAGGGCAGCTGGGCTGGTGGGGCCCTCCTGGGAAGCTGGACTGGGGCTGGCGGGCCCTCCTGGGCACCTGGGCTGGGGCTGGCGGTGGCCTCCTGGGCTGCTGGGCTGGGGCTGGTGCTGGCGGTGGCCTCCTGGGCAGCTGGGATGGGGCTGGCGTGGCCTCCTGGGCAGCTGGGATGGGGCTGGCGGTGGCCTCCTGGGCAGCTGGCTGGGGCTGGTGGGGCCCTCCTGGGCAGCTGGGCTGGGGCTGGCGGTGGCCTCCTGGGCAGCGGGGATGATGGCGGTATTCTCTGCCGTGCTGCTCTTCCCAGACTTGCCGGGTTTCTTGTGGCCCTTCCCCACCTTGGGAGGTGTCACAGCTGAGTCCACACTCCCACCTGGACCCCTGGGAGCGGCTTTGGTGGCTGGAGTCTTCCCCCTCTCCCGCCGGGCACTGGCCAACTTCTGATGCTTCACAGGGGGGGACTGGCAGTGCTGTGGCTCCGTGCCACACTGGCTGTCCTGGTCCCTACTGGTCCCGGAAATGTTGTGGCTGAGGTGCTAGTTAGGGACCTATAAGATGGACGGGGTGGGGGAGGTGAGGGAAAAAGGTCAAGGCTGGACAGGAAAAGTTTTTTGGACACACTGGGACGGGTAGCTGGAGGGGGTTTGGGAGTGGAGGAAGAGGTGGTGGTAGTAGGAGGCGTACGTTTGGTGACTTTGGGTGCAGGTGCATACGCTGGAGGCTGTCGTGAGGTGGATGGCTGTTGGGTGGGTGTGTGCCTGCGTTTGTGTATCTTGGGAGGGGGCGTCACAGACACACTAGGAGAGGACACAGGGTACGTGTGAATGGTAGTGGGGGTGGTGACTGCACGTGAGCGGGGTGTGCTGGTGGGTGTGCTGGTGAGGGACGTAGTGGCTGTAGAGGTAGTGCATGCAGGTGTGTGTGTAGACGAGACTGGGAGGGAGGAGGGAGACGACGAGGAGGGGGACACAGTGGAGGCAATGGTTGTTGGTGTGTCTGCATGTGTCTGATGCTTGCGTGAGTGCCTGTGGGATGTGTGGTGCTTATGTTTGCCTGAGCTTCCCTTGTGTGGTGAGGTGTGTGCAGGCTGGTCTGATGGTGTGCTTGGGATAGGCAGAGGTACAGAGGATTGGGTCTGGGTGGAGGAAGTTGGAGGGGGGGGGCTAGACACAGGGACGACAATGGCTACCATCAGTGCTGAGGCCAGAATTTGAAAGGCTTGTTGAAGGGCTGCCTGACCAGAATGAATGCCCTTCAGGAACGCATTAGTTTGTTGCAACTGCCTTTCTACACCCTGGATGGCATTCAAAATGGTAGACTGCCCAACAGTGAGTGACATGAGGAGGTCAATGGCATCCTCACTGAGGGCAGCAGGGGTGACTGGGGCAGTGCCTGAGGTGCCTGGGGCGAAGGTGATGCCCACCCTCCTGGGTGAGCGGGCACGGGGCAAAGGCTGAGGGGCTGCTGGGAGGGCGGTGCTGGTAGGGGGGGTGGAGGCTGTACCTGTAGATGAGGTGGGCACAGATGTTGCCACCACTACAAGGGAGCTCCCATCAGAGGACGAGTCCGTGTCGCTGGTGTCAGCTCCTGTACCTGCCGTGGAGCTCCCCTCGCCCTCCGTCCCACTGGTGAATTCAGAGTCCGTAGTGTGGCCCTCCATGACCATGTGGGATGCAGCTCCCTCGTGCTCCGGTGCCACTGCTCCTCCACCTGATGATGCTTATTCACATAAGAACAGGGAAACCACAAAAAGGGGGGGGGGACAGAATAAAGACATGTTGAGTGCATGGATTACCGCTACCGTTGGCGGACAAGACAGACACAGAAGCCTTGTGCACTACGCCGCGCTCTTGGGCTCTACAGTGCAATTCCTGGGAACTGGCCTACAATCAATCAATCAAGGATTTATAGAGCGCACTAATCACCCGTCAGGGTCTCAAGGCGCCTGGGGGAGCTACTGGTCGTAGAGCCATGTCTTGAGGCGTTTCCTGAATGTCAAGAGGTCTTGGGTCTGGCGAAGGTGGAGCGGTAGGGAGTTCCAGGTCTTGGCGGCTAGGTGAGGGAAGGATCTTCCTCCGGCGGTGATGCGGCGGATCCAGGGGATGGAGGCGAGGGCGAGGCTGGCGGAGCGAAGATTGCGGGTGGGGGTGTGGAAGGTGAATCTGTCGTTGGGGTAGGATGGGCCTGTGTTGTGGAGGGCCTTGTGTGCGTGGATGAGGAGTTTGAAGGTGATCCTCTTTGACAATGGTAGCCAGTGAAGGTCTCTGAGGTGGGGGGAAATGTGGTCACGGCGTGGGATGTCCAGAATGAGGCGGGCGGATGCGTTCTGGATTCTTTGCAGTTTTGTTAGGAGTTTGGTTGTTATTCCTGCATATAGGGCGTTTCCGTAGTCCAATCGGCTGCTGACAAGGGCGTGGGTGACAGTTTTTTTGGTTTCTACGGGAATCCACTTGAAGATTTTGCGGAGCATGCGGAGAGTGTTGTAGCAGGAAGAGGAGATGGCATTGACCTGCTGAGTCATGCTGAGTGTGGACTCCAAAATGAAGCCTAGATTGCGTGCGTGGGTGGTGGGTGAGGGCGCGGTTCCTAGGGAGGTGGGCCACCAGGAGTTATTCCAAGTTGAGGGGTTGGTGCCAAAGAAGATCATTTCTGTCTTGTCTGTGTTTAACTTGAGGTGGCTTGATTACATCCAGCTGGCGATGGCGTGAAGTCCGTTGTGGAGGTTGTTCTTTGCAGTTGTAGGGTCTTTCGTGAGGGAGAGGATGAGCTGAGTGTCGTCTGCGTAGGAAACTATGTTGATGTGGTGGGTTCGTGTGATGTTGGCGAGGGGGGCCATGTAAACATTGAAGAGCGTGGGGCTGAGCGAAGATCCTTGGGGAAAGCCACAGATGATTCTGGAAGCTTCTGACAGGAACGGTGTGAGGCGGACTCTCTGGGTTCTGCCTGAGAGAAATGACGAGATCCAGTCGAGTGCCTTGTCACGGATTCCAGCGTTGTGTAGGCGTTTGCGGAGAGTGTGATGACATACCGTGTCGAAAGCTGCGGAGAGGTCCAGGAGGATGAGTGCTGCTGTTTCTCCTTTGTCGAGAATGGTCCTAATGTCGTCTGTGGCAGCAATGAGTGCAGTCTCAGTGCTGTGGTTTCTGCGTAATCCTGATTGGGAGATGTCGAGTACCTTGCTGTGTTCTAGGAACCGGGATAGTTGTCTGTTTACAATTTTTTCGATGACCTTGGCTGGGAAGGGGAGGAGGGAGATCAGCCGGTAGTTCTTGGGGTCGTCTGGGTCTGCCTTTGGTTTCTTTAGCAGGGCGTTGATTTCTGCGTGCTTCCATCTTTCTGGGAAGGTGGCTGACTCGAAGGAGCTGTTGATGGTTTTGCAGAGGTGGGGGGCGATGATGATGATGTTTGCCTTATTGAAGATATGGTGTGGGCAGGGGTCCGATGGTGATCCGGAGTGGATGGAGGCCATGGTGTTGGTGGTGTCCTCTATGTTGACGGGGGTCCAGGTGTGGATGAGGTGGGTGTTGCTTGGAGCGTCGGGTTCTTGGGTGTTTGTAGTCAGCTGGTGGGTCTGGGGTTTGAAGCTATTGTGGATTTCTTCTATCTTTCTACGGAAGTGGGTTGCCAGTGAGTTGCAGAACTCCTGTGATGGCAGGGGTTCGTTGGAGCTGGTCCTGGGGTGGAGAGCTCATTGACGATGCCGAAGAGCTCTTTACTGTTGTGAGCGTTGGCGTTGATGCGGATTTTGAAGTGGGTCCTTTTGGTGGTGCGGATCAGTTGGTGATGTGTGCGTAGGGCATCCTTGAAAGCAATGTGGTTGGGGTTGGTAGGGTCAAGGTGCCAGGTGTTTTCCATTCTGCGACATAGCCGTTTGGATTCCTGTAGTTCTGGGGTGAACCAGCTGGCCTTGATTCTGTGGGAGGTGTTTGGGGATTTTTTGAGCGGTGTGAGGGTGTTGGCGCATTCTTCTATCCAGCGATGCAGGTTGTTGGTGGCTATGTGGGGGTCCGGGGTCCCAGGGGGTGGGGCCCGGGCGAGAGTGGAGATCAGTTGATCCATTTATATGTTGCTCCAGTTGCGTCGGGGGGTTGTGTGCGGTGGTGGTGAGTGACTGGTTTTTGGTAGGAGAAGTGGATGCAGCGGTGGTCTGTCCAACTGAGTTCAGTGGTGTGGCTGAAAGAGACGTGGTTGCTGGCTGAGAAGATGGGGTCGAGTGTGTGACCTGCGGAGTCGGTGGGTGTAGTGACGAGTTGCTTGAGGCCGAAGTTGGCGAGGCTGTTGATTAGGTTGGTGGTGTTGATATCATTGTTATTTTCTAGGTGGAAGTTTAGGTCACCAAGGAGGATGTAGTCTGTTGAGGCGAGGGCTTGGGAGCTGATGGCGTTGGCGATGTCATCACAGAACTGCGGTCTGGGTCCAGGGGTTCTGTTGACCAGTGTTCCTCTGAGTGTGTTGTTGGCGTTGATGTGGATTTTGAAGTGTAGGTGCTCGGCGGAGTTGATGGTGTTGTGGGAGTTGATGGAAACTCTTCTGGTGTTTTTGTGGACTATGGCGATTCCTCCTCCTGGTCTGTTGATTCGGTCTCTTCTGGTGATCTTGTAGTTTTCTGGTATGGCTATGGCTGCGTCTGGTTCTGAGGCCGAATTCATCCAGGTTTCGGTGAGGAATGCGACGTTGGGCGAGTATGGGGTCAGGAGGTCCCAGGGTTCAATTGCATGTTTGTGGACGGAGCGGGTGTTAAGTAGGATGCATCTTAGGCGGTTGTCTGTTTTGATTTGGAGTTTGGAGGTTAGGTTGCAGGTGAAATTGCAGGCTTTGCAGGAGAAGGGTCCTTTGGTGCGCCTCAGTGTGGACTGGAAGCAGATGGAGGAGCGTCCTGGATTAAGGGCGTGGAGTTCGTTGGCAGTGTGAAGGTGTTTGGTGGCACGGGAGGCGTGTTGGCCAGGGGGTCTGGCGCTGGGCGCGGTCTTGGCCCGGACGCGCGCAGACGGGCTTGCCTTTGTTGTGCCTTCGGTGCGCCAGAGGGGAGGTGGGAGGGAGTGGCAGCTGGGAGGAGGGAGGGAAACCTCCAATGGGAGTGCAGGGGGCGGGGGCAGCAGGAGTCAGGAGCGGGATGAGCTCTGAGGAGGAGGGAGGAGGTGGGGCCTTCCGGGAGAGGAGAAGACAAGAAGCCGAGACAAGCCGAGACAAGCCGAGACAAGCCCAAACAAGCCCAAAACAATGGCAGCACTTACCGGAGCAGTGGTGAGGAGGAAACGACCTGCCTGCAAGGATGCAGGGTCAGAGGTCACTTCTAACCTCACGCTGCGGCCGGCATAAGAGGGGAGGAGGGAGGGAGTGGCAGCTGGGAGGAGGGAGGAAAACCTCCAATGGGAGTGCAGGGGGCGGGGGCAGCAGGAGTCAGGAGTGGGATGAGCTCCAAGGAGGAGGGAGGGGGGCAGGGCCTTCCGGGAGAGGAGAAGCCAAGAAGCCCAGACAAGCACAAACAAGCCCAAACAAGCCCAAAACAATGGCAGCACTTACCGGAGCAGTGGTGAGGAGGAAGCGACCTGCCTGCAAGGATGCAGGGTCAGAGGTCGCCAAGGCTATGGACGACATCTGCACACATAGATGACACAGGGGCATGACTAGGTGTACTTGGCACTCTACAGAGGTGGGGTGGGGGGCCACAGGGCCATGCCTTATGGAGGGGCCTAGCCTACGGAACTCGCCCTGGCCTAGGGAAACCCACAGCCCTCCTCCTCCACCCAGACAACTCCATTGCGCGCAAAGTCAGCTGAATGAGAGTGTACTCACCCCCTTGTGTCTGCTGTGATGCCCTCAAGCGCCCATCCATCCCCGGGAAGGCCACCGCCAGGATCCTGAACATCAGGGGGGTCATGGTTCGACGGGCACCCCTCCCACGTTGGGAGGCCATCACCAGCTGAGCCTCCGCCGTCTTCTTGCTCCAGCGGCGAATATCTTTCTCCTGGTGGGCGCTGACCTACATGAAATGTACAGGGGAAGAAGAGAAGTCATTACCAACTGCACCGTCAAAGTGAGTGGCCCCCATCCCTACCCTTGCCATGTGGCACATCCACCCACCGTCTTTCATGCACGCAGCACTCTCCCCCCTTCCTTCTTACATCCAGCCCTCTCCACACAGGCATAGCCCATACAACATGCTCCCTGTGTACTCACCTGTTTGTCTGGAGGACCGTTGAGTAGCGTGTACTGGGGAGGACCCTATCAACGAGCTTCTCCAACTCCTCCGATGTGAAGGCAGGGGCCCTTTCCCCAGACGCACAAGCCATTGTCTATTCCAGACTGAGGTCACAGCAGCACTTGCAGTGTAGGTCCTGTCGAAGATCAGGTATTGAGTGATTCAACAGATAGAAAATGGCGGTCATGTCCGCGGCGGTGCGTACCATCACCACTGGTGTACATCGTCATTGGCTCCTGGGACCCATAGGGTCCAATGTTAACCAATGCAGCATTGCGCCGCGGTCTCCAACCGCCTACCGCGACGGTGTACAATGCCAGCGCAGTTACCTCACATCCCATTGTCCCACTTTAGAGGTCAGGCAGCCGCCATTTCAGGGGCCCACATGGCCTAATTTCCAACTGCGTCACACATACCTTGGCCTAATCTCAACACACATACAGGCCACCTTTTGTGTATGATTGGTGTTCTGTTTAAACTGTGGGTACGTACCTCTGAGTTGTTTGAATCTGTGGTCGCTGTTGTCCTTCATAGGCACCGTCCGCTGGGACATGTGAGGAGATGGCGCAATTCTCCGGTGTACCGACCGCTGGTGGACCTGTTGACAATGGAGGAAAGACATTTGATAATCACCTACAGGTTTGATCGTGCCACAATCCAGGAACTGTGTACCCAGTTGGAGCCAGACCTGATGTCAGCAATCCACCATCCCACAGGAATCCCCCCTCAACTGCAGGTGCTATCAGTGCTCCATTTCCTTGCAAGTGGGTCTTTTCAAACAACTCTGGCCATGGCATCAGGGATGTCCCAGCCTATGTTTCCCAACGTATTGTCAAGAGTGTTGTCTGCCCTGCTGAAACACATGCGGAGCTACATCGTTTACCCTCAGGTAGAGGATTTGCCTACAGTGAAGGGTGACTTCTATGCCCTTGGACATATCCCCAACATCATAGGTGCCATTGATGGGACCCATGTGGCTTTGGCCCCCCCCCACAGGAGTGAACAGGCGTACAGAAACCGGAAGAGTTATCATTCCATGAATGTACAGATGGTATGTTTGGCCGACCAGTACATCTCCCATGTGAATGCCATGTTCCCTGGCTCAGTGCATGACGCCTACATCCTGCGGAATAGCAGCATCCCTTATGTGATGGGTCAACTCCAGAGGCACTGTGTGTGGCTATTATGTGAGCTCCTGGAAGAAAGACAGTGGGAATGGTCGTCTGGGGTTATCCCTACAGGTTAGTGTGTGTCTAACAGTTGTCCCTCACCATTTGCAGGTGACTCTGGGTACCCCAACCTGTCATGGCTACTGACCCCAGTGAGGAATCCCAGGACCAGGGCAGAGTGACGCTACAATGAGGCCCATGGGCGAACTAGGAGGGTGATCGAGCGGACCTTCGGGCTCCTGAAGGCCAGGTTCAGGTGCCTCCACATGACAGGTGGATCCCTATTCTACTCACCAAAGAAGGTGTGCCAGATCATCGTGGCCTGCTGTATGCTTCACAACTTGGCTTTGCGACGACAGGTGCCTTTTCTGCAGGAGGATGGTCCAGATGGCGGTATTGTGGCAGCTGTGGAGCCTGTGGACAGTGATGAGGATGAAGCAGAGCAAGAAGACATGCAGAACAGGGACTCAGTGATCCAGCAATATTTCCAGTGAAACACAGGTGAGAATACATTCCTGCCTACTACATGTACTTTTACACTACTACCTCTCTACTGTCTGTCGTTTTCACCCAGTGTATGGTCACTGAGTTGTCACTTTCCCTTACAGTTTCACAGATGTGGGTACCAACGTGTGTCATCTGCTTAGATTCCTCATGGACTAGAGCTGTGTGACATAGGTATGTTGACATTACTATTTCAAGAACATTTGGTCACTGTAATTGCAAATACGCTATTTCGAAATCACAGAGAGACTCCAGATAATTTTGTGCTTTAGGTGTGTTTATTTAAATTCAAAATATTGGAGGGGGAAGTTAAATGGTGAGGGGTGATGGCGGAGGAGTGTCCATGGCAGAGTCCAGTCTATTAGTCTCACAGGTGCATTGCGCATATGGGCATAGGAAGTGGAGCTGGGGCAGTTTAATTATGGACAGGGTGACAAAGTGGGACAGTGGGATGACAATCAGGGTGGTCTCATTTCTTGGCTGGGGTCTTGGCATCGTTCTCTGTCTTGTTCCTGGATCTCAGGGACCATTTGCTGGATGGTTCTCCGTCTGCAGGGGGTGGGGTGCTGGTGTGGTGGTCCTGTGGCGGGGCGTCCTGTCCACTAGCGCCGGTGGAGGTGGTGGGCAGTTCATCGTCCATGCTAGTGTCAGGGGCCCCTTGGAGTGCCACAGTGTCCCTCCTGGTGTTATGTAGTTCCTTCAGCACCTCTACGATGGTGCCCAGGGTGGAGCTGATGGTTTTGAGTTCCTCCCTGAAGCCCATATACTGTTGCTCCTGCATGCGCTGGGTCTCCTGAAACTTGGCCAGCACCGTTGCCATCGTCTCCTGGGAGTGGTGGTATGCTCCCGTGATGGAGGAGAGGGCCTCGTGGAGAGTGGGTTCCCTTGGCCTGTACGCCCCCTGTCGCACAGCAGCCCTCCCAGTTCCCCTGTGTTCCTGGGCCTCCGTCCCCTGGACTGTTTGCCCACTGCCACTGCCCCCAGGTCCCTGTTGTTGTTGGGGTGGTGGGTCATCCTGGGTTCCCTGTAGTGGTGGACACACAGCTGATTGATGTGTCCTGGGGATGGAGGTATGGGCCCGCTGGATGGGTGCTGTGCTGGTGTTTCCAGAGGGGGGAAGGTCTGTGGTGGCCTGTGACTGGGTGAGGGGAACCGACTGTCCCGAGGTCCCCGATGGGCCGGGCTGGTCATCTAGATCCAGTTGGACAGAGGCGCTGTCATCACTGTGGGCCTCTTCTGTGGGTGGAGTGGACATGTCTGGATCCTCCTTTCTGGTGACGTTGGGTAGGGGTCCTGCAGGGGTGGAAAGGCATGATTATTGCATCTGTGTGTGGCATGGTGTGCAATGGGTGGGTGACTGTGTACCCCAGTGCTGGCATTCCTGTGTGGGAGCTTGTGTGATGATGGTTTAGGGGGGTGTATGGGTATGTGCAGTGTGCATGCTTTAGTGATGGGTGTCCATGCTTTGTTGTTGCATGCAGGGCTTGGTGTTGGGATGTGTGGTTTGTGAGATTGGTACATTTGTGAGGAGTTGGAGTGATAGGGGTGAGAGCGAGGGTGGGGGTATGTGATAGCATGCAGGTAGGGTGGGGGATGTAATAGTTAAGATTTGACTTACCAGAGTCCATTCCTCCACCAACTCCTACGAGGCCCTCAGGATGCAGAATCGCCAAGACCTGCTCCTCCCATGTTGTTAGTTGTGGGGGAAGAGGTGGGGGTCCGCCGCCAGTTGGCTGAACCGCAAGGTGGTGTCTTGAGACCACGGAACGCACCTTCCCCCGTAGGTCATTCCACCTTTTCCTGATGTCCTCCCGATTTTTTGGGTGTTGTCCCACTGCGTTGACCCTGTCCACTATTCTTTGCCATAGCTCCATCTTCCTTGCAATTGAGGTGTGCTGCACCTGTGATCCAAATAGCTGTGGCTCTACCCGGATGATTTCCTCCACCATGACCCTGAGCTCCTCCCCCAAGAACCTGGGGTGTCTTTGCGGTGCCATGGGGTGGTGTAGGTGATGTGTGGGGTGGTGTGTGTGGTGATAAGTGTGGTGATATGTAGTGGTGTGTTGTGTGAGGTGTGTGGAAGTTGTGTGGGTGATAGTGTTATGTGCCTGTGGATGCAGTTGTACTTGCTGGTGGTGTCTCTCTCCGGTCTTCTTTAGCAATTCTGGTCATAAGGGTTTGTGGGTGATGTGGGTGTGTGTTTTATATTGTATTGGGTGTGTGGGAGTGGTGTGTGTATGTGTATCAGGTGTGTGTATTTGGAATTGTCCAATGTGGCTGTGTTTTATAAGAGTTTGTGTATTTTGAGCGCGGCGGTGTGTACCGCCAATGGGATACCGCGGTTGAAAGACCGCCGCGGGGATTCGTGTGTCGTGATAGTGTGGGCGTATTTCTGTTGGCGTGACGGTGGAGGTTTTGTTTTTGCCAGTTTATCACTGACCTTTGGTGTGGCAGACTTGTGTGGGTGTCTGAATTTTGGCGGGTTCGAGATGTGGGTCATAATAGCTGTGGCGGAATTCCGCAGCCGCAGCGGTGTGTTGGCGGTCTTCTGCACGGCGTTAAGCGGCTTTTACCACCAATGTTGTAATGACCGCCTTAGTACCATATTCACAAGTCCCTCAGTCCTGGACAGATATCATTTTTGTTAGGGCCACGGGACACTCATACCAGGAGCATACTTTGCAAACTACATGATACCTCTCTGCATTGCTTGCTGTCACCCTGTAATTATGGCACATAGGGCCTCATTATGACCCCGGCGGCCGGCGGTAAGCTGGCAGTAACACCGCCAACAGGCTGGCGGTGTTCCGCCAGCTATTATGACAGTGGCGCAATAGCCACAGCCATACCGCTGGCCCCTCCAACATACTGCCAGACTTATGAGTCCCCGACCGCCAGCCTGGCCACGGCGGTAAACACGCCATGAAAAGGCCGGCGGTAAGAGGGACTTGGGGTGCCCTTGGGGGACCCTGCACTGCACTTGGCATGGGCAGTGCAGGGGCCTCCAGGCATAGTCCTGTCGTGCATTTCACTGCCCGAATTTCGGGCAGTGAAATGCGTGGCTGCACATCAGCATTGCCGCTGGCTCAATTAGGAGCAGGCAGCAATGTTGATGTGACTTTTACGCTGGCCCAGCAGAAAAGTCATAATGGGGAGCCAGGAATACCACCAGCATTGGTGGTATTCTGGCTCCCGCAGCCTCAGCGGTCTTTTTAAAAGACCGCTGAGGTTGTAATGAGGGCCATAGTCTTACTGTTATTACTGTGTTGTGAAACACCACCCTGTGTGAGCTAGCCATATACACCAGACATAGATTGCACTGTGGTCCACAATGGCACATCTGTGCATCTGAAATGTATTTGTTAGGCATACCATCCCCTACCATGTTCACCTGTGAATCTAGTACTACATTGGTTTACAAATTCTGGTCATTTCTCTATGGTCAATCCAGAAAACATGTGCCCCACAGTGATAGCAATCATCATCCTCCTTTGACATTAGTCAGAGGCAACTGCACATCCAAAACACAACCTCTACATTCCTGTACAGATTCATATGTAACATATGGATTTTTATTTGGAATAGATACACATTGAACATGTCATTGCATAAAGTATCTAATATCACACAGAATCCTTGAACTAACCATTAAGCATACAGGATGACACTCACTGGTAGCATCTGGGTCACTGAAGCTCTCTACCTCTCCAGAAGTGAATTGCAATTGGCCATGAAACCCTTCTAGTTGTAACAACTAAAATGGCTCATTTGATATGCCTCAATGATACATATTGGTAAGGCAGGCTGACATGTACAATCATGTTGAAACAAAACATACATGTGGTGGGCACATTGTCAAACGGTTTCAAATGACTAACTTCCCCAATACTTCAAAAGGGTTGCAGAGTTTTATGATACTCTGCACCTAAATAACTCACTAACCACACTCATCCAGGACTAACAATTCCCCTGCCTTACTTTTTATTCACATGTACCTAGCTATGCTCTATGCATCACAAGTTGAACATCTTTGTTCCTTCATCTAACTGACATTGTTATCTTTTGGTGCTGCATAGTCATAGACACTGAACATACATGCCCTGTTCATCCCGAAAAGCTCAATATTTGAAATTCAGAAACACATGTGTGAGATATGTTCAGATGTATGACAGTCCTCATGTCAGACCTATGGACAGAGTTGCATACATCAAGCCTCATTTACATGAGAAATAATCAACTGAAGTGCCAAAAAATAGGACAGCTCCTGAAAAAAAACAGATACCCAAGGGCAGCACAAAATAGCAAATGTCCTGACAGCAGGCCATGAAATGGAAAAGTGCACACTTTCTCAGATTGTGCACAGCACACCTGTTAATATGTGCACCGTGGTGCTAACAGAGAAAGTGGACAGTAGGTATGCTCAGGCCACTGCTGAGTGGGGCGTATGACAGCCCAGTATTTTGAAGCCTCTGTGTCATGCTTTGTCTGAAAAAAATATGTTTTATGGGGAAATGGCATTTGTGCGCCGACATACATGACCCACTGACACTATGGGCCTCATCTGCAAGGCCTTAGCGGCACACCGAGCCACTGCACCATCATTTTTTTGACATTCTGGTGGAGCAGTCTCAGCCCATATTTAAGGCCATGACAAGCCACCTTGCATGGAATTTCATGGCCTTGTAAATATGGACCCCATAATGCATGTCACGGTGTGAAAGGGGTGTTCCATGGGTCCTGCTGTGGGTGTTACCATGCAACACTCATGGAGTCTGATGGAATCTGATGCATTCCCATATTTACATAGCTGAGAATGCATCAGATTACTACGCCACCTCAGGGGGGCATCACAGTGGCACAATGGGGAGAAATTACATTATTACTCCCAGTTTTTTCCTCTTCCTATGTGTGCTGCATTCTACAGCACACATAGAAAAAGGAAAACGCCATTAATGATTGTTCAAGTGCAGGAAGGTGTCCCATCCTGCACATAAATATTCATCCCTGCAACCTAGACACCCTTTCACCATGGCACAGGGGTGCCTGCTTTGGCGCTAGGGAGCAATTTGTGCGCCACTGCAGGGGACAAGGACAGGAATGCTTTGCATCTATTATGTACAGCACATTCCTACCCTTTGGTTTTGATGCAGGGCAACACAGTAACATATACTTGCATCCCTGCCCTGTGTCAAAACTTAGTAACTAAGGCCCTAAGGCCACAAAACAAGTATATGCAAGTGAGATCCAAACATTTATTCACAAAGCATGTGTACTTACCAACAGTTCCATCAACTTTAATCCAAAGTACTCAATGACGTCATGTTGATTGCTGATCAAGTCCGCCTAGCGATGCTTCAGTTGGTGGCTTGTCCAATCACCTTGAATAGCCGCTGCATATGAAACCAGACCTTTTCCCTCCATTGCTTCTGTGCCTCGGTCTTGTACCTTTACATGATTCTGCCTCCCTAGGCCACCATTTTGGGCAGGTATTGATTCACTAGCCAAAGAAAATCTAAAAACTCCTGGGCATTTATGCTCTTTATCCTTCCTTTCCCCTACATGTCCCTCTCAAACACTCCTTGCACAACCCAAAAAATATAAAACTCCCAACTACCCCTAACAACTATACAAAATACAAATACAAAGGACAATGAAGGTGTGAATTACACCAGGGACAGCAGACAGCACAACAAACATCAACACCAGCACTTCACTCCCCAGCAACACCACAGTACAACCTCTCCCAAGCACAGACAATGGACTGTGAATTAAAGAGAAAGTGACAGTAACTTGCACTTCCTGGTTTACAGCAAAGCTGATCCATTGCATTACTTCCTAGGTGGATGTGTCACCTTTTGAGTTGATGCACAGTTTTTTTGGCACTTGAAGCCTATGCATGGATTTCACACAAGACCGGACAAAGTAAGATGCAGTGATTCAGACGTGCCGGCTGAGATGAGTAATTTTTGGCTGACGCAATGGCTGAAAAAACATGCATTGGCCTCATGCATCTTTTTTTGACACAATCATGAAAATATTTGATTTTATGAACAGTGTGATATAAAATGCATGTAAACAGTTACAGGGGTTGCTCTGTTGCCTGTGAGTAGTAGGGTTTACCTGCTTCCTGTGTTTGTATGTGTGCAAGGTGTGTGTTGACAGTGTACATATGTGAAGGTGCTTGCATTACTAGGATCTGACTATGCATAGGGCATAATCCCTCTGTTTGTGCAACATCACTCTTTAGAACAGTTGCCCCAGGTGCATACTATGTACTGGCGCCTGATTATATTGCTTGAGATACCCCCAGGGATGCTGCATACTTACCCTGAAATTAGGTCAGCACACCCACTTCTAAAACAGTGCAGCCTTCTGCCAATATGTATTGTGTCCCAAGGTGCAGACAGCAAGCTGGGGGGCTTATGCAGGCACATGCTGGGATAGCATGGACACACATGTACAGGGATGTATGGTTGAAGCCATGTACTCCCCTTAATCCATCCAGGGGGCTCACATCAGTGGACACACTGCCAGTGCACTTCCATAGATTGTCTTTGCCTCTAGCCCCACATCTTGCAACCAGCGTAGAGTCCAAATCACAGTGAGGTTCATATTGGCATGCACCCCTGCACAAGATGGTACATCCCCTGGTGATGCCAGTGCAAGTGATCCTACTCCACAGCTTTGTCATGAATGTTGGCACACACATGTGCAGCACCTTCAGGCATTTCCAGGGACCAGGGAGGACAACAAGGTGTGTACAAAAGACCATTGTGCATCTGCTGTACTTATACCACACAAAACTTGAGGTGACTACTGTGGCACTTAAGGTGCCATTTCCGAACAGGTCAGCATATGAAAGTGCCCCGACTAGTCCATTTTACATCGATTGTGTTGCACATGATTTTCACTCATGCTGATGGTGCAATGGTAGACCACCCTGCATGCCTTTGCTTGACCTCTGACATGTAAGGGCAGCAAGGCAGTGTACATCACACCATTACTACACTCTGCATAAAGGTGGTGTTGCTTGTGCATAGCAGTGGGTGTTCACATGCAATACTCATGTCGTTTGATACTGTGACAGGTAATGAGATTCATGGGGACCAGACTCAATTCCAAACTTGTCAGACATCCCCAGTAGAGCCTAAACAAGGATGCATCAGTTGATGTGACTTTGGCCCATCTGTTTCCATGTGTCCTGCATTCTGTTGCTCACCTTTGCAATGTAGGACTGTGTCATGGATGGTTCATGTGCATGAATGTGTTTACTGAAGTGTATAGCAAATCGATAGCAGATTGGGTGGAGTTGTGGTCCTTTTATACAGCCCTGTGTTGGCATCCACATGTTTAGATTAATCATCCATATTGCCCATGGGGTTTGTCTAGCACTAATGCACCCAATACACTGAGTAACACTTGTGCGCCTCTTGGGGTGTGTTCAGTTACTCCATAGCTGTGAGTCCAAAATGATCCACAAAGCTGGACTTTGCATGCCCTCATGGATATTGTTGAGAGGCTTGTGCCACAAGAGGGTCAGAGAGAAGGGTGACACCGGAATCACCAGCCTGTGGTACCTAGGCTCATATCTGTATGACTTGCCATCCTAGGATGCCTTGTGGTTGCAGTATACCCAATCAGACAGTGCATGAGCTTTTAAGTTGTAACCAATCTACAGTGAAAGTGGCATGCAATTGAGAAACGTCCTCCCAACATTTACTATGTATGTGTGGCTGGAATTTATGACATGTTTATATGCGCAAACCAATAGTTAAAAGTGAACCTTCAGAAACAGACATCATAAAGTGTTGTACTACACATACATCAATTGTACAAGCTTGTGTTTTGGAGGGTATGTGTTGCCCATTTACATGGCAACAGCTCCTTCTCTTTAACCACAGGCTTACTCTTAATTTTGTGTATCACAAAGGTAGCTTGTCTAGCCACAGCTAGCCAGGTGTGTGCAATCATTTATATGTATGCCACTGGCACCTTTTGCAATAAGTGTCTGAAATGTATGATTACTTGAAGTTGGGTGATGGATATGCATTCAGACATGATGTTCACCTGCGAAATGTAAGCCACAACCAAACAACATATCTTGGGATGCATCAGTGCCTGGCACCTTAAGTGGATGAACCTTGCTACTTCTGATTTGTAATTGGCAATTGTTTCATACTCAGATTCTTGGCATTGTGCCTTCGACTACGACTCTAATCATGGGAGAGTAGCCATCATTTGTATTTGAGTGCACCACCAACATCGTAGGCCACATCACTGCTTTTTTCATTGGCATCATGGCCTGGGGGACACCTGTGAGCACATTTTTAGTGGGTAATCCCTCTTGCACTGGCAAAGTTTAATATTTCCCTTTGTATGATTTCCTAATGGCTTTTATATGTGGTGGCAGATTTGCATGTTGCATAGTTATACTGTAGGTGTGAGTCTGTGTTCCCTTGGGCATACTATTTGGATCATTTCTCAGTCATTACACTATGATTTGAATTTACTTTCCTCCACAAGTATTAGACCATACAAATTGTTAGCTGTACAAGAGACATTTGTAAGCTGTACAAGACACACATGCAGTAATTGCACACTATCTACATTGGCACACCATGTTTATTGTGTTTCCCAATGGTGAACTTATTCTGAAAGTTTGTTGCCATACATACTATTGTTGGTGTACCAGATGTTGTATGGCGCTGTTTGTCACACATAGCTGCACTGGTGTTCTGTGTGGCAAATACTAGCAGATGTAATGCTAGCGTTCTGATGTTTACTGTGACTATGCAGGTATCTTGCTAACACACTGGTAATGCTTACATGTGTTGTTTTACATAGGTACACACATTCATTTAGACATAACATTGTGACATTATAAAAGTCATTCAAACATGTGTGAAAAAAAGAAGTATATGGTACTTCAGCCATGATGCTGCTTCTGATAGTACATTTTTAGTTTGCTCCTCATCTTCCTCATCCTTATTGTCTTGTACTTCCTACTCCTGATTTTCATTGGGCCATTTTTCCATGCACAAATATTCTACAATATGAAGCTCACTTGTATTATTTTGCAAACCATTGGTGGTGAGCAGAGTAATTGGCCCCAATTATATTCAGACTCCTGAAGTAGTACTTGTGTACTCTGGAAGTCCTCTCTACGATGGGCCAGGTCCTGTCTGGGGCATAATTTGTGGCTCTGCTGGTCTGCTGCATCTGTGTGCTTACGAGGATTAATCACCGACAGCTGCTGACAATAACCTTTGTCAGCTGAACAGTGAGTAGGAGTGGATATGATAAATAGTCATGAGAGCTGATGACCCTGCATCCATATACAAATTGTTCTATGTCCTGATTGACTCATACACTTTGCCAAAAGTATATGTACTATGACATTGTTTGGCATAGATGCAAGATTATTACAAGTTTGACTGACACTGTGCTACACATACCGGTATACTGTCTTCTGTGCCACACTTGCCATTTGTCATAAATGTAAGTGTGAGTGCTGTGAATGTGGTGAGTTGTCATTATCCAGCAGTCACATGAGTTGTCATTATCCAGCAGTCACATCTCACACACTGATTTACTGTCTCGGTTTATGACTTCTATTTTCATACATAACCATCAAGTTTGTGCCTAAAGCAACACATGGAGACTTTGATCTGTCTGTTTTTCTTTTCTTACAACAAATATTTGGCTGATATATGTGTTTTCAGTACAACATGATTGCTCAACTGGCAATGCAAACATTACACACATAATTTTCAAAGATCAGTGCATTGTGTCTGGCACTCTGAAGTTGATGACAGTGTTCACACTTGATTGACAACTGTTGTGGCCTACTTATACTTTCCTGGATATGAGTGAATGTTTTTCGTTTACTGGAATTGTGACATAAACTCCAAGACATATGTTACATTTTATAATTTATTGTCATATGGAAACATTATCATACATTCATGTTATCATGTGAAGAAAGTTTGTATTATGTGTGCATCTGAGAGCACCTGCAGCTGAGTTTTGGATGTCTCCATCATGATCTGCCTACTCCTCCGCTCTTGGGTCCTTCGGTTGATCATGTCCATCCCAGGGGACATTTGTGCAATATGGCACAGACCACAATAATTTTGCAGAAAAGAGAGAGTGGTGAATATAGCAATCTATCCCAGATACATTGAGGCAGCAGAACCAGGCCTTGAGCAGGCCAAAAGGTCTGCTCCACAACATTACGTGTCCTGATGTGGGCCTGGTTGTGTGCCTTCTCCGCCTCTGTCTGTGAGTTTGCATATGGGATCAATACCCATTGCTGTATCCCATATTCCTGGTCACCTGAAATAAAAAAAAAAATAGTGTCAATATTTAGGACAGCTATATTGGCAAAAGTCATGCCCATGTGTGCATTGCAATTGTCATGCACTTCTCCCAGTTATGAGCACATGATGTGTCAATCATGCTGGTTTAGTGACATATACAGGGTACTGTTCAATCCATCTATGTGATGTCAAATGCAATGCGTGAGCAGATATATTGTGCAATTCTACATCCTGACTGTCATATTTATGTGGCTGACTTTGGTGTTGGCTATTTCCTGTTTCTGTAGTCCACTCTGTGTTATGTGTTCGCACTACATGTGTGCAGAGACAGTATGTGGATAGGATTATTTTTTGGAGGGCCTCCCTAGGTATGTCTTACACAGACGCATGCATGGGTTCATGGTCATCCACAGATGCTGGTGTGGCCTACATTACATTGGCACAGGCCTTCAAGTGTACAATATTGTCAAGGGCAGTTGATGTAATGCCATCCACACAGTATGCACTGACACTTACCAACTGAGTGACATGGTGTCACAACGGTCATTTTCGGATTCTATGAGTGCTTGTCACAAAGGGGGAACAATGTGTACCTGCGTGATGGCATTTTGCCCAATCTGTACACACAACACATGGATCCTGAAGGTTTGGGAGTAGTCTTATGCAGCCCAGCTACACAACTTCCTACACTGTACAAAATCTCTGGGAAAGGAGTCGGTACACAATATTTGGGGCCTTCTGCACTTTAAGGTTCCTTTCAACCACACTTGCATACAAGTTGCCTCGCAAGTACACATTCACATTTGCATCAAGTGTTTTATGGGTTCTTCATTGCTTTCAGGATTGTATATGTGTGTGCAGGAACACCTTCCAGCCAAGACTGCTGCCTAAGAGGCATGGTGAATGATGGATGTGTATTGCATTACACATCACACATGACGTGGGAGTGATTTTTGTGATTACTATTCATTTGGACAGTTACACATTACATGCCCATAAACCGTAGTTTAGCATCTTGCACCTTGTTCCTGGTGTGCGATCCATGAAATGTCTGATGGACCGTTTGTGTTACATGGGAACCCCTGCTCCCCCAGTAGACATGGAGCACATCCTTTACACATAGTGATGTTGGCCAGAATGTATGCCTGCCATGCGTTGCTGTGTGCCTATACATCATGCAACATCTGCAAAAGTGGCATGATGCAAGGTGCATGTATCTAGAACAACCCTCATCATCAAGTCTCTCTCTGGGCAGACAGTGAGATGTGTATTGTGTCACCCATTTTTAATTGTTATTGTGCCTGTTAGGGACTTGCTGTTTGCTTACCAACAAGTAGGCCAATCCCACACTGTCCATCCTGGAATCGTTGATTGATGATTTAGTCCTGGAATATGTAGGCATCATGCACATTGCTGGGGTATTTTGCCACCACATTAGTGATCAACCCACGATGGTCGACAATGGCCTGGACATTGATGGAGTGGGTGTGTTTCCTGTAGAGATGGCAGTTGCAGCCAGAGGAATCAATTGCACAAGCTTGCAGTCCATGGCCCGCAGCACATGCAGGAACACAACAAGTGCATAAAATCCTTGTTTAATCTTCTGCTGCAGTTGCTAGGTGATGTGGAAGAAGCTTTAGAGGGGTGTCAGAAAAATGATGGCATCCAGGACAATGGGTAGGAATGAGGAGAATGATGGCTGAGAGAGTTCAGCCACTTGTGGTGCAGTTGTCTGGAAGGACCATGAGACCAGCATGTGAAGCACAGCCATGAGCTTTGTCATTGGTGGGATGTTGGTGACCCTGTTGAGTGTTGCCTGTAGTCCTGGCCCAATCAGGTGCAGCAGCTACATAATGGACTCCCACCTCAGACGGTAATGGGTAATTACCTCTTCCTCCATATTAGTGAGGTATGCTGATGATACATGCACTCCCTTCTACTGTGCTGCCTCCATGGCTCAGGTGGTGGCGATTATGGTGATGATGGTGGAGGTGTTGGTGACGGTAGTCTTCTTTGTGGTCCAAGCTGCAGAATGAGTATGTCCATTGTGTCCTAGAGGGTATGTTCTCCTTATGTACCTGTGCCAATGTGTAATGTTTACACCTGGTCTGACCAGGCGTTATTTTTTTACCACATTGGAGACTCTGAAAGACTTCTGCTATGGGAGCATCATTTTCCCAAAACATTGTAAATACAACTGCGTCAGTCCTGCGTGATTTTTGTAAGAGGGAACACCTTCCTTGCATTTCATTGTTGTTGTCTGATGCAGCCAGATCTGACACTAGGAAAAAACAACCCACATGGGGGAAAAGTGATGCTAGAGGCCTCTAGCGTCACTTTGTAGCTATCAAACTAATATTGCACTGCCACTGCATCAAATAACATGATGCAGCGGTGGTGCAAGTTCCTTGTAAATGAGGCCCCAAGTACATTGTAATTTGGAAACATTTGAAATAACTTGGGTAAGTCTTCAACATATTTATGACATTTTGAGTAAGAAATTAAGGGCTATTCAGAAAAAAGATTACTCACTAGTCCATTGATGTTGACTGTTATTAACTCTCATTGTAGATGTAAATTGAAATTTCCATGGAAGATATTGATAATTAAAGTTAAGGAAGGAGATGGGATGTTCTGTCTAGAGGTATGCAACAGATGTAATGCTCCGATTATCAAATCCAACTATATAGATACAAACAGTAATCTGTGTGATATAGTTTATGCCCTGCTGTGATCTGAAACACATAATGAGGCTTTCAATTCTCATCTACTGTTGAAAACAATTATTTCTGAATCACAGTGCAATGTCTTGGAAATATGAGAGTGAATACATAAATATGATGTAAAGAGTACATGCAATTTGTCACATACTGGGACTAGCTTATATGTATTACAAGGAGATGTTGATAGAGTTTGTGGAAAGTCTACTGGATCGCTAATTTTTAGATGTTTTTGAGAAAAAATGGATATTGAAATACATTATATTTGATAAACGGCCCAGAGACATTCTTTCTACTGGAACAAAATACATTGGCTGCAGTTTTTATGTTCTTTGATATGATGAATAGAAAATTATTTAAAGAACATTGAAAGCTTTTGGAATATTCAATCAAATGAACCAGAAGAATTGTGAAGTTATTTACCAAAATGATATTCTAAGCAACATTAATTTATTGGTTATACAGCAACAAAGAATGCCTCTCTTCTCTGGTGAAATTTCACAGAAATAACAAATTCACTGTATTTTGTAGTGCCTTCAGCACACATAAATGTTTTGCATTGTTAAGGAACTCATAAAATAATGTTTACTTACGGCCACCAGCATTACTGAAGAACAATCATTGCTTTAAATAGAAAATTATTCATTGAGAGGTTTTACCAATCAGGAGTTCCATGGATAAGATATAATGAGTTTAACATATTGCATCCAGTATCCATCTATTCTTGTGACATAGTACTTGCAGAAGAAAACTAAGCCACCATGAGGACTGCTAACAGAAAATAACTTGGTTAGCCATTTTGCATCTCACACCTCATACACGGCAGAGCAACCTTTAAAACCTAGTTCAATTAACAAAAAATGTCCGTATCAGAGAAGTCTGCATTTGCTTTTCCAGTGATTCTATTTCACTTTTCAAAATGGACTGACTGATATCTCAGTAAGGGTCACACTATGACATGAGCACAGTGTATCAACCAATTATCCTATAATTGTTGCTTGTCTATCGTTTATGGACACATTTTTCTGATTAGGTTTCAAGGCTGCCCTCCAACTTCTCTTCTCAGATTATTTTCTCTTTCAGACAGCTGAAAGCAACTGCACGTTATTTGTAGGCCTAGCCACCATCCAGTTATTTGGTTGTATTGATGGAAATGCACTTCATTCAACAGGATCATGACTAGCACTTGAGCAGGTGATACAACACATGACTGCTTATGGAGCATTGCATAAAAACCGCTCTTTAAAATGTAAATCTCTAGCTCTACATGCCAATGAATGTCCTACTTTTACTTAGTGTCTTTTGCAATCACAACAGCTTCTTGTTCAGGTCACCATGGAATTTAAATATCTTGCATCAATACTCTTAACATTTTTGATGGCCTAACATGAGGAGATCAGAATTGTCAGTATCTGCATAGTTATATCTGATGTCCCCTGACCTTCACCTGCCCCTTTGACTTTATGGGATCCCATAATAATGGAATTCATTCACAACCTATCTAAATAAGAATAAATCATTGTTATCTTAGTGATAGTTCATTGCAAATTAATTATATGCCTGAACAGTGTTCTGACCAATTTTAATGTTGAGCATCTCTTAAAATGGAATATAGCTGAAGCACAACTACACCTAAAGGGGTCTATTTATGCTGTTGAGAATAGTTTCCATTACCTTTTAGGCATGGGATGACCATCTCTATAGTACTTTTTTACAAACAGGTGGGACTCTTAGCTATATATCGTACAGCACACAACCTAAAAGGAATTCACACCCAAATAGGACATGGACAATGGCATTTTTCATATAGGTACAAGGCTGTGTGTAGAGGCAGGTTTATTATTTATTTTGTTTGACTAGGACTATCAATACACCCAGGATCATCAGTTGCATGAGAAACCAGGGAATGGGGAAGCACTGCTTGACTTGTGATGACCAGCATCACAGATGAAAGGGGTAGCTCACAAAATAAAATGAACAGGCAAGGAGACATGGGCAAAGCAAAGCCAATGAGTTCCCTGAAATACTCAAGTTAAGTCCCATGAGTACTCCAGTAGACTAAGAAACACAGAAGCATATTTGCATAAGGATGAAACAATGGACAGAGAATGGATATGATTGAATTAACAGACAAGAAACATGAGCTTTCATATTTAAAGCAGAATAACGGGTTAATCCTCTGGAGTAGTAGGAAAAGTGAGAGACATAATGAAAAAATGGGTTGGATGAGGATAGCAGATGAAGGACAGCAGAAATATTATTTTATGACATGTTCTAGTGAAAGAGACCAAGCCAAGCCTACCCCATCCTCTATACCCCACAGACATTCGATCTGGAAGAAAACACCTGTAAGAGGTGAAATGCTAAGAAATAATTGAAAAAAGTCAATATATCAGGGGATTAAGATGCCTTTTCCAAATTTATTTCCCCTGTGGTTTCTCGTAAATAGAGAACAAAGTAGAAGATAAACGTAAGTCCTTAGCTGTCAGACATCGCAGAGAAAGAGTAATCTGGGTGGGTGGTCCCATTCAGCTGAGATCTACTGGTCAAGAACAGGGGAAAGGTTCATCATTCTGTGTAAATACTGACTGGTAGAACTGGAAAGGGCAACCTCATCATTGATATTGTTAAAGGTGTCTTAGTGGTCCAGGAGTACAGGCAGTCACATGGCACCATAACCATCACAATATCTACCATCTGTATTGTGGCTATATTGGTACTGAGGACAGAGGGGAAATCAATTTGGCTAGTTTACAACTGACTGCATTAAGAGAAAATAATTTTATTTTATAAGTTACACATCCTTGATGGCAGTTGCAAATGTAGAAAAATTCATTTTTTAAGATGCCTTCTTTTGTAGAAGCTGCAATACTGGGCTCCCATGATACACAGTACTGTGGAATGTACTACTGGGGGGGGGAGGGGACAGTGTCATGAACATCATGCATTACATGCACCCTCACCCATCATCATCTTCAGAAAGCTCTTTTATTGACCGTCCGAAAATGGGATGTCTGGAGATGCTTTAGATCCCTTCCTTCCCTCCTTGATACTCTGGGTTCCTTACTTGAAATATATCCATCTTTTAGCCTGACAACCTTGTCCATCCTTGTGTCCCTCACTCTCCAGTCACCTTGAACACAAGTAGCTGTCATTCTTTTGCCTCCCCAATAAGAGTCTCCCGCTAGTTACACATGCACTTCAAACCTTTGAAGCTAAATAGCTCGAGGTCTTGCTTATCTCGCGAGATCTTGGCTTACACATGTATTGGCAGCCATCTTGGGGGGACGGCAACCGTTTGATTCTGCTTGACTTCATTATTCCTGAGTGAAAGCAGTTCTGAACACTTGCCTGTCAGGCCTCTGGCTCCAGGATCGCTGCTCTATCTCCGTCCACCAGGATCTCCTTCACCCAGCTCCTCATTGGGATCGCCATCTTCCTCTCTGCAAATTCAGACCTGCAAAAGAAAAGACAAAATAAGATCTATATTTCAACTTTTGCTTAGGTGGAGCTCCAGCACTCTTAAAGATATCATCCAGTCTCAGTTGTCACAGCTTTTGGTAACTAACTAAGAACTCGGACACTACTGGCTGTTACTTTTTAGAATTAAGGAGACTAACAATGTACACTGATATTATTTGCAGTTACCTTTTGGAACTAATGAGACTAACTATGGACATTAGCACTACTGGAGTGCTCCTTTTAATAAAAAAACAACAGAATCCAATGTTGCAAACCAGAGGCCACATCAGGACCACATCAGGACCAGATCTAATTTATACCACAAACCCAATTATGTTTAGTAAGCCCAAATTCAATCACTGTATGGTTGAAGTGTCAAGTGCTTTTGACATTTAAATCCAAGGTAATCTATGACTATTGTTTTCTTGCCACCAGATAAGTCGAGAAAGCCTAGCAAGGCGATACAATAATTGTGTGTAGAAGGACAGTCTGAAGTAAAGGCTCACCACAAACACCTGGAACTCCCTGAAGATTCTGTGGGTTTTCTCTTTTCTGTTTTCCCCATCCCCCTTCCCTTTGGGAGAGGCAAGTACAGCAAGTTCATTTTTGACTTGTACTGTGGGTTGCTTTTGAGGGGAGCAGAAAGAACAACATCACCTCAGCCGAATAACCTTTCAGATGAGTAGACTCTACACAGAAATACTCTGTTTCAGCTGAAACTCTTCAGACTGCCATGAAAGGGTTTGTAAGCTGATTTTAGTCTTTCCCCAAGATCCAGTACGTGCTAAGCACCATTCCTAATACAAATGAGTTCTGAACATGTATCAGTTAAACATGCCGCATATGATTCTATTTGGACATGCAATGTTAATTTCTTCTGAGTTAACACCCCCATCATTCCCCTACTGCCTGGTGTACATTATTATCTAACCACATAGTGATGAACCTCAGCCAGACAGACTTCTGGACACTTTCCCCTTCCTCTCCCATACAAGCAGGACAGGTGTAGGGCTCTTCCCTTATATGAAGTGGACTTTCTTATGGCAAATAATAAACAACTGTAGTGCATGCCTTCTCAAGCCTCATACCAAAAGCTTTGAAAGAATGCAGTATTCCCTGTCAAAAGAAACCTAGTTAATAGCCAATAATGTATAAAAACAGTAAACAGGGAACAAGAAGAGGGAATTGCGCAAAGGGTACTGTTTTCTAACAAAACAAACAATAATGGTGTTTCTTTTAAATGATGTTTATCACATAATTCAAGCAGAGACTCAAAATCAGCTTCAGTCAACAGTCAAGAGGAAGAATGATTCAGAATTAGAATGAAAAAAACATGCTAGATGGTCAAAGAGTGTATCATAATGTATCTACAGATGGCAAAGTCCTTTTCAGAAAAAAATAATAATCTTCCTGATCGCTGAGGGGTAACATGAAGGAGGCGGGGAGAGAGGTTTGTTCTATAGTAGAAACATTCAGAAGATTTTTAAAGTATCTGCAATAAGTGTCTCACGATATGGATTTTGTTGTGTTTTATCATTCTCTTACCTTGACTCATTCTTTTAATTATCTGCATTTTGCACCATTAAGTTTTCAAACTCCATTCTAGGACAGAATTTATGTTTGAATTAGCTCATCTTAAATAGGCAAGCAACCCCTAATTTTGAACAGACTCCACATAATAGCTTAGTATAGGAGCAAGAAAACACATGCAAGGCTATTCACAGATGTAACCTACACATGAGAGTAAAGTTACATGTTGCATTTACTCTCCCTGTAGGAAACTGGGTTACTGGTTGAGTGGGTGAAACCCTACTCAAGCAGCAACCACAATTCATGCCAGTGTGAAACACAAGCAAACCCCAGATTAAAGTGTGCTTAACCCTGTGGTACCTTGGCACAACAGCAGTCAGGCTTAATTTAGAGGCAGTTTGTAAAGTATTTATGCAGGACACAATCAACAAATAAAGTGAAAACACACCACAAGAAAAAAATCACATAGCAATTTAGAAAAAAAGACTACATTTTAATAAAGTATTTAACACCAAAATAGCAAAAATCCAGTTAGTAGAATCAAGGATATGCAATTTTAACACTAAGAAGCAAAAAGCGCCAACCTCAGGTATCAGGCTAACTGTGATGGAGTTCAGGCCAGATACAGAAATTAGTTCAGTCCTCTTAAACAGTACTACATGGCCCGGGCCTCAAGATGAGGAATCCTTGCATTGAGCTGTGTGGGCTGGTGTTAAGGAGTCATCCACAAGGAGTTATGATACAAGTCGAGAAGCCATCAACAGGAGCTTGCAGTGCAATGCCTTGCATCATCTTCGAAACACCATAGAAAGAGCATGTACAGATGTGTGCTGTGCTGTGTTGGCACTAAGGACAAGATGCTTTGCACTGGGCCAATGCTGGCATTGAGCTGTGCTGCTGAGCCTTGTGCTGTGATGCATCAGTGCCAAGATCAAGATGAGTTGCGCTGAGCTGGTGCCAGTGGTGAGCTGTGTTGAGATATGAGGAGTTGCATTGATGTCGAAGATGTCTGTTATGTCTCTGTGGCTTTGAAAGGGGGTCAGCCAACTGACCTTTGGAGATTTCCTGGTGTTCTGGGTTTTCACAGCAGGATGGGTTCAGTAGGGTAGCTTACAGTAGCAGAAAAGGTATGGTACAGTCCATGGTCAGCAAAGGACAGCTTGAGAAGCAGGGCAAACTTAACAGCTGATAAATCTATTGTCCTGGCACAATCCAGATGTCCAGAAGTGTTATGAAGAGTTGGATCTGAGGGTCCAACATTTACAACCGGTGCCCACTTTGAAAGGGGGGAAGCTTTTAGAGTCCACCCCTACAAAAGTATCTGGAATTTCCTACCTCCCATCCTGGCCCCAGCTTAGCTGAGGGAACAGAACATTAGTGTGAAACCCCTTGAGAGTGTGCTGAAGCAGAATCACTTTGAGGTAAAAATGTGGTAGGGGAAAGCTCCCCTCCCTCATCCAGACAGAGATAGCCCTTCCTGACAATACCTAGTTCCCTATTGTCTCCCTACCTGGGAGTAATACTGAAAGACCAACTGACAGTTCTGCCTAGTCTTGGACCCAGGATACAGGCTGCAGGCATCAAATGGTCAGGACACGAAAATGCCAATTCCCTAAAAGTGTCATTTTCAGAATTATTTCTTAAAACCCAACTCGACTATTAACAAGGGTTTTAAATGATAATGGTTTAGAGACCAAACTGAGCTTTCCCTTTCCCTTGCTTCCAATTGAAAATTATCACCTATTTAATTTAATTGAGTAACCCAGTGCTCTCCTATGAGAGGGGAAGGCCTTCCCATAGTGAAAAACAAATTTGAGAGTACTTCACCAAAAAGACATGTAAAAGTTAGGAGTAGACATCCAACATTTTTCAAATACATTGCATCCTGTCCTATGAGTTGTTTAGATTCCACCCTACTTTAAGAGATTCCCATTTCTGTCTAAACAATGTAATTTTACACATTTATCAAACAATTTATTTTTTTATAATGTGGCACCCTGTTCATCTATTCTGCCAGCAAATCTCCAACACTTACAGCCACAAATGGAAAAACTTGGATGCCTATTCAGTGTAAACCATATTTCCCAGGGCATTGTGAATTGCAGTAGATAATAGAGTGTTCACCAATAATCTCGACCAACAGAACCAGCCTCTGGAGGAGTTTAATATAAATAAATGACATGTGTATTAAAAAGGAAGGTTTAGGCCTGGCAAAAGGTTTATTTTGTGAGGTCAAAATAACAGTTAAGCAACTGCACATACAGGCTGCAATGAAAGGCATGAATATAATAGCACTATGTTTAAAGGGCTACTTAAGTGACTGGCACAGTGAGTGCTGCAGTCCACTAGTAACACCTTTTTTACAGACCATGGGTACATGTAGTACTGCTTTACTGGGGACTTACAAGTAAATTAAGTGTGCTAATCGGGTGCAAGTGAATTTCACCATGTTTAGAGGAGAGTGCACAAGCACTTTAACACTAGTTAGCAGTGGTAAAGTGTGCAGAGTCATAAGGCCCACAATAATGGTTTCAGCAAACACAGAAGTAAGGCAAAAATGTTTGGGGGAAAACTGCACCATGGATGCCAGTCAGGTCCAAACCTTACACATTTGAGTACTTTACAGCTTTTGAGTACTTGAAAAGTGTAACTCATCTGTCTCCACCCCCTGAAAAATGAGGTACAGCATAACCTACAAGTGAAAGGTATTAATAGAACAAAACAGTATTACGTCTACCACCACCCATGGCAATCTATGGTAGTGCAACCTCATTCCCTTGAAAATAATGGGGATAGAAACTTAAAATAAAACCCCATAGGAAATAATGTTACATTCAATTAAATAATTCAAAATAGTTAAAAATATAACTCAATGAGATTTGATGTCAAAAATTATTTATAAAAAATAGCACATAAAAATAATCCTCCCAAATTTTGAAATTACCTTTTTGCGCTTAAACATGAACACGTTTCATTAAAATTAAATTAATTTTTATGCATTCCATATATCACTCTTAATACTTATATTAATATATAGATGTAATAATAATAATAATAATAATAATAATAATATATTATTATTTTTTACTTTAGACAAGAACGTATTTTTTTATTAAAATTCAGTAAAACAATTTAAAGTGAATCTGTTATAGGTGCATTAATTACAAATGTTATTAAACATCATAATGGTTCAGATCCCTTGTCTCAAACCACTGATAATAGGTACAAATTGGGTCAATAAAGTCCTCACCTAGAAAGTTGTTATGTGTTGGACTCCATGGGTCGTACTGTAAGATCTACTCTGGAAATCTGCTAGATTACAAATAGTGTAAACAGTTCAGTATTTGAACCAGCCGATTCTGTGCATTTTTCTGGGTGAAAGAGTTTCCTTTGCCTGAACAATGTCATCATAGAAAGCCAGAGCAAGGGAGGAAAATAATCCTTCTCACCCCCTCAACCACGCTGATAATTGGGAACCTGGGAGTTATATTTGATTCTGAATGCTCATTCATGAATAAGGTCAGTATGTGGTTAATGGCAGCTCCTTGCACTCCCATTCCTAAAAAATGATCACCTTGTGGATCTAATGAGAGGCAATCGTATGGCCCATCTAGACTATTGTAACATTTTCTACATAGGGATCACAAAGGACCTCATCAACAGACTTTAGTGGCTCCAGAATCAAGCTGTATGAATTTATCTAAATTCACACTGGCACTGCCATATAAAGCTGACTTTGAAAGCGATTAAGCACTGCACAATCTCAATGTAGTTTCAAATTTAAGATGCATAGGTATTTGTGCCATGATAAAGACTTACTGGGGCCTAAAACCTGATTTGGTTTAGCCCACTACTTAACCCAGCATAAATATGCAATCATCAATGGTATGCCATGTCTGGCAATGAACCTTAAAATAAAACAAGCATGGGGGAATGGCTTTAGAAGTCCTGCCCCTAGACTGTGAAACTCACTGAAATAAATCATCTTCAGGAAAATGTTTGGAAGCAAAATGGTTTCAGTGTCAATTTATCCAAACTACACACCTCCAACTATGGAGGTAGCAGTCAATTAGGCCCTCCTCTTGAAGAAACGGAAAGAAAATGTTCACTGCCATACTTACAATTTAAATATGTAACATTACAAGATGGTGAGTCCCCAGTGCCATTTTTATGTCCATAAAGCTGTTGCTGTAATATTTCAAACTAACTTTCTCATGTATAAATATATAACTATTTTATTAATTCCAACCATGCATTTCAAAATCTATTCTATTGCAAAACATCAGGAATTTGTTTATTTAAATCAACAACATTTTTATTAAACCCATGAGGTGTCTCCTGGCTGTAAATGGTGATATGTTGTAGTGGAAATGCAAATTATCACTGAATTGAAATAGTTCAGCTCTAGGAAGATTTTGTGGTGGGAAAAGTAAACCTATGTAGGGCAAAATGTCTTAAAATAATCTGAACCAGTGTATCTTCTTCAACATTCTAAGTTCATTCGTGTTTTGCCTACTATGGTAATGAGCCAACACAAGCAATCAGTTTTGACTCTACTTCTAACAGGACATTTCACTTGGACCATCTACTTTGACCATCTACTTATACTCACTGTAACGAAATGCAAGAAACCCCAGACATGTTTCAGTCTTATTAGGCCACAACAGTGAGGTGCCTGGATAGCTATGGAAAATATGACTGTGCATACCTGTCACTGTAAGCATATCAGACCCACCAAGAATGTCTCACTAAAAAACAAACATGCTAAAAGTGAATGCTCAATTATATGGCAGTTACTAGCAAATATTCTGGCTCATATTCCAGGCCATAGCTTTTTTTTAATCAACTGTTACCTCAGACATTGCCCAACCATATACAAGCAAGCCTGTGTGGTCCCAGCTCCAATGGGACTTGCCAAACTGAGACTATGGCCCTCATTTCAACCTTGGCGGTCTTTTCACAAGACCGCTGAGGTGCCGCCGGGCTGAAGACCGCCAGTGGTGGCGGTCTTCCGCTAACCATATTATGACTGCTGGCGACCCTCCACCCTTTTTTGGATGGACAGCCACCAGCAGCCATACTGGCAGTCGGCAGTGTAGTGGAGGCTGCTCCACCATCACCGCCACATCATCAGAACACCGCCCACCATAATACGACCCAGTATTCGGCGTGGCAGTGTTCTGGTGACGGGGTGCTGTCGGCGGAGCAGCCCCCATGGATCCCATTCCCTCCCGGAGGATCATCGGAGCAGGTAAGGTGATCGTCTGTTAGGGGAGGGGGCGGTGGGGTGCTGTGTGGTATGTGCGTGCATGGGGGTGTGCATGGGCGTGTGTAGAAGGGTTGTGTGAGTGCGTCTATGCATGCGGGGGTGCAATGTGTGTATGGGAAATGTAACATGTATGTATGTGTGCATGTATGTCCGCGTGCATGTGTGTGAGTGGTGTGAGCGTGCGTGTAGGGTGTGTGTGGGGGTTTCAATGGTGGTGGGGAGGGGGTCCTACCACCTTTGGGGCATGGTAGGGGGGTCATGGGTGTTGGGGGAGGACTCAGGGGAGGGGGGGGAGGGAGAGACCCCAATCCTGGCACTGATGGTACATACGCCATGGATTTCGTGGCGGTACAAAACCCCACGAAATCCATGCCGGTATGCGGGGTCCTGATACCGCCGGTGGTCTAGCGACGGCCGACGGGCTGGAGACCGTTGGCTCCAGCCTGGTAGTCATTACCGCCGTGGGAGACGGTGCGGGACATTGGCGGTTTGGCATATGCCAAACAGCCAATGTCATAATGGGGCGGTAATGACCGCCGGCCTGTTTGCGGTCTTACCGCCCTTTTTCCGACGTCTGCCAGGGTTGTAATAAGGCCCTATATCCCTCTGCATGAGTACTCAAAGTCAAAACATGCCTGGGGTTGTTTCAGTCTTGTTTTGTTCAATTACCCCTTGAGGAACAGGGTCAAGACTAATTTGGATATGGCTAACCCTTTTATGTGTAATGCAGTGAGGAAATGGCTGAAATGAATCACTTTTTCTATCTCTCATCTCCATTTTAAACCCATGTATGATTCTTTAAAATTATTCCTTACAATCAGTCAGTTGGCTCATTTCTTCTATGACCTACAATGTTTCCAGAGGAAAGGACACAAGGAGAAATTACTCAATCTCCTAACTCTTCTACAACACTTAAGTAATTATAGGTTGATTACTAAAAAGGAATCAGGCAGCTACATGAAAATTTAGAGGTATAAAGTGTAAGTGGCAAAATAATCTGCCATTTGTCTGGGTATTTTGCAATTTTGTGTGTGAGTTTTTGCCTGGGAAACAGTTCTATAATGGAAGGATGTTTCCCATGTGAAGAAACAAGAGAAAAATATAACTGTGCAAATGCACATTTGTGCTAACTTGAGACTGTAAATGTTCAATTCATCGGGTAATTCACCATTGTTGGGATATGGGTGACAAGTTCATGTCAAGAATATTATGGACGTTGGTGTTTGTTCTCAATTGCAGGTACACCAGTCGAAAAAGTCTAGGATGTGTAATACAGTGCAAGGATGGATGCATCTACCCTACATTTTTAGAATATCTATTGACTTTGTAAATGGTCTCTCTTTAGATTTATTATGGTTTAATTCATCTAATATAACCCATGGTATAGATCAATCAATCAATCAAACAATTTGTAAAGCGCGCTACATACCCGTGAGGGTTTCAAGGTGCAGGGGGGGGAGAGGGAGGGTGCTGCTACTGCTCGAAGAGCCAAGTCTTGAGGAGTTTTCTGAAGGAAAGAAGGTCCTGGGTCTGTCGTAGATCCGGCGGGAGGGTGTTCCAGGTCTTGGTGGCGAGGTACGAGAATGATCTGCCGCCGTAAGATTTGCGTCGGAGGCGAGAGCTAGGTTAGCGGAGCGGAGATGCCGGGTGGGAGTGTAGAAGCTGAGTCTGTTGTTCAGGTATGATGGTCCGTGTTGTGGAGTGCATTATGTGCGTGGGTGAGGAGCTTGAAGGTGATCCTCTTGTTGACGGGGAGCCAGTGAAGGTCTCTTAGGTGGGGGGTGATGTGGCAGTGGCGAGGGATGTTGAGGATGTTGAGGATGAGTCGGGCGGAGGAGTTTTGGATGCGTTGGAGGAGTTTGGATGGGATACCGGTGTAGAGGGTGTTGCCGTAGTCGAGTCTGTTGCTGACGAGGGCCTGGGTTACTGGGTTACTGTTTTTCTTGTTTCTGTTGGGATCCATTTGTAAACTCTGCGAAGCATGCAGAGGGTGTTGTAGCAGGAGGAGGAGATGGCGCTGACCTGCTTTGACATGGAGAGTGAGGAGTCGAGGGTGAAGCCGAGGTTTCGTGCGCTGTCGGTGGGTGTCGCTGGGGGACCCAGCGTGGACGGCCACCATGAGTTGTCCCAGGCGGCGGGGGTGCGCCCAAGGATGAGGACATCTGTTTTGTCCGAGTTCAGTTTTAGCCAGCTGTCTCTCATCCAGTCGGCGAAGGCTTTTAGTCCCTCGTGGAGGTTGGTTTTGGCGGTGTGCGAGTCCTTGGTGAGGGAGAGGATTAGTTGGGTGTCATCGGCGTAGGAGATGATGTTGAGGTTGTTCTGACGTGCCACTTGTGTGAGGGGGGCCATGTAGATGTTGAACAGCGTCGGGCTGAGGGATGAGCCCTGGGGCGGTTGCTAGGGCATCGCATAGTTCTTGGGAGGGGGTGATGTCGTTGACGGTGGCGTTTGGGTTGGAGAGTTCTTTTACGATGCTGAAAGTTCTTTGCAGTCGTGGGTGTTGTTTTCTAGGTGGGTTTTGAAGGAGGATCTTTTTACTAGCCTGGTGAGTTGGTGGTGTTTGCGTGTGGCATCCTTGAGTGACGTGTGGTTGTCTGGAGTGCGTTCGAGTAGCCATATTTGCTTGAGTTTTCGGCAGTGCCGTTTGGAGGCTTGGAGGTCGTCGGTGAACCAGGTGGCTTTTTTCTTGATGTGGTTTTTGGAGGGTTTTCAGAGTGGAGCAAGGCGGTCGGCGCAGTCGTTGATCCATAGCTTGAGGTTGTGTGCCGCCGTGTCAGGGTCGGTGGGGTTGATGGGCGGTTTCTGGGCTAGGGCGTTGGTTAGTTGAAATTCGGTGACTTTGACCCATCGGCGGCGTGGCAGTTGTTCGGTGAGGTGGTGTTCTGTCTGTTTCTTGAAGGTGAAGTGGATGCAGTGTTGGTCAGTCCAGTAGAGTTCGGTGGTATGGTTAAAGGTAACGTGGTTGCTTGTGGAGAAGATGGGGACAAGGGTGTGACTGGCTGTGTGGGTGGGTGTGTTGACGAGCTGTCTGAAGCCGAGGTTGGTGAGGTTTTCGGTCTGGGTGGTGGAGTTGGTGTCATTGTTGTTTTCGAGGTGAAAGTTCAGGTCCCCGAGGAGCATGTAGTCCGTGGAGGCGAGTGCGTGGGTGCTGGCCAGGTTGACAATGGCGTTGCTGAAAGGTGCCCTTGGTCCTGGGGGTCTATAGATGAGCGTTCCTCTGAGCGTGGTGTTGGGGTCGGTGCGGACTTGGAAGTGAAGGAGTTTGGCGGCGCTGAATGAGTCGTCCAGGGTGGTTTTGACTTCGAGGGTGACTTTGTGGACGATGCCTATGCCTCCTCCGGTTCTGTTGGTGCGGTCTCGGCGAGCGACTTTGTATCCGTTCAGGATAGCTATGGCGATGTTAGGTGCTGAGGAGTCGTTCCACCAAGTTTCGGTTAGAAAGGCCATGTCCGGGGAGGTGGAGTCGAGCAGGTCCTAGTCTTCGATGGCGTGCTTGCGTGCTGAGCGGGTGTTGAGGAGTATGCAACGGAGGTGGTTGATCTTGATCCTAGGAGGTTTGTGGCACCGTTGCAGGTGAAGCTGCAGTTGTGGCAGGAGAAGGGTCAGTGCGTGCTCTTTGGCGAGGCCTGGAAGCTGGTGGTGTCTCGGCTGGTGTTGAGTGCGCGGAGGGTGTCGGTGTTATAGCGAATGCTGACGGGGTGGCTGTTGCCGGGGCCAGGGGTTCTGCAGCTGGGCGTGTTTGGGCGCAGACGGGCTTGCCTTTGGCGCGCCAGCGGGGCAGCCTCGCCGCGGCTGCCATGAGAGGAGGGGAGGGTGGGAGTGGCAGCTGGGAGGTGGGAGGGCCTGGCAAATGAGAGGGCTGGGGGGTGGGGCCGCAGGGGACGCAGGAGCGGGGAAACCAGCAGCGAGGAAACGGTGAGAAGGAGGGGGGAGGGGCTGCAGGGGACGCAGCGGCGGGGAAACCATCAGCAAGGAAACGGTGAGAAGGAGGGAGGAGGTGGGAGGGGCCGCAGGGGACGCAGCGGCGGGGAATCCAGCAGCAAGGAAACGTGAGAAGGAGGGCGGAGGTGGAAGGGGCCGCAGGCGACGCAGCGGCGGCGAAACCAGTAGCGAGGAAACGGGATGGAGGTGGCGTGGAAGGCAGAGCGGGGAGCGACCTGCCTGCAGAAGCAGGGTCAAAGGTTGCTCCCTGCTACCGCGCCGCGTCTGCCATAAGAGGAGGGGAGGGTGGGAGTGGCAGCTGGGAGGCGGTAGGGCATGGCGAATGAGAGGGCTGGGGGGTGGTGCCGCAGGGGACGCAGCGACGGGGAAACCAGCAGCGAGGAAACGGTGAGAAGGAGGGGGGAGGCGGGAGGAGCCGCAGGGGAGGCAGCGGCGGGGAAACCAGCAGCGAGGAAACAGTGAGAAGGAGGGGGGAGGTGAGAGGGGCCGCAGGGGACGCAGCGGCGGGGAAACCAGTAGATCTACCCCTCCCTTATATGGCACACAACAGTAGTAACTTGCAGGAAAATGCATTTGTGTGCATGTTACTTATTCATTTCTTTTTTGGTGAATTGGAGATCCATATGAACTGAGAGTGCGGGTTCTCTATATCTCAATCTTCTGATGTAATCATTAAATAACACCTGCTACTGGTCATATGGATCTGTGTTTATGACAAGGAGAAGTAAGAAGTGATAATCTACATAAATACATAGCACCAATTATTAGACGTTAGTTCAGTCAATAAGGAGAATTAGGGCCTCATTACAACCCTGGCGGTCATGAGACCAGGGCCACGGTGGAGGTTGGACCACCGTCAAAGCAGCGGTCCAGCCTCCACCACGGTCGGTCGGACTGCTGACACCGCCAGGTTGTCACCAGCCTGCTGGTGCCATCTCAATCCGCCAGGCCAGCACTGCTTGCAACGCTGCAATGGAGATTACGAGTACCCTTTCCGCCAACCTTTGCATGGCGGTACCCCCACCATGCAAAGGCTGGCAGAAAGAGCAGCCTGGGGCTCCATGGGGGCCCTTGCACTGCCTATGCACTTGGCACGGGCAGTGCAGGGGGCCCCTTGGACAGCCCTGTTGCACTTTTTACTGCCTGAATTACAGGCAGTGAAAAGTATGACATGTGCTGTCGCACCCAACGCACCGCCACATTGCTGCCAGCTCAATTATGAGCCTGCGTCAATGTTAAGGCCCTGTCCCCCACTGGGTCGGTGGGCGGAAATGCTGTTTCCGCCCACCAGCCCAGCAGGCAACTCTGTGCGAATTAGTTTGGCGGACAGAAACTCGTAATGTGGGCCTTAGTGTCAGGTAAAGAGTTTTATTTTCATTTCTTTTAATGTTTCATAGTTTTTTCATTAAGTATTAAGTAAAGTAAAGTTAGTATTAACTTTCAGTTTCAGCATTAAAAGTTAATATAATCCATCAATCAATATTTGATTATAAAATAGAATACAATATTTGTTAAAATAACAGTTAATATTGAAATAATACAGCCAAGGTGTTCCATAAGGAAAAAAGCTATTCTAGATTAAATTGGAATGATGTGAAAAAAGGTGTCCGTTTGTAGACCCATAAAGAGTTCTGATGAGAGAATCAATACACAATCATAAAGCTTTTGCATAATAATCTGGAAAGTATTCTTAGCACACAAATCAGCAGACAGTTAACAAAATCTATATAAGGAAGCTCTCATGAAGAAAGGCATCAAAAACCCAAACATTAGTCTCCGGCCAGAGTTGGGGAAGGACTCTGAGCACTCATTTAGAAAAACACACTAATAATAACACACAATAATCTATGTTGCTACACTTTTAAAATGTATTAAAATAGAAAATGTCAGCAAACTCCTGGATATAGACAGACTTACCATCTTCCCAGACTGGTGCAATAGTCTTTAGACACTAGACTTTGAAGACCTTGAAAGGTTATAGTTATTTTGTGTGCCAGGCTGTATATCTCATGAGTCATTCTTCCAGTTGCTTCCTCTTCCTCCAAGAAAGATCTCACTATTGGTTGCCTAATACAAAACAAATGCCTTTTCACTAACTAACAGGAGGCTTCTGGGAAAAATGTAACAGAAAGAAAACATTGTGTGCAAACAACTATTCAATAAGTGAGAAAAGCCTTTTGGTGTTAAAATACCTTATTTTTCAGTTAGCATTGCATGGACAGTTAGGCAAATTTAAGTCAGACATTTTAGTTATTTTGCAGGCCTTTATATTTTAAGTATAATTACCTACTACAAATTTTGCACTTATTATTTTTCCTTGAATGTAAGCTTTTCACATTATTAATTGAATCAAGCTGTGAGCGAATAAAATTCACTTCAACAAACAATATGAAGATAAATCTGACCCAACCCCAGTGTTTCAAAGATAAAGAATTTGCCAGCCTCCTAGCAATTGAACTTGTCATTGTATTAAAATACAAATATTGTTAAAACATAATTTAAAGTTTAGAATGTAGAATTTCCATGGCAATATTTCATCAGCAGTAGTACGGTAAATTTTATAAAAACTATATATCCCAATCCGTATTTCTCATCTTTTCTTCTTTACAAACGTAGTTTTTTGCATCCAAATACTGAGGATGACAGATGCTCTTATCTCTCATATGGTACGTTTCTAAATCTTTGCTCCAAGCCACAGTTTACTAAAATGTTTGACATTTCTCAGTGGGCTAGCAGGTACATGTCAGTCACTTATATTTACTCACTGTGTCAAAGAAATGGTGATTTTTTTTCCCCTCATTGTCAATGACAGGCGATGTGCCTGGCCCGTTCTGTGTAAGCTCTAATAATGTCGCAGTCCGGCTGTGGATCTCATTAAGGTAGAAGAAACTGTCATGCTACTCTGAATGTGCACGAACTGTAGAGGTAACAGGGATGGATGGATGCAGAAAATTCATTTTACCATCCGATATCGACAGAAAGCTGATATTGTACACAGGCACTTTTAATTAGGTAAAAGTCAGCATTATGCTTGAAGGCACGCTGTCATTGTTTTCTAAATGTAATCAAAATATTGTCGTTTGAACATTTTCTTTAAAACTTGCAGACAATTAGGATATCCTAAATGCCTAGGTGGTCAAGTATTTTCGAAAGCTTATGACCCATATCTATTTCCAAAAAGCTATTATTTTGGTTAAGTGCACGTTCTTCAAGGTAGGCATTTCATTGGTACTATTTTTGCACTTTTCTACTTATACTTTTCGAGTTTCCTATTTCTGTCTAAACAATGTAATTTTTCACGTTTATCATAAAAACGTTTTTTTTATTTTTTATAATGTGGCATCTATTCTGCCAGCACGTCTTTGACACTAACAGCCACAAATGGCACAACTTGCAAGAATGCCTATTCATTGTAAACCATATTTCCCAGGACATTGTGACTTGCAGTACATAATAGAGGGTTCACCAATAACCTCGACCAATAGAACCAGCCTCTGGATAGGAGGAGTTTAATATGCCGAGGCATCAATGGATAAGGGCAGCAGCTAGAAACAGGGGTATGCCTTTACGATGTAACAGCTCCCCCTCACAACAATAAAAATCTGAAGGAAAAAAGCCACACAAGGGAGCATAGTACAGGGTCTTGCCGAAAAGCTCAAGAAAAAAGTATCTAAGGGAGCACAAGGATTCACATTCTGAACCATTTTCTCATAAATACTAAGCCCGCCTGAAAATACTACAGAGAAAAGACATGAGATGTAACCATATGTACATATATCAGGGAAAACCAGTGCTTAAATGTTATTTATTGACTTAGGAATTGTTATCAGATCTAAGAGAGCCTCCAAATTATTCCACTGTACATTTTAAGTTGTTTGCCTGAAAACACTGCGAGCTATCCATATTTTGGTGTCCATAACTGATAGTATACTGAGGTGGGGAGTCCATATTGCCATATTTCTAAATTAACTACTAGACTAACTATTAGATGCCTGAGTGTCAGTAATATTTGAGAGAACATTTCAAACAAATATGAGGGGCGTGCAATCGGCTCCTTTATGAAAGTATCAAATTTTTAATTGTTTCCTATACTGTGTATATTTCACATGGTTTCCCTGATAAAATGACTACATTAGCAGACAAAACATGTATGAAAAGTCTACGGCCCTCAAGTTGTAACTGCTGTGCAGCCGCCAATGCGGCCACACTCCCGCGGTGGCCATTATGACATCCCCGCTGGGCCGTCGGGCGGAGCTGGCCCAGCAGGGATGTGGGCCGCAACATGGGAGCTGGCTCCAAATGAAGCCGGCGGTGTTGCGGCCGTGCGACGGGGCTGGGTCAGGGGCCCTGCGACTCCTCTTTCCGCCAGCCTTTCCATGCCGGTTCCGACCGCCATGAAAAGGCTGGCGGGAAGGGGACTCGTAATCCCCTGGGCAGCGCTGCAAGCAGCGCTGCCCGGGCGGATTAAATCCGCCGGGACCACCGTGGCAGAAAACCTCCGGTCCCGGCGGTGTGACCGCCAAGTTTGCACCGCCAGCCTCGTATTGTTAAACAGTGAAATAAAATTATTCTTGAGGACTAGCTTTCTACCTTCGATGTGTTATTAGATGTTACTACTGCTGAAAGAGAGCATTTTCTGAGAACTAAAATCAAAAGTGTTTTCTACTCCTATGATATGACATTGTCTCTTGCTTTTAAACATTAATTTTATGTGAATCATTCATGTACTAATGAGATGCAGATACATTTAGACAGTACCTTATAGATAAGAATAAAATGTGATTTTTCAAGACTTAAGCCCTGATTTAGAGTTTGGTTAACAGTTCACTTCATCAACACAGCAAGGTACAATATTTCTGCCTCTCCAATGGACCTCTGCCAGTCAAAGTTAAACATGCCTGCCGGCCCTGCATGTACCCCTCTAAATTGGCAGGAACTACCATCATGGCACTTCCAGTCAATGTAGGAAATGTTTGATGGTCTGTACCATCAGCCATGGTGGCCCACCATCAGGGTGGGTGATAAGAAGTCTTTCCTCCAAAGGCCCCTACTCAGTAGGGCCATCAGCGAAAGTATTCCTCTGATAGATACAACAGGGGCGCTCTCAATGAAATACTTACACTCTGCTAGACTCTAAATGAGTTGAGCTCACTGAGGGTTTCACGAACAGGATACTCTTTCATGTTTGAAATTCATTGCCCTATCTACCAGACTCCAAAACCAACCCCAGATTCAATTTTATATCCTGATTTTACAGTTTGAAGGTGCTTGGCTTAAATTGGAAAAAACACAGAGATTTGATTTGATTTCAATGGTGCAAGGTAAACAAAACAATATAATTTCTCCATTGCTGGAATATATGTGGGGTTTGTAGCAGCTGGTGAGCAGCCCCCTTGTTCATTGTTACCATGTTGTGGGATTTATTATAACAATTAATTTGATACCAAACTTAAGGTATCTAACACTTAAGGGGAATTAATGCATTTAAATAAAGTCTCCTCATTCTAGCCTATAGAGGCCATTCACTACAATGAGGGTAAAAACTAATCGGGCTGTTAGACCTCACCAGGGCTTATAAAGCTATTTTTATAAGGTCCCTGCTTATGGTTATATGCACCTAGCCCTAGGGGCACATAGGGCACACCTTAGGGGTGACCTATATGTAAAAATAAGGTAGTTTCAGACTTTGGAACTACTTTTAATTCCAAAGTCGAATTTGCATGTAACTAATTTAAAAGCAGCCAGCAAGGCAGGCCTGCCTTTAAAATGACACAGGGCACCTCAGCAGTGCACCTTTGGGTGCACTACCTATGCTAAGGACCGTAAACCTACACGCCCTACCATATACTAGGGACTTACAGGTAGGTTGACTTGGCCAATTATAATTAGCCTAATTTGCTTATTGATTTTACACAGAGAACATGCCCTGGGACTGGTTAGCAGAACCCAGGGTGCCATCAGAATCAGGAAAACACCAGCAAAAAGTGAAAAATCGGGGCAAAAAGTTAGGGGGCCTCTGCAATCAGCCCTGTTTTCTCACAACAATGGACTTCTCTCTGTCCTACTTCATGATTCCCTAAACATTTCAGAGGACTAACATGCAGGCAGCACTTTCTCAGGCCATAGCATCTTGGTTTAGAATTTGTACCAAACGTCCTTCGGTAAAATATGCTGTCTTATATTTCTGAGAAATGCTGTTAACACTAGTTTACACACATACTTTGCAATGGTCTTATTTTACACCCTAAGGGATCCTTAATTGTACCCCTGGTCTCTTCTCAGAACCAAAACTGTGCTGACCTGGTTGCCCTTTAAGGCCTTCACACAACAAACACTCAATGACTCATGCCCTCGCTTGAGGATTCCAAGCCCAAAGAAGTCCTGCTTACCAAATAGATTGCTAAAAGCTGGCCTAAATTTCAAATCCATCTACCAACCTAATCCCTCTAAAAAAAAAAATACCAACAAGAACCACAGACACAGATGTCTAAAAGAACGTCAAGAAAATGTATCTATAACTTCTATTTCTGCACAAAGAACAGGTGCCTGAAAACTGGTCTGATTTACTTCATGCACAACAGCTTCCAATGGAAAGATCGCATTGTCAACCATCTTTGTGTGTCACACTCCACCAAAATCCTGTATGGTCTCAAGTGCTCTATCTTGCTGTTCTGCGGTTTCAAAGCTGAAGCATTGATCTTTACTTACAGAACATCACATTTTGATCGAGCCCTCTAACAGCAACCTGTAAGTGTTTGACCACCAATTCCCCACTTCAATGAACCACAAGAATGTCATAAACTCCATGCTCTTACACCCCCACCTGCTCTACCCCCAGTCTAGAGAATCTTCCTGTCCTACCTCATCTCACCCCCACAACCAATCCTGCACATATCCCTCAGTCCACAAACAATGGCACTTGGTTCTCAATCCACTGCCTCATCGCCTTATCCAATTACCCCAACTAGCACCCACCTGATCAACCCAAATACCATAGAATCTGTCTTTTAATCAACTGCCTCATTACCTTATCCAATGACCTCTGCCAGCATCTCTCTCTATAGCCCATTTACACCTATGCCTGGTTTTCGTCCAAACCCTCCTTCTGTTTTGGTGTCCACCTTCCCAGGCCCCTCTAATCCCATGACTGAATCCCATTCTAACCCTATGATGCCAATTAAGTTATGTCTCTCTAAGCCTACTCTCCCTATTGTCAAGGTACCACGCACCTTCAGGCTAATTCTCAACACTTGAAAAAGAAATCCAAGAGTGAGAAATTAGCCTCTAGGGAAAAGAGGGTTGATAGGAAGGGAGCAGGAAGAGGTAGAAAGGAATCTCAACACTCAGCTCCCTACCTCTGTGCACTCAAAGCATTTTCTCTAGGTTGGGTTCTTGTTCTCTGAAGTCTGACTTCCATTGCCATCACACTCACCCTTAGGAATAAAACACATAAATGTAAGTCACTTGGATTACACACAAGTTTTTGCTAAAGACGCAATTTAGAATCTAATCCAGTCTCTTCAAATTGTGTTCAAACTTTTAGCACTCACCAAGTTTCAGGTCTTTCTAAATCTGTAAGAGTTCTCTTTCTTATGAATTCCCAAACAATTCCTATTGAAGGCATAAAACGTTGGGAAACTATGCATATTCTTTTACTGCATAGAATGATCATATCTATGTCCCAAAAACCATAAATGGAAGTCTCGGACTTCTGTTTAGAGTCTCAAAAGTCTAGGTTCAGTGCATTGAACGTATTGGGGCATGTTTGCCAGGAAATGCCATGATACTCCCTTGGGCCACTGAGGACACCATGAGCCAGGAATCAAGGAAGGGAGATCCTTCTCCCTGACAAAGAACAAAGTAAAGTGAGGTCTGAGGCTTAGGAGACTTAGGAGTCTTTATAGACCGCAACCCAAGATGGCTGCTGAATTCCACAAGAACTTGAGATCTCACGAGATCCGGAGTACCGCTTTGAACAGAGTATAAGAGGGTGGGTGAGACTAAGGCATGTTATTGTACAGGGAGTGAGACCAGCCAGAAGGTTCATTCAAGTGATGATGAGGGGCACACAAGGCGCATGATGCTCGAGCCATTACACCTAGCATCCAAGTTTCTCAGACTGGCTTCAATCTCCCCCCAGAGTACACTCCATCCAAACCAACTCTCAGGATACTAGCTCCCAAACTCACAAAATCTCATAGCTGGCTCTCTCCTACAAATATGTGAACCTGTGTTAGCCAATAGACCCCCTCCTCCTTTGCCATGACTGTTAATAGTATAGCATAATCAGTCATAATTACTGTGACAATAAACTATCTTTTAACCTTTATAATCATTCATTTAGACTAAAAGGACGCCGCATGACATTTAACCTTCCCTTGGTCCTCACAAAAACTTAAAGTTCACAAGGTGCTGATCTTTCTCACTTACTCTTTTTTATCCTGAACACCAGGCATAAAATTTATGACACAGAAAAATTAAACACATTTTGGCTAATCTGACATCCGTAGACCTCACAACTCGGAAAATCAGAATAGTCCTCACCTCTCTCATGTCACCTTGAAAAAAATAATAATACCCTGCTGCCCATGGCCATGCATCCCTAGAAGCAACCATGAACTCTGGCCTAAAAGAGCTTAGGACTATCTTTGAAGGAAAACATTGTTGCGTTTCCTGAGGCCAATAGCTCTACTAGTGTAGCTCTCCCATCAAATTAATATTTTAGGAGGTAGAATGAAGTGTAAATTCAAGATAACTGCAATAATGCCAAACCCTAGGAATCTTCCCAAAATCACAATGAAGTGATTAGACAATGTGGGATGCTCTGGTGTGGAAACTGCAGTCATTTAGAGAAACTAAATCCAATTTAAATGTTTCAGAGTTGAAATTCAATCCGTGTTAAAATGAGTGGGAGTCGACCTTGCTTCTGTAGGCTCTACTCAAACCAAGATTCACGTCAGTTATCACTGGTCAGGAGACCCCAAACTTTCAATGGCCAATTTATGGATCTCATCACCAACCTCCCTTGCCAACCAACATCTTTGTTGGGGACTTCAATTATCTTTAGAACAACTATAAAGATTCTCATGTAGTACAACTGAACTAATTTCTAAGTAATAGTCAAATACCTATGTACAAGTCTAAATACACATGAAAGGCTTAACCTTTGAGCGGATTGGACCCTTTCTCTTCATTCCATCCTTGAGGTTGAGTGGTATAACCACCACAACATCCTTTTCAACTTCACTTCCTAAAGATTATTAACTAAAGGCCAAATATAGAGATTTGAATCATAGATTATAGGCATAAGACAAACCACTACCAACACAAAAACCATGTTGCATCTTTAGATGCTGCCCCAGAAAAAAAAAAAAACAACTCTTGAATTTAGAAACATGTCCAAACACTGACATTGTAGTAAACATTCCAAAGGAAAGTTGTGAGGAAATATCAGACTTCTTTGTTGAAAAGATGAAAAAAATATTCAACATTAGCTGCCAAAGGATTCAGAAAACAACAATTTGCCCCTTCCTAAGTAATACTTCCTTAAGGGACTTCAGAAAAGTCAATGAAACTAAACTCCTCAAGTCAACAGCCAACAACAGACACTCCACCACAATGTGTATCTGATGCCCTCCACCTTAATCAAAAAGAGCAGATATTACATCTCTTCTTACTGGATACAAGATATCAATTCCTCACTAACCCAAAGTACACGTCACTTCACTCTTGAAACAATCAGGAGTCAACACAGAAAACTTGAAAAATGTCCTTCCATTGACTAACATCCCGTACATGTTGAAAGTTTTGGAAAGTTGTACCTCAACTCAACTCAATCAATTGATCGATCACAACACCTACTCAGCAACTTTCAACTGGATTTCTGAGCTAGTTGTAGAAAAGAAACAACCATCCTAAAGATCATGGACGATGCTGTATACTGAATGCGAATAACTGTTGCTTACTCACACTACTCAACCAAATTGCAGTTTACATTACACTCAATCATGGCATCCTACTAAACACTCTAAAGGATAGAATGGGTATAAACTTTCCTGTCCTAAGATGGTTCTCTTCTTACCTGAACAGCTTGTCCAAAGAAATTAAACTAAACTGTACCCTATCAAAGCTGACTCCCATTGTCCATGGGTACCATATTACCCATTACTCTTTTCAACCTGTACATGTAGCCTCTGACTACAATCCTAAAACACTCATTTGAAAAATAATCTGCTTCACCTAAAAGCTTTATCTCTGAAAGATGTAGTCCAATTAAACCAAATTATAAAGGACATGCAATCTTGGCTATCATTCAGTTACCTGAAGCAGAATTCAATAGGGCAAGGTGAACCCTCCATATGTCAAAGAAATCCCGCTGTTCTGTTTTAGTATATTTTAGCATGGCAGCAAGAGGTGACAAACAGACTACTTCTTCTTTGAGTAATGAGCAACAAAATCAGTGCATTAGTCATTAAGGGACTCATTTAGAGTTAGGCAGGTGGCGAAGAGTCTGCTTTTGACTCAGCTTCCCTGACTAATGACCACCTGTCATATTTACTGATCCCTGCTAGGTTGATGCAACTCCCATTGCTTTCAGGGGAGCCATGACTAAGTGGGATCAGCTGAAGGTGCTTAAGATTTGCTGAGTGTGTGCCATGTTTGATTTACCAACTTAGTAAAGTGTTTTGTTTTCCAAAATTGACCCCAACAGGAAGGCAATTTTCCTCTTGTATTGTGGCCAAAGTATGATTCCTGCACCCAGGACCGCATTGTAAATCATGTCAGACATTTGAATGAGTAATGGTTGCCCATTCTATTTGGGCTACTATGACTTGATGACCCTGTGGTGGACGGGCTAGCAGGATAAATGTTTCCAATTTTCCAGCATGAGAACTACCTAAGACTTAGACATGGGAAACCCAGAAGATCCCCAAACATTAAACATAACATGGAACTAAATGTTTGGTGGGGTATGTGTTCTTCTGATTTAAAACAGTGTTCGCACTCTTAAAATTATAAATAACCCATGCAGTGTTAATGGAAATTTCTCTGTGGCCCGTTGGCAGTATGCAAGATAAAACTAAGTTAGCTACACTTGAAATGATACAGAAGTCACTCACATTTTGTCATACAAATGGTAGAGCTTTTTTAAACAAGAATGCCCTTTGGTTCTTAGGCATTTTTTGGATAAAGAAAGGTTCCTTGAATGGTTCTGGAGACAGTGGCCCCTGCCTTGAACTCACCATAGCATGCTATAGTTGTTTGCCCATTGCCTCAAAAACAAACACAATGTTCATGCATGTGCACTGGAGGCATTGTTCATGATGTGGATGAGAACCAGGGTGGGCTTTGTGGTTGGAGGTGCACTCCATGTTCCTAAGCATTTCAAGTTTACTGGGCTACAGAGGACTGACAGTAGTGATAGTGAAACGGATCCTAGTAGCAGGACAAACATTTTAGCATGTTGCCTGCTACGTAGAGATGCCTACTAGCCTCTTCTGTGTTTCAAATTTGGGTTGCCTACCCAACTGCACATGAATTTTTGCACCTGTCCTTGTGGTCCATGGACATTGTGATTTTGTGTCAATTATTTGTGGGTGTAAAACATGTATATAGAATGTGTAGGCTATGTGGCTTCAGCCTAGTGATATTTAAGATGGAGGCTTAGAGATGGCTTAGCCAGCAGAAGTCAGTTGGAGGAATTTGTTAGGCTGGTCCAGTGACCCTATCTAGTGGGGCAGGCAGAGGAATATTAAGAAAAAGAGACTGAGAGACCCTTTGAAGATAGGAACTTTCATTCTCTCCTTTCCAGGCCCATTGTTTTATGGAAGTGCTACTCTGCACATGTTAAAATATAGATATGTGGGGCAGCATCTCTTGCCTTTGTGCTCTTCCTTTGAGTTGCTCCTGACTGGAGGATCACCAAAGAATAAAGTTGTTGTAGCTAGAAAACCATAACTGAAAAACACGGGCAGCGGATCTCGTTAATGCTGTACAAGACCTCAATATCATTGGGATATCTTTGTGAAGCCATTAACAGAGTTGTTAACAGTAAAGTTAAGCTAGAAGAAACATAATAACCAATGTTCCTGATTGTTCTTGCAATACTGTGTTTATTCAAGAGTTATCACATTCAATACTTGGTTCTAGTATATGTCAGGCTCCAAATACCAAACCAAGGGCCAGATTTACAAGGCCCTATCACCACCGGAGTGTCACTTTTTGTGACGCTCTGGTGGCGCTAAACACTGCTCCATATTTACAAGGAAGTGCATCACCACTTTTTATGATGTTAAACCTCCTTGCAAATATGGGCCTGTCCGAAGCAGTTTTCTGCGTCAGAGGGGCGTGCAATAGGTGTCCACCGCAAACAACCATTGCTTTTGACGCTGCACCAGATTTACGAGAAATCGTAAATCTGTGGCAGTGCCACAAACTAACACTTTCCTAGGGGTGGTGTTAGCATGGCAAAATGAGGAGGAATGCTTTTATTCCTTCCGGTTTGTTGCTTTTTCTATATGTGCTGCATTCTAAAACACACATAGAAGAAGCAAAATGCCATGGATGATTGTTTATGTGCAGGCATTCTGCAGCACACATAGAAGTGCCAAATCGCTATTGTAGATTGTTTATTTGCAGGAAGTTGTACCTTCCTTCACAGTAACAATCACTCCCCTCAACGCAGATGCCCTTGCACTATGGTGAAGGATGCCTGCGTTGGCGCAGGCAGCTTAGTTTAGCGCTGGCACAGGGGGTACGAAGGGCTGCGCCATATTCTTGTGAATAAGGCACAGCCCTGTGTTTCAAAACTGGCGCAGCGCTACTGATTTTGGCACAGCACCTCGCTGCACCAGTTCTTTGTAAATCTGGCCCAATGTCATGCTTACATCATAGCTAGGATTGTTTTCCATTATATAGTTGATCTCACAAATTATGTATGAGTGATTGGAATAAAAAGGGACAACATTTTCTTCCTGATTTTGCTCTCTTCTGCTCTCTTGCTTTTGGGGTAAGAGAGCCCTAATTCTGAGGCATCAGTCTCCATCATAAAGGTGAACAGAAGTTTAGGAATATGGATGTGCAAATTTGCTCAATTGGTAATGCCTCAAAATATTTTTATTGAAGCTTTCAAGATTTGCAATATTTGAAGCTTTCTATTAATGAGAGAAAGCTTCACCTGTGCTTCACAGTAGACAGAAACATTGTCTTCTACAGACGTTGACTCTAGAAGACTGAGACCATTTGGCTGTTGTTCTTTGTCAGAGGCGACACACAGTACAATCAATGAATCATACACGCCAAATCCCAAGCATCACCTGGGTGACATTAATTCCCTCCCCTTCTTGTTCCGAATTGGATAAATCACTTTATAACATTTCTGGCACAATACCCAAGCTCCAGGTGTTCATGTCTCAAGCCCACAGTAGCGAATATCCCATCTGCCAAAATAGAAATCCCAGAGGATATAATGGGATTTATATTTCGGTGGACGAGATATCAGTCACTGGTGTGACGGAGTAACCCCTCCACCAAACTCTAATTCAGGCCTAAATTCTATTGATTTTTCAGTTTATGGTTTTTTCTTTACACATCTCTATTTAGGATGTTAAAGTATATAACACTTACTAATTCAACTTCTAACTGCTTGGTTGGCTAGATTAAAAATAGCTTGCCGTAAATCTGGGGAGAGATAGGACATGCATTGTATTAAGAATCTTTAAGTAGAGCCCTGTGAACATTGGTAAAGCATTAGAGAAGCCATGTTTCCTTGACAATGAATGAAGCTGACATTCAGTGACAGCAGAAATCTTTATGAAGGCCACTGACAGCCTATTAGCAAACCCAATAACGCTTATGCAGTTTACTTGATTAGTCTCGAAATACATTTCTCAGGCTTTAATGCCAGATTTATTTGTTAATTACATCATTCTTTACTGACTGCCACCTAAGGGCAACCACCTTAAGAGACAATTATTAGACAGTTTAGAATATCTACAAATGATGTATGCATTAGATATTGGCAAATAGCAGGGACATTTCTTAGTGCAAAGGGCATCTATTCAGTTTGAAAAAGAGTCCTACAAACATGTTTTTCACTTGTGTTCTCTTTTTACTCTAATAGAGTCATGTATGCTTCATAAATCAAATTTAATAGAAATCCATATATGTGCAACTTCTGGATACCCAAGTCAAGGGAAAGGGATACCAGTTATTGAATGTCACTTTATTGTTTCTATGTAATCTATGCATATATTTTAAATAATTCTTTGTTTCAGGTTTTGATAAGGATAATGTGTAACTGAAAAAGTACTGCAGCATTAATTGATCTGACAATTATACCCTCAAGACATAGGAGGAACATGACCTGTAGGGTTTTAGAACACGTTTCAAGAGACATAGGCCCTCATTCTGACCTTGGCGGTCTTTTCGCAAGACCGCCGAGTTACCGCCGCGGTGAAGACCGCCGACCGCGGCGGTATGCCGCTGTGCGCATTCCGACCGCTGGGAGCGTTCCGCCGGAAAACCGCCAGCAGCCACACTGGCAGTCGGCGGGAAAGTGGAGACTGGTCAGCCTCCACCGCCACGCCAGCAGAACACCGCCCACAGAATTACGACCCACATTTCTGTGTGGCGGTCTTCTGTTGGCGGTCTTCTGTTGGCGGTCACCTCCCCATGGCTCCTGCCGCCTCCCGGAGGACCAACGCACAAGGTAAGTTGATCGTCCGTGAGGGGAGGGGGTGGGGGGGTGTTGTGTGATGTGTGCGTGCATGGGGGTGTGCGTTTGAGTGTGTAGAGGGGGTGTGTGAGTGCGTGCATGCGGGCGGGGGGTGCTGCTGTGCCTATGGGCAATGTGTGTAGTTCGGCGGGTGCGCATGTCGGCATGTATGTGTGCGGGTATGTGTCCCCGTTGTGTATGTGTGTGTGTAGGGGGTGTGTATATGTGCATGTTGGGGGTGTGTGCATGTCGGGGTGCGTGTATGTGCATGTCGGGGTGGGGGTGGGGAGGGGGTCCGTACCACCTCTGGGGGGTGGCAGGGGGGTGGAGGGTGTGGGGGGAGGACTCGGGGGGGCAGTGGGGGGTGGGGGAGACCCCTATCAGTGCCAGGGAAGGAATTCCCTGGCCCCGATAGTGCCTACCGCCATGGTTCGCATTGCGGTTCCCGACCGCCAGAAACCGCGGCGGTAAGCAGGGTCATGATACCGTTGGCGGTCTTGGGTCGACCGCCGGGCCGGAGTGCGCAGACTCCAGCCCGTCGGTCATGACCGCCATGGCGGTCGGAGTGGGGAAGTGGCGGTCGATCGCGGCGGTGACCGCCACGGTCAGAATGCCATTTTTTTGACCGCCGGTCTGTTCGCGGTCCGACCGCCGCCTCTCCGCCGACCGCCAAGGTCAGAATGAGGGCCATAATACTTCGGGAAAGCTATAGGCAAAGTTTGTTTGATAAAAGATATTCAATGGGAGAAAAAACGTCCTAGACTGTGGAAGAAACACAGGTTTCTGGTAGCAGGAATCCTGAAAACAGTGTGACCCAGAAATGTGAAACTATTTCTGACTATTGGCATTGATAATTAATTTCTAAGTTAATTGTGACTAGTAATCCATATAATTCCTATAGTAGGATAGTGCATGGTTTTATTTTGGTGTCTAGTGTATATATTGTGTATAATGCTTTTCTCCAGAAGGAGTATTGCCTCTAAGATATTGTTGGTACTGTTTCACCCAAATAAACTACCTTTACTTTTGGTAACACTGAGTATTGTCTTTAGTTGTGTATAAGTACTGTGTAACTATAAGTGGTATTGCATGAGCTTTGCATGTCTCCTAGTTCAGCTTAAGCTGCTCTGCTATAGATACCTCTATCAGCCTAAGCTGCTAGAACACTGCTACTTCACTAATAAGGGATAACTGGACCTGGTATAAGGTGTAAGCCCCCAAGATACTCACTACAAACCAGGCCAGCCTCCACCACACATGCATTTTATAAGGGCAATCTAATGTATCCAGGGTCATTAATTGAGACAATGGTAAACCTCCTTTATTATCAATAAAGGGGGGTGTTTAGATGCTCACATCACATTCAGAGGTGGGTCTTTCTGTTCTGTCTTTCTTCTTTGGGTTAACATATAATTCCAATGGATCTGCTTCTCTTCCATTCTGTACTAATCAATGAACATTGTATTGAAACTAATTTCTTAGGTTGTGCCATGGTTTCCTCTGGATTGTTCGTTGTTTGGGATGGGGGGAAAAGTGAAGGAAGGTGGGAAGAAGATCCCTTCCTACATTTTACCTTTTTACTTTAGTAATCATTACAGGCTGTATCAGACAATTCAATTAGCCATTTCAATGTACTAAGATGTAATAGAATAATAAATGTCTTGTTGAGCCAATCATTGATTCCTTGGGGAAAAAGGTAAACTATGTTGAGCCAGCCAGCCTACTTTCAAACAATACTTAGAGAGTTAAAATTGGTAGTGTAAGACTACAATTTAATGTACCTTGTGGAGAGAATCTTCAGTGGAATGCTCAGTTTTAGATGAACAAACATTGTCTTTGCTGCAAGTGTTGGATAGTTAAGCATTACCTTGTCACAGGCTCAACCACATGAAGGACATTAACAGCAAGACTGCTAATTATAGAGTTCACCTTAATTTTGCTGGCCATGAACCAATTAGTCTGACAGGGAACCTGGACTATACAAGCATTCAGAACTTTGTTTAATATTCCAGGACTACAATCAAATTTTGAATCATCCACTCCAGCTAACATAAATTCTTATATGATTCTGACACTGGAAGTTACAACCTAATTTAGAGTGGCATTTTTAATGTAGTGTATTTAAACCTTCTCACTCAATTCTTGTATTATGGTTGGAAAGTCTCCTGTTTGCAGACTTTTTAGAGCAGGAACTTAAATATGTTGATGCTGCAGTCTGGTTTACATTTAACCTTGACATTTGTCTTCAAAAGAAAGAAACTAACACATGGGCGATTGCACTGAAGCTGTGTTGCCAACTCTCTATGTCACCAGAGAGTTTGCAAAGAACAACTGAAAGAGGTTCCAAGAAGATATCAAATAATTCAAGCTTGAGGAGGAAACCCATTTATAACAAAATCTATGGTAGGACAGAAATTGAGAAAATGAAGAATAGAAATATATAACATGTGCCCTGAATAATGTCTGGATTGAAAACAAAAGAAAATCTTTGTTGAGCTCATATAAGAGAGACCATACTGAGCTGTTGAAAGGGTATAAATGTACCCCACGAATAGTGATCTTTGCCTTTTTTGTGGTGAACTAGGTATCAGTGGTCAATTGTTTGGCTTGGTGGACACTGTACTAAATATCCCAAGTCATCACCATCCCTGAATGGGCAAGACAAATCACCTAATCAGAAGTTGCAATTTTGATAGCTAGATACTGACTGCCTTGTGGTGAATTTTCATTCTCTGCACAGTGCAAACTGCTGTATGCAACAAGGGCCACTCACAACTCCACCAATAAACTTTATATAAACAGACAAAGTACACACAGGATACGTTGTGCCTATTACAACCTTGAACAACTTTAGTCTACGCAAGTTTTTTGTTTATCACATGCTCTAAAGAATTGGAATGAACTGGTAAAGACCTTAAACTAAGCTTGACAAAGTTTTATATATTGTACAGAAATATTTATAAGGTCTGTTTGAAGACACCAAACAGCTTAGTTTCTGTTAGTGGATCAAACACAAAGCTTACAAATAGGAAGACAAAATTGGATCACATCAGATCAAATAATAATGCTGCGATAAAGGATGGAAAATCCCTTTTTAGTGTGTGTGTGTGTGGTTTTCAAATAATTTTTGAATTCACACTAATATTCAATTGAGCAGTAAAACATTAATTTATAGACTTGATTCAGTTAAAGTCAAATCAGTAATAATTCTATATCAGTGGGAGGAGTGGCAAACAACCCAACATGGCAGACATGTGAATTTGTGGCTCCGCATCGGCCGTTCTTTATCCTGGCCATTGTAATACCTTGGGCACCATGCGCCATGAAGTCTACCAGAGACAGTTCCTATCCCCTCAGGGAGAGAGGGTATGGGCAATTGACTCTTTGAAATTGAGGTCTACTTGGACCGATTGTGCCTGGCGGCCTCAGTTCTGTCAGAGAAGATGGTGGCTGTGCCTGAGACCACTGTGTGAGGCCTGGGCAATGTGCGGCTGAAGGACAGGGCTGCAGCCCAGAGCAGTACTCGAGCATGGGGTGCGTGGACCAGAGATCTGACAAGGAGGCACCTGCCTCGAAAGCCGGTAGCAGGGAGGTCTGCAAAGGGGACCAGCCTTGCAGAGGAGGCCTAACCTGGTCCCTGAAGGAGCACAGCAGGCCTGCAGCCACCATGGGCCTGTGAACTATCGGCGGCACCCCCTCATCATGCCCTGGGGGGCAATGCATGGGGAGTCAGCAGAGAGGGTTGCCCATGCCAAGGGGGCCTGGCAAGGTCCCTGAAGGTGCTGACTGGGCCTGCACCTACTGCCTCAGTAATAGGAGGATCAAAAGCATGTGGTGGCTGCATCAGCACTCAGGATCAGAGTGAGCAGTGTCTGATTGGACCGACAGAGACTCTCAGTATCCTTGTCTGCAAGCTGAGGTGAGTCCCCGTCTGAGTGCAGAGTGAAAGAATAGGGGGCTTTGATCTGAGCTGCACTGGTGTGAGGGGTGATGGGACTGGGTATGACAGAAGAATAAGGAGCTCAGCCAGGGTTCCCTGATTGGGCAAAAACACCCAGAAATTGCCAGCCCCTGAATATCCTGGGAGGCTCCCAGGTTTGCCCTTCCGTGGAAAAGTGTTGAACTTGGCACATGGCTCTCTGCCTAGGGACATGAGGAGGAGTGTGGACAGGAAACTGAGAACTGTGAGGGCCACACTTGGGGTGCCCTGGCCTGGATCAGATGAGGCCTAACCTTACCCCTCATGCATCAACCGCTGAGCACCTTCCACTAACATAAGGATGTGGGCACCCACTGCTCAGAGCGGAGGACTCCAGTTGTCCCCTGCACTGCAACAAGGACCCGCAGTCATTAGGACAGAAACATCATCTTCTGTTTCTGGAGTGTCAACCCAACCAAAGACTTTGGGATGCCTGCTTTTCTCCACATTCCACGTGGCCACTGCTCATGAACAAGGGTGAATCGACCATTGGCTTGCCTACTCCCTGCTGGCCCCGCTGCTCACTTGGGGAGGATGAAACCCCAGGCCCAAGGGCAGCAACCTGAGCAGGTAGACCCCACCTAAGACACAATTGCCCTGACAGAGGCAGTGGATCCACTGGATCCTGGAAGACCATTACAGACATCAAAGGCATCCTCCAATGTAATATTGGCAATGTGCCTGCCAAAGTGGGAATGTTACATGTTGATCAACACAAGATCTCAGACAGGGTGAAGGTCACAGTCTCTGTGCCTGCAGGTATACAAATTCTCAAACCGAGTGTGAGTGCTGGAGCACTGATCCGAGGACACAGAGGGGCACAACAGGTGGAACAATTTAAGTGTGGTAGGCCTCCCAGAGGGCACAGAGGTTGGAGACATGGATGGTCATTATGACATTGGAGGTGAGTGATAAAGTGGCAGAAATACCTCCAACAGGCTGGCGGTAATTACTGCCAAATTAAGACCATGGTGGTGAGAACTCCCATAGACAGCCAATGTAGAACACCATCCACCAGGGCATTAACACTACTCACCACGGTGGTAGCCATCAACAGCCAGACGGAAGACAAGGTACCGCTCACTATATCACAACTCTGCAATCCTCCAGGATTTCCGGGGCATAACCAAAGCCATTAAAAGCCTGGCAGAAACACTGCACAGAGACCAAAGACTCACCATCAGAGACACAGAGAAGAACGCTGCCACCATGGAACCAGAACTGCAAGTCTTCCCGATGCTCTTCTACGCCATGCTCCACCTGAAACACCAACACCATTGAAGACGACAATGGTGAGTTAAGCCACATAACACACAAGGGAGAGAGGGAGGAAAAGGAGAGTGACACACACACACGGACGACACACACCAGACACACACACCATACACACAACCAGCTGCAGAGGAAAACCATTGGCACATGACACACAGCATAATAATACAAGGACTAGAGTTCAGAAGTACAGAAAATGTATTAGCAAGGCAAAAGCCACCACATGAACCAATTGGAAAACAAAGAGATATGTACAATTGTCCACAAAGGTCCAATGCCCAGTCCAAAGTACTAAGGGCTCACATGGCCACAGGGCACAGTCCAAAGCCCAACTCGTTTCCTGACAACATCCTCACAGAACTGTGCTAGGGCATAATTATTGAAGTGGGCAGGCACCTCAGGGGAAGAGGGTGGGGGGCCACCTCAGCCGAAGTCGGGAAATTTGCCCACTGGTTCTGGAGGGGGCTCCATGTCCATTTCCCAATGCTGGGGTGTGCAAGGTCATAGTCTCTGAGGTGGGGGACTTGCACTCTGGTTTAGGAGAGGGCTCCATGCCCATTTCCCAATGCCGGGGAGTGTAAAGTCACAGTCTTTGAGGTGGGGGACTTGCCCACTGCTTCTGGAGGGGGCTCCTTGTATAGCAGCCTCTGGAGGGTCACCTACATGTCCGCTGCTGGAGGTGAGGGCTGCACCATCTCAGCTGGAGGTGAGGGCTCCCTGACCACTGGTGGTGGTGGTGTTGCTACCTTGCCAGCCTCTGCTGGAGTTGAGGGCTGCTGTGTCTCAGCTGTGGAAGGTGCCTCCTGGGCAGCCTCCGCTGGAGGTGAGGGCTGCTGTGTCTCAGCTTTGGAAGGTGCCTCTGGGGTAGCCTCCATTGGAGGCAAGGGCTGCTGTGTCTCAGCTGTGAAAGGTGCCTCCTGGGCAGCCTCCGTTGTAGGCGAGGGCTTCTGTGTATCAGCTGGAGGTGAGGGCTTCTTTCCTTTCCTGGCAGGAGGTGAGGGTTTCTTCCCCTTCCTGGTTGTTGGAGTGGGATCCTTCCCCTTCCTGGCTGGTGGAGTGGGATCCTTCATTGTCTTGCCTCCATGGCTTGGAGGTGCCTCCTCTGTCCCCATGGACTGTTTGGCTGAGGTGCTGGGCTGGGTCATTGGGACCCTGCTCTTACTGGCAGGACAATGGGTGGAGGGGGAGGGAAGAGGTCAAGTTGAGCAAGGAAAAGCTTCTTGGGGTCCGTGGGGTGGTATGGGGGAGGAGGGATGGGGTGGAAGGTAAGAGAGTGGTTGTTGGAGGAGTACGTCTGCTGGACTTGGGTGCAGGTGCATGGGTAGTGTGCTGATGTGAGGTGGATGGCTGTTGGGTGTCTGAGTGCCTGCATTTGTGTCCTTTAGGAGGGGAGCAGACAGGATCGGAGAGGACACAGAGGATGCGTGGGTGGATGTTGTGGAGGTGTCTGCTAGTGAGGCGTGTGTGCTGCTTGGGGTGGCAATTATGATGGTGGCTATTGAAGTGCATGCAGGTGCAAGTGTGGACGTGGCTGTGAGGGAGGGGAAGGAGGAGGGGGAGACAGTGGAGGCTGTGGATGTAGTTGTGTGTGCAACTGTCTTGTGTTTGCGTGAGTACTTGTGGGCTGAAGTGTGGTGCCTGTGTTTGACTGTGCCACTCTTGTGTGGTGTCTTGTGGGCATGCTCGTCTGTATGTGTGCATCGGATGGGATGGGGTTGAGAAGACTGGAACTCGGAAGTGGTAGTTGGAGGGGGTAGGATCTGGGAAAATGGCTGCCATTAGAGGGGAGGCCAGAGCATGAATCGATCTCTGTTGGGCATCCAATCCACAGTGGATGCCCTCTAGGAATGCATGGCATTGCTGCATCTGGGATGCCATCCCCTGGATGGCATTCACAATGGTTGGCTGCCCTAAAGATATGGATCTCAGGAGGTCAATAGCCTCCTCACTCAGGGCAGCAGGGTTTACTTGGGCAGGTCCTAAGGTGCCTGGGGTGGAGGAGATGCCCACCCTCCTGGGTGAGCGGGGATGGGCAACTCACTGAGGGGCTACTGGGAGGGTGGTGCTGGTATGGGGGCGTCGGCTGTATCTGCAGCTGGGGTGGTCACAGAAGTGTCTGCCACCACCTGGGAGCTTCGATCAGAGGAGGTATCTGAGTCAATGTTGTCACCTCCTGTTTCCGCTGTGGTGCTCTCCTCGCCCTCGGCGTCAGTGGACTCTGCCTCCTGGATCTTGTAGGATGCACCTCCCTCTGTTGCCGGTGCCCCTGCTCCTCTGCCAGATGATGCTAATGCACACATGGACAGGATGACAGAAGAAAAAAGGGGGGAGAGAGAGAAAGGGAGCACTAGGTCAATCAGTGCACCAACACCACAGTTGGCATACACAGCACCGTCAGACACAGGCATCAGGATTGAGCACTATGCATTGCACTTGCATTGATTTGGCTAGATGCCACAGCAACATGAGGGCAAAACACGGCCAACTGCACATCTCCTGGGACCCACAAAGCCCTGACTGACATGGAATGCAAACAAGCTATGTTACCTTCATTTGCCATACAACCATTACCCTTGAGCTGGATCACGCTGCAATGTCTGGCCTGGCATTAAGGGGCACCCACTTACTCACATGCAGCACCCAGATCTCATGCCACCTACCAATTATTGTAATATCGCCCACTGTACTCACCCCCTTGTGGCTGCTGTGATGCCCTCAAGCAGCCATCCAGCTCTGGGTAGGCCACTAACAGTATGCAGGCCTTCAAGGGGGTCAGGTTCCCCGTTCCATCACCATTGGCACACACATGGTCCGGCACCCACCATGTATACTACCACCAGACATTCCCCCCCACCGATGACACAATGCTTGCACACACATCTCCATGCATCCTCATTGGGAGGCTATCCCTAGCTGGGCCTCTGTGGTCTTCCGTGCCCAGCATCGCATGTCCTCCCACCATTTCCTGCAGGGGGTGCGCCGCCTGCTGTAGACCCCCAGGGTCCATATGTCCTTGGCCATGGCACGCCACAATCCCTTCTTTTGATGGGCACTGATCTGCAGATGGAATGAAGACAGGAGGATACCACTACACATACAATCCAGCCTGTCACACATATGGCCCACCAATCCTGTTTCCATCACCAGTGGCACACATATCATCCAGCACCCACCATGTACACTACCACCAGACATTTCCCCCCACCGATGACACGATGCTTGCACACACATCTCCATGCATCCTTCCAACATGCATCATGCCCAGGGTGTAGTCACCTGTTGGTCTGGAGGTCCATACAGAAGTCCATTCTGGGGTAGGATCCCATACACCAGCCGCTCCAAATCCTCCAAAGTGAAGGCAGGGGCCCTTTTCCCGGTCACACAGGCCATGGTATGTTCCAGACACAGGTCACAGTAGCACAGGCAGTGCAGGTGTCATCCTGTGGAAAGTCAGGAAACAAGTGAGGATCTGGATAGAAAATGCCGGTCACGTCCACGGTGGTGTACACCGTCACCACCAGTGCCGATCCCCATTGGCCACTGTACTCCATAGAGCCCCATATTAGCCAATGAGGGAGTGCACGGCAGTGCAAGACCGCCTCCCGCCATGACGGCCAACGTCGGCGGAGTTACCTCACTTCCACCTGTCCCAAGATACAGGCGGTCTCCATTTCAAGGTGGTGGACAACGATCAGATAAACCGTAACTGCGTCATTGCCTAAAATTGCACATACATTGCGATTCCCACTGTCCCATCACATTGATGCTATATGTACACTGAGGTGGTGGTTCCATTGTGACAGCCTACTCACTCTTGTGTCCCTTCGATACCTACCATTGCGGATGAACAGGAGGAGGAGACAAACCCCTGTGTACAGACCCCCTGTGGATTTGGCTACGCTGGAGGACAGGCACATTGTATTCACCTATAGACTGGACAGGGCCACAATCACAGAGGTGTATGCCCAATTGGTGCCTGACCTGATATCAGCCATTCATCATCCCACTGGGATCCCCCCTCTTGTATAAGTGCTATCAGTGCTCCATTTCCTGGCAACTGGTTCTTGTCAAGTGACAGTGGGCTTGGCAGCAGGAATGTCACAGCCAATGTTCTCAATCATGCTGGCAAGGGTTTTGTCTGCCCTGGTGAAGCATATGTGCAGCTACATTGTTTTCCCCGAGGTGGAAGATTTGGCCACTGTTAAGGCAGGATTCTACGCAATGGGGCATATCCCCAATATTATTGGGGCGATTGACTGTACACATATTGCACTCGTCCCCCCCTGCCAGAATGAAGAAGTGTTCAGGAATAGGAAGAGTTTCCACTCACTGAATGTGCAAATGGTGTGCCTGGTGAACCAGTACATCTCTCACGTTACTGCCAAGTATCCTGGGTCAGTGCATGACGCCTTTGTTCTGAGGAATAGCAGCATCCCAAATGTGATGGCCCAACTACAGAGGCACATGGTGTGGCTAATAAGTGAGCCAGAGTGCCCACCCACTGTATGTCAGTGTATGCCTTCAGGTGTTATCCCTTTAGCATTGTGTTAGGCTAATGTTTGTCTCTCAATACTTGCAGGTGACTCTGGCTACCCAAACCTATCGTGGCTCCTGACCCCTGTGAGAAATGCCAGGACAGGGGCTGAGAACCGTTATAATGAGGCACATGGGCAAACCAGAAGAATAATCGAAAGGCCCTTCGGCCTCCTGAAGGCCAGTCTCAGGTGCCTGCATCTGACAGGTAGATCCCTGTGCTACTCACCCGGGAAGGTCTGCCAGATAGTAGTGGCATGCTGCATGTTGCACAACCTGGCCCTCAGATGCCATGTCCCTTTTCTGCAGGAGGAGGAGCCTGGGGGTGCCCCTGTGGCATCAGTGGATCCTGAGGACAGTGAGGATGAGGAGGCAGAGAATGAGGATGTGGACAACAGAAGATCAGTTATACGTCAATACTTCCAATGACACACAGGTGAGGCAGTGGAACTGATCATTGCTCTGAATATTGATTTCATCTGTGTGACTGTGGCATGAAGGCATTCGCTTCCTTTGCGTCTCAACTTACTGTCACCTATGGCATGTCATTTTACAGATGTTGGTGATATACCAATGGTGTCCTGATGTGATTACTACAGAAAGATACAGATCATTAATTGTATGCTATCACAGTGTTCATATCATTTGCACCAGATGTGACTGTTCCCCTGAATGCCCATTCTCAACACATAAAATACTATCAGTCATGTTGTATTCAAGGGTGTTCATTGTAGTGCTATAAAATTGAGGGTAAAGTGCAATGGAATGGGGTGATGGTAGAAGAAAGTTCAGGGTATTGTTTCAATCTTTATATAGCACAGGTGCAGTGTCCAAGGGGGCATAGGAAGGGGAGCAAAGGCAGTTCAAAGTAGACAAGGTGACAGGGTGGGACACACAGGGGACAATCAGGAGAATCTAATTTCCTGGCAGTGATCTTGGTCTTGGCAAGTGTCTCTGTCTTCTGTCTGGGTCGCAGGGAATGTTTGTGGGGTGGTTCACCTTCTGCAGGGGAAGGGGTGCTGGTGGACTGTGGGTCCTGTGGCAGGGCCTCCTGTCCACTAGTGGCAGCGAAAGTGGAGGGCTGTTCAGTTGACTGGCTAGTGGTAGTGTGCTGTCAATTCCCTCATGATGTTGGCCATGTCTGCCAGCACCCCTTCTATTGAGATCATGGTTGTGTTGAGAGCCTGAAAGTCCACCCTGATCTCCAGATGGTGTTCCTCTTGCAGCCGCTTGTTCTCCTGCATGTTGTCAAGGATCTGGCCCATCGTGTCCTGGGATTGTTGGTAGGCACCCAGGATCTTGGTGAGTGCCTACTGGAGGGTCGGTTTCCTGAGCCTGTCCTCCCCCTGGCGCACAGCAGTCCTCCCAGTGTCCCTGTTCCCCTGTCCCCTGAATGGTGTGCCCACGGCCACTGACCCCAGGTCCTTGGTTGTCTTGGGTGTGAGGTGTGGACTGGGGTCCCTGTCTAGATGGGCACACTGCTGATTGACGTGTCCGGGGGACAGAGGTGTGGGGAGGTTGGGTGGGTGCTGTGGTGTTGGATACTGATGGGGGAGGCTCTATGGTGGACTGTGAGTGGGCTGGGGTGACCGACTGTCCAGTGGTCCCTGATGGGCCAGGTTGTTGATCCAGATCCTGAAGTCCAGAGTTACTTTCATCACTAGGGGCATCTTCTGTTGGGGGACTGGTTTGTTGTGGAACTTCCTCTCCGCTGACATTGACTGGGGCATGTGTGGGGATGTAAGTAATGTATTATGCCTCATGTCTGTGACATATTGTACATCCCTAGATTCCCCTCTCTCGTTGCTGTTGCCCTGCCCCCTTGGTGTGTGTATGTTGATGTATTGCGGAATTGTTAGTTCCACTATGCTGTGCATGCTTTAATGATGGGTGTCCATGCAGGGGTGGGAGGGCTGTCCATGCATTGGTATTGCATGCAGGGCTGGGCGTTGGGGTTAGTCATATGTGTAGGTGCAGTGTGTGGGATGGAGTGGAATGATGGGAGTGAGGGTTAGGGGGTGTGATGGCATGCAGGTATGGGGGTGATAAGCAGTAAATATTGCCTCACCAGTGTCCAGTCCTCTGGCTACTCCAGTGAGTCCCTCAGGATGTAGTATTGCCAAGACTTGCTCCTCCCATGCTGTGAGCTGTGGGGCAGGAGGTTGGGGTCCACCACCAGTCCTCTGTATGGCGAGCTGTACCTTCCTGCTATGGAACATAACCTCTCCCATAGATCATTCCACCTCTTCCTGATGTTGTCCCTTGTTCTTGGATGCTGCCCCACGGCGTTCACCCTGTCCACGATTCTCTGCCATAGCTCCATCTTCCTGGCAATGGATATTTGCTGTACCTGTGCTCCAAACAGCTGTGGCTTTACCCTGACTATTTCCTCCAACATGACCCTCAACTCCTCATCAGTGAAATGGGGGTCCCTTAGTGAGGACATGGTTGTTGTGTGGTGTGTGTAAGTGTGTGGGTGTTGGGTACTGTGGTTGGGTGTTCATAGTGGGGTGCGTGAGGGATCTATGGGTGTATGTGGTATATGTGTCTAGTTTTTGCAGTGGGCTTGGTGTCAGTCTGGTGGCAATAATTTTTATTTATAAAGGGTTGTGTGTGATGTTGGTGTGTGTTTGATAGTGCTGTGGGTGGCTGTGGTTTGTGCATGAGTGTCAGGTGTGTGTTTTTGGTATTGGCCAATGGTGTGCAGTTTAGTATTTGGGTGTCCATTCTGAGCGCGCCTGTGTGTACCGCCAATGGTTTACCGCTGTTGAATGCTCACCGTGGTGATTCATGGGTCATGCTGTAGTGGGCGTTGTTTTGGTGACGTAAAGGTATGGGTGTTGGTACTGCCACTTTTGCACTGACCTTTGGGCTGGCAGATTTGTGTATGTGGCAGTATTCTGTCAGATTGGTGTGTGTGTCATAATATGTGGAACGGATATTCGCCACCGCAGTGGTATGCTGGCGGCCGTCACCCTGGCGGTAAGCAGCATTTACCGCCAATGTCATAATAAGGGCCATGGTGTCCTACTTGGAGCAGTGACTCCAAGATAAGGTGGCCCAGATGCATTGGCATTGAAGAGAGGGCATCATGAACCCACCCAACCACCTGTGTCGGGCTGCCCCCGAGGCCTGTGATGGCCAGACATCCTGCTACAGAGAGCACACACACAGGGCCCAATCCGAGTGGAGAATGGCAAGGTGTCCCTGTTCCTCAATTATACAGCTGCTGTGCAGGCCTAGAGGGCTTTGTTCCTTGAGGTAAAGAAAGCACTGCATGAAGATGGCCTACAACACTCCTTTCTGCTCCCAGACAGAAGTAAAAATATGGTTAAGGAGACTACGCATTTTTTCATTGAAACAGTAGAAGCTTGAGTCTGACTAGAGACACCTAGAGCAGAGGATGTCCCCTCAAAGGAGTGGTTGGAGAGCCCCGAGTCCCAGCAGAGGCCCATGAAATGCACATGACGTTCCTCAAGCCAAGAGGCAATCAACAAGTCAACAAGGTTCCAGGCAGACAAAGACCATGGCACGACCCTCCTGGTGACAGCAGAATTTACAGAGTTGATACCCTCTGGATTGGAGGGTAGTCCCTCATTGGAGCGTTGTTTGATGACATCGGCGTTTGAAGACTCCACATCAAAGAGTGGCAACCTTCCATTGGTCACACCACAGATGACAGAGGATCTACTTTGAGGAGGGAAGAAAACAGTGACATAAGGACCCCCCAGGTAGGATGCTTTTCTATCCTGTATGAGGGAATATGATACGTCAATCCAACCATGCGAATGGGGGAGAGATGACACTTTGTTGCCCAGTTTGCCAGCCCTGTGGGGGAGATACTGAGGAGCCCATGGAGGCAGATGACATGCAGGGGCCTACTTGGTGGTACCTGGTGCTATGGGGTCCCCTTCCTGGTGTGGATCTATGGCTGGTTCAGGACATCTGCGATAGCCAGTGGTTGATTGACTCTCATTTAGGCTTATGCGAGTCTATCTCGCATGCATTAACTCACTCCCAAATTCCCCTGGCCTACTAGCTCATGGCTAAGCGGAACTATGGTTGACTCATAGTTGTGATACTACATTTTGGGTGGTTGGCTGTTGCTGGACTGCTCTTGGGTTTTGTAGAGTGGATTTGTTTTGTTTGTTACTTGTCTTTGGCACGAATGTGAATGCATTTCTGGGGGACTGGACCAATGGGGGGATGTGTGGGTGTCCTTCTAACATTTTGCATGACTGGTACATGACATGAAACAGTATCAATGTCATAAAACATCTGATGTATGGGATCTGCAGCTAAAAGCTATGCAATACAGAGATACCTCCTAGGAAAGGGGATCCACATTGGTATGTTACAGGGAATGCATCTCACTGGGGTTGAAATGGAGCGACTTGGGCACCAATGGCACAGTCAGGTATTTGCAACAACGTACTTAGCCTATGCCTGATGGGCTCTGCTAGAGTCCCCTTTGAGGTGATGTGTATGATGATCAACAGAGGGAGGTGCTATGCCCTGGTGGAGGGCAAACGATATGGCAGGCAGGTCACACTGGGGAGCGTGTACATTCTGAATCAAGCCAAAATCACATTCTTACACACCCTCTATGTGCCCATTGGGACTATTTTAGCGAAACGTTGTTGGTGGGGGGGAGTTCAACTGTGTTCTCGGCATGAAGGTGGATCGCTCCACCCCTCTTCTCCTGTGGGTGCTGATGCTAAATACAGCAGCAGGGTTCCAAGACTGTTTGGAAGATGTTTGGATGGTACATCATAGTGCAGTCAGAGAATATTCCTACTATGCCCACATACACCACTTTACACCTGCTTCAACAGGTTTGTCGGATCCAGTTTGTGACCTGGTCAGAGTATCTAGGTTGCACCCTGTCAGACCACATCCCACTGCTATTGGGCTTCTGCCTTGAGGATGAACAGCCTGAGATCCCCACATGGCTGTTACAACTAGCAGTGTTGGCAGAAGCACAGGGTAAGGAGGAGTTGCAGGAGGCCAAGTGGGGTGGTTTGATGTCAATCACAGCACAATTACTGACTGCATGATCAAAAAGGAGGCCCTCAAGGTGGTGATCCATGGACACTGCATGAGCCAATCAGTGGGTGTATGGAAATAACTAGGTCAGAAGCTTGATGGGATACTCCATGCTTGTGGTTATGCCTTGGGCACTGACCCAGCAGCACAGATCAATCTCCGGGCTGTGAAGAAGAGATTCAATGTGGTGCTGGAGTGCCTGCATCACTGCAATTACAAAGAGTACATCATTAAGGCCCACAATGAAGAGGGCAGGGCTGAAAGGCTTGTGGCTTGGGTAATCAAACCAGAAACTCGGAACACACCTGTCACTCAACTGCACACATATGAAGGAGATACCCTGTATTCTCCAATGGCCATAAATTCTGCCTTTTTTTATTATTACACTCAACTTTACAGGCACCCAGACAACTCATGTGTGGGGCAGTCCTGGCCTTTCTGAACCGGCTCACATTAGGAACTTTGCTGCAGAGATGGATGGGGGAAGTAGGGGGCCTGGTGACACCACCGGCATTTAAGGTGGCCATTGGAAGGCATGGCAACAGGTAACTCCCCAGCACCAAATGGACTGCCTGTAGAGTTTTACATGACATATGTGGATATCTAAGACCCGAGGCTGGTGTTGGTGTACATCAATGCATAAACGGTGGGGTCCCTGCTGCCCTCGATGACGGAGGCAATGATAGTGCCACTCCTTAAAGCTAAAGTTCCGGGGGCCCCGGTGGTAGTGTTCCTCCACTCTCTATACAGAACATGGATTTCAAGGTCCTCAGCAAAGTATTGGCAGCCTAACTTCTACTACATATGCAGATGCTAATCCATCCAGACAAGAATGGGTGTATTCCATCAGAGAACACCTCCCTTAATTTGCGGCGGCTTTACTGCAAATTATGACCCTGAAGTTTAGGCTGTCACTGTGGCCATGATTATGTCAGTTGGCCTTGAAAAGGCATTTGACATTATCCAATGGGACTTCCTAAAAGAGGTCATGCACCACATGGGCCTTGGGTACCTTGGGTCAAGTGGGTGCAGCTGTTACACTTCTTCCCGATGGCCAGGGTTAAAACAAGCACCACAGTCTTGAAGAGTTATGACATACATCGCAGGACACACCTCGAGTGCCTACTATCTGCCCTTCTATTTCCCACTGCAATAGAGCCATTGGCGGAACTGCTGAGGCTGGATGACAGAGGCAGGGGTATTGTTGTGGGGATGGACCAATATGTTGCTATATATGGATGAACTTCTACTGTATAAAGGAGATGGTGCCTCAGCTATCAATCCCATGATGAGTCCCCTAGATGACTTTGGAGTCCTATCAGGCCTTCAGGTTAATCGTGACAAGACTTGCCTATTCCCAATTGCGGCCAGTCTTCCATGCCCCTGGATGCCTTGCTGGACTTGCCTTGGGATCCCACTACCTTTTAATACCTGGGGATCCAGGCGTACCACACAATGGCAGACTTGTCAGAGGGCAACCTGGGGGAGAGGGGTTGTTGCGCTCTCTTAGGACCCTTGTGACCATCTGGAGATCACTTAAGCTAGTCCTCATGATATGTATCGCAGTGTCTATGATGGTGATGATCGCCAGGCTGCTTTACTTCTTTGCAAATCTGCTGATTGGTGCTGGGGTCATGACTTTGGTAACTAGGCTACCTCCTTTGAGATCGCATCTCGGATAGAGACCCAAAAGCCCATTCAGGTAAAATTACTAGCTAAGATGTTGAGACCAGTCCCAAGACTCCAAAGCCTTGGCCCCCTACTATCAGTGCCTTTGCATTGCTGAAACCGCTCTATCTGACACACAGGTGCATGGCCTCTACATGCCCCTGCTATGTCATTGATGGGACTTTCTCATGCTTCTCTGTAGCACAAGACTGAGGTGGGGCTGACCACAGTGGGTGACTGCTTTCACATATGCATTTCACTACCACAAGATGATGGCACAGAGGGGTCTCTCACCAGTTTCTGACATACAAAGCCATGGTATGTTTGTTCAGAGACATGTAGGCTAATAGTGATGAAGAGCCCCAATCCCATGAAGTTCTCCAGATACTGGTAACAATGTTTTCAGCCCAAAACCTTCAGACATGTTTCAATAGGGCCCTATGTGACATGGTGGGTAAACCCCTGCCAGGCATCAGGGAGAGATGGAAACTTTCAGTCCATGAGTGGTTCTGGATCTTGACATACTCCCATAATGTGTTGCGTGACAGATGAATGAAATACATCCAGTTCAATTATACCTTCATGACATATGTGACACCAAGTAGGATATGGGGGAGACCCGAGGGGATGCCCCTGCGGCACCCACCTGGACTCTGACTACTGTCGAATGACCTGGGGGTACCCCCGCCTACAGGAAATTGGATCCACTGTTCTGACCCATTGAAAAGGGTCCTTAACCGCACTATTGCAAACAAGGTGGAGACCAATCTCCTTGGGTCCTTCCCCAGTCTGAAACTAAAAAAATTGGTATTAGGTTCCTAGACTTGGCGCTGGCCCAGAGGAGGATGGCAATGGCCTGGAAGGCTAGCACAGGGCCTATGATGGGGATCTGGAAGACAGCTGTAACCACATGGAAGAGGATGGAAAAAATACCTACTGGGGGAAGGAGGCCATGGGTTTGCATAGGTGCCCCAGAGCTGAACTGTGGGCTGAGGGAGTCAATGAATGGAAAATCCCACAGATGAAGTGGACCTGAGTTGGTAGGCTGACTCCCTGAAAGAGACACAATTCAGGCAGGACTGAGCGACAAAATGGAATTCTCCCTTTTCTGCCCATGTACAGCATTATAGGGTCCTCCTACAGGCTGGTCCCCCTCCTGCTACAGACGTACCCCAACAGTGGGAGTCTCCCTCTCTCCTATGGTCCTTCTGGGAATCTATGCACTGTTGAGAGGGGACCCCGGCTCATGAAGCCCTCCTTCCTCTGCTCCATATGCCCCACACACATCATCCATTTAATTACTTCTGTCAGAAAGCCATTGTTTTTTTTAGATGACTGTTTGGGAGGTTTCTTTTGTATGGTACTTGGTTTTATTAGTTCTATTCTTTATCAAGCTGGGTGTTTCTTTTTTTTCTTTTTGTTCTATACTTACTTTGTCAACCCGCATTGATACCTCCTATCTGGTGGCCTAGCACCTGTCTGAACAGCTTGCACTGTGCACTAGCAGAGGCTCACTGCAATTGGAGGCTCACTAAGTCAGACAGCACATTGGCACACACTAGAAAGCAATGTTAGTGCCCAACAAATAATATGAGCTGTGTCTCCCCGCTCACTGATCATCTCTTGAGAAATGTGCAATGGCAGGGCAAAGACCCCTCATTAATTTGCCATTTATTTTGATATGCAAATATTTTAATATGATTGGTTGATGAATTTCATAAAATTTATGAACTCATTGTAACAGCTATGTGAATCAACTAACCAGTGAGTGTTTACATTATTTGCATTGCCTGTGAGTCAATACTTCCATTCTGGATATGTTAATTGAATAAATTGTTTACCCCTTTTTCTTCTTTCTCAACTGGGCACCATTGTGATTATTGTTCCTGCTGTTAGCCCCTGCATAATTGTTTTTTTTAAACATTTTTAAGTTTATTGTTAAACAAAATTCTTCTTAAAATGGATTTCTTTTGAGAAGACAGTGCTAAGTATGAATTATGAAACAACTGTAGTGAAGTACATTAGGGCCCACGCTTCAATTCTGTTGTGTTACGTTGTCCATTGGAGTCAGCCTTAAGGCTCCAGACAAAGCACTACATGCAAAATGAATGGAGTTTTTATTATATAACCAGTCCGTCTGCTACATTTGGCAGAGGAACACGCCTGTCAGGATTATACTGGAAGGCAGTGCAATGTGATTGAGTTGGAGCCTTGCTGACGCTGCTTGTGTCTTGTAAAGAATGATATTACTACCCGGAACAACCAGCTGGTTGGTTCCGGGACGGCTGGGCTTCTTAATACCAGCATAAAAGACCCCGCAACTACACGCTGTCTACAGGCACGCGGCAAAGGGCAGGTTCCTGGTTGAACCGAGGAACATATGAAGTAAGTGCGGGACCATCGGGGGGCTGTTTCGGCTTTTTCGGAGTTCCAAGATGACTTCACTTTCACGTCATCTGGCCGACTCCTCACACAGCCCTTTATTCTTAGAGCAACCGCCATAACTGATATTTACACACGTTTTGGCATATACTTTGTTCCCCGTTTGGAATAGATGTGTACTCGCCTTGTCTGAATTCCATGGGGCAACGTAAACTCTTACAGGACAATTCAGTTCCGACAAGATTACGCAGCTAAATGACAACACCATTGTTGAAGGTCCGAAACACTGCCAGTTAGCATAATACACGTTTCTCTAGGCTTTTTACCAAACACTATCAATGGGCATACATATGTATATAATTGTGCAAAATACGTTTTCAATATTGAAAGCAGTGATCTATTCCCATTATCAATATGCAATCATGTTCAACATCATGTTTTCATGTATTACTATGCGGTGCTAAATTACCACATATCATTATCACTTTTATCTAGTTCATTCTCCTTGGTTGATGCTAGCGCAGACCTAGGGAGCCCAATCTCTAATATGGGATGGTAAGCATCGCTAAAACTTATCTTTTTTGAAAACTCTTTAGATAATTATTTATTATTCACTGATTAAGGGTGGTTGTCACTATCATTGTTTGAAATTGTGTGTTTTTTCTGTGTTATCCACCGGCACTAATTGTTTTGTGTCTTTTTGATTATATGCAGGGCGACTGTACTGACCAACTGACTTAGACATATTCTGTCTTCTACTCTGTAAGTGACTAGATGTGCACTTGGTTAATTTTTGACACATAGGAGAAGTAGTATAACAATCAAAGGCTGTTTTTCGTGGGTCCTGAAGAAGCGTCATAGGATCACTTTGTGACCAACCATAGACGCGAAACATGTTGACCATGTTGGATTAGGTAAACTACCTTCCCTAAATATAGAGTGTAATGGTACTTTACTTCCAACAACACTCTTATATTGCTGTTTTTAATCATGACTCAGTTCAGAGCCAATTTTATTAATCTTGTCTCTTTTTCTACACTCTCTGCTCTTTATTCAGTTTCTTTCCCAGACCCTTGCTGTTAGCAATTTTACATTGGTTGAGTGCCACCCAGAATACTGGGTAGCCCGCCAGACATTGCAGCACCAGTCTGGTGAGGACTAAGCCCGATGATGATACCTGTCACCCAAGTGGGTGCTTGAGGGCCCTCCTGAATTCTCCTGAATTCATTCAGTACTTAGTCGCTACTTCCAATCTTTTTTGGTTGGCTTATCTCTCTCTTTCTAGTGGAACAGTGCACCTATATTGATACTACAGGTTCATTGTGGGAGATTGTGCACTGGACCAGGATAAAAATCTCCCTGTCCCCATATTTGTTTATAGATATTGTAAAGAATGATAGCCTGCTCTACATCAGATCGACCTCCTGGCACATCACACCCAGGTATGGGGTGGTTAGGTTATCCCAATGGATCAGGCAGAGAGTACTCCTGTTCTGCCCTCAATAGTGTAGGTAGCAGCAGATGGAAATGTAATAAGATAGCAACTATACCAAGCTTCAATTGTTTATCTTTTTCACCATTGGTATAATGCTGGCTACAATGCATTGTTCCACCTGTCTAATAACTGCCCCTTATTCATTCTATAAAATAAATGTTTAAAAAGCCTTTTTTTGTATCTTTCTTGTGTTTACCTTGGGCATGCAGAGTTACAATGAAAAATTAGCTCTGTTCTCACAATTCCCCTGTGAATGAGACTGGTCATGTTTGAGGTTGCTGTTACACTGGTATGGTTAGGAGTTCAGATGGAGCACTGTGAGCTAGCTAGGAAACAGTAAAGACATTTCTTCATGGTTTAGGTGGACTAAGTCCATAAATCTTGAAGTTCATGTTGACCTAATACACAGTCCTACTCAATTTGTAGGAACTGTATAACACTGATTTCCTAGGAACATTAAAAAAGAAAGGCTTTAGAAGTGATCCAATGATCCACACATAATGTAATGATGTTGCTGCCAAGAGTGTGACCAAGCTGTAGCATGCTGCTGTGCTTCAAGGAAATCTTCTCTCTTCTGACCACAACATGTTAGAAAAGTTTTCTTTTCCTTTTTAAGTCATATGAGATGGTAAACCTGAGGGTTCATCACCCATAATGATGGAAGCAAATTGCCAAACTATGAGAATGACACCTGAATGCACTCACAGCTGTTGAATGTTTCTGCTGGCAATTATAAGTGTGGCATTGCAAGTGTTACGTAACAGGCTTTTTGGTTGATTGTGTCCAGCGTGACCAAGCGTGGTGTTGGGTTCACCCCAGCTGCAGGTGAGAAGCTTCCTTAGAGTTGTAACTCCTGAACATTTACAGGTTGAGGCAGGGTCATGGTTGATGTTGTAAAAAGACTGTAGCCAATTCAACAGAGGTGTGGCATGCTAGACTACTGCTGGGATTAGTTCCACAAATCTCTTCCATGTCAAAGAAGAGGTTCTGACAAACAGGAAGAGAGAGATATGAGAGAAGGAGATGAAAAAATGATGGTCAGCTATGGCAGCAGGAGGCTAAAGCTTGGAATTTGAAGGCTGAAAATACAAGGGAAAAATGATAAAATAGTTGTAATTGTATCTGTGTAAAAGTTAGAACCTTTCTGAACTTTGAGTCTTCTGGACCCTTTTTAAAAGTACTTTACAGCAAAAGCATTTTGGAAGGTATTGCACTGAACAAAGTAGGAGGAGGCTATGAGTTGTCAGTGGGTAGCCACTGTCTACACTGAATTGCAATGAACTTAGCTATTTCTCTCTGTGCCCTCATGGATTTTTTTTTTCTATTTTGGCACATTGAAGTATATACATAGGGCTCATTTGATTGAATCATAAAATATTTTATTTTACCATTATTAACATAATGGTACATATTGACCCTAAGGTCTCACCAGAAGTCATACTGCTCTACTGTCTCACTAATTCTTGCACTGCAACCAATGATGTTGTCCATTCAGGAGATGAGTGGTGTTAGAAATGGTGTCTTTGGTTGACAGTCAGGTTACCACCTGTTCAAGCAAAGACTCTCACTTTAGTCAGGGTAAAAGAGAATCACCCCCAGCTAACCCCTGCTTACCCCCTTGGTAGCTTGGCAGAGTAGTAGGCTTAACTTCAGAGTACTAGGTGTAAAGTATTTGTACCAACACACAAAGTAACTTAATGAAAGCACTACAAAATGACAACACCAGTTTAGGAAAATAGAACATATTTATCTAAACAAAACAAGACCAAAACAAAAAAAATCCACAATACACAAGTCAAGTTATCAATTAAAAAGTAAAAAGAGTCTGTATGTAGTTTAAAAAACACACTGACACTGTTCGTGTGAAACTGTACCTTGGGTGCATCAAAAATAACCTCGCACAGGTGAGTGTGCATCAAAAAGGGCTTGCAATGCATCGATTCCACTCACAAGTGGGACCTTGCTTTGTTTCTCCTTTCGTCAGGTCGGGTAGCATTGTTTCTTCTCTCCGCAGGAGAGCGATATATGATCCGGTCAGCACTCTCAGGTCCGGGCAGGCCTTGCATTGTTTTTACACGCCCAGTGGTACTTGCATTGGAAATCCAGTTGCACGATGATCCGAAAACCACGCAGCGTGGGTTTCGATCTCTGAGTCTCCGTCAGCAATGCTGCACGTCGTTTCTCCTGCTCCGTGCGTCGATTCTTCGGTCGCATTTCCGGCCAGTGTTGGTTTTCATCTGCAGAGTTTCTTCAGCCGCAGATCGGAGTCGCGTCGATCTTTTCCACGCATGTCGCTCTATGCGTGGTTGCCAGCTTCTCCTTTCAGGGTCCCAGGAACTGGATGGGTACCACAGGGCAGAGTAGGAGTCTCTCCAGAGACTCCAGGTGCTGGCAGGAAGAAGTATTTGCTCCCCCTGAGACTTCAAACAACAGGAGGCAAGATCTAAATCAAGCCCTTGGCGTTTTCTTCTCAAGATGGAAGGCACACAAAGTCCAGTCTTTGCACTCTTACTCTGGCAGAAGCAGCAACTGCAGGATAGCTCTATAAAGCACAGTCACAGGCAGGGCAGCTCTTCTTCCTCAGCTCTTCAGCTCTTCTCCAGGCAGAGGTTCCTCTTGTTTCCAGAAGTGTTTTATAAAGTCTGTGGTTGTGGGTGTCCTTCTTATACCCAATTTCTCATTTGAAGTAGGCGTACTTCAAATTAAAGTCTCTTTTGAATGTGAAATCCTGCCTTGCCCATCCAGGCCCCAGACACTCACCAGGGGGTTGGAGACCGCATTGTGTGTGGGCAGGCACAGCCTTTCAGGTGTGAGTGGCCACTCCTCCCCTCCCTCCTAGCACAGATGGCTCATCAGGATATGTAGGCTACCCCAAAGCTCCTTTTGTGTCACTGTCTCGTGTGAGGTGCAACTAGCCCAACTGTCAAACTGACCCAGAAAGGAAATCTACAAACAGGCAGGGTCACAGAAATGGCATAGACAAGAAGATGCTCACTTTCTAAAAGTTGCATTTTCAACACACAGGTGGTCATTACAACCCTGGCGGACGGTGTTAAAGCGGCGGTAAGACCGCCAACAGGCCGGCGGTAAAAAAATTGCAATTACGACCATGGCGGAAACTGCCAACAAAGACAGCCACTTTAACACTCTGACTGCCATGGCGGTACAAACAAACAGCTTGGCAGTCACCGCCAACAGACAGGCGGAAGACAAAGTAACGTCCACAGTATCACAACCTACCAATCCGCCACCTTTTCCGGAGCGGATTCAACGCGGATAAAAACACGTCGGAAACAGGATTTTGAAGGGAAAACGCTCACCTCTACACACCCCACGAGGAACCAGGACACCATGGAGCTGGAATTCCAAATTCTCCCTGCGATAGTCTTCCTGCTCCTCTAACAGGAGCACGAACGCCGGCGGCGAAGACCACGATGAGTACTGCACCTACGACACAGGGGAGGGGGGAGGGAAAAAACAGGTACACACACACGCAACACCCCAACCCCTACCCCCACCCTCACCCACTACAACACACACACTAATACATATTTATACATGATAGTTACACCCTCCAAACCCCCAGGAAGAATGCAAAGACAAAAGAAAATGAGTGCAACCATTGTAATATATTAAAATCAAGTAGGCAAAAATATATATGTACACCATAAACAAAATATACACCCAGCTAAGTAGTCCAGGTAGTGCTCCAATGAAGCTCGTGGAACACTGGGCCCACACAGTATGGGCGAGGCCCACACAATATCCCCGACCATGACAGAGAGAACACTGCAGGGGCATCAGAGAGCAAGAAAACAGGCACCTCAGGGGGAGGGAAAGGGGGGGCACCTCAGCCGGTTGAGTGCACAACGCCAAATCCATGAGAGGGCCACATGCCTACTGTTACATCCTGGGGAGTGCAAAGCCACAGTCTCTCAAGTCTCTACAGTGGGTGGGTTGCCCACTGTTCCATCCTGGAGAGTGCAAAGCCACGGTCTCTCAAGTCTCTACAGTGGGTGGGTTGCCCACTGTTCCATCCTGGGGAGTGCACAGCCACAGTCTCTCAAATGGATGACAGTCTCCACTGGTTCTGGAGGGGGCTCTGTGCCCAGAGTGCTACATCCTGCTAAGGACAGAGGTAGTGGATGTATCTCCCCACTGGTTCTGGAGGGGGCCTTGTGCCCAAAGTGCTTCATCCTGCTAAGGACAGAGGTAGTGGATGTATCTCTCCACTGGTTCTGGAGGGGGCATGGTGCCCAGAGTGCTTCATCCTGCTCGTGACGGACTCAGTAGCGTCAGTGCCCTTGGTGCTCATGGGCCAGCGGTGCTTGAGGTGGCGGTGCCCTGTTCAGCGGTGCTTGGAGCGGCGGTGCCCTGTTCAGCAGTGCTTCAGGCGACGGTGCCCTGTTTAGCGGTTCTTCAGGCGGCGGTGCCCTGTTCAGCGGTGCTTGAGGCGGCAGTGCCCTGTTCAGCGGTGCTTGAGGCGACGGTGCCCTGTTCAGCGGTGCTTGAGGCGGCGGGCTCCTTTGCAGTGACTCAGCTGCTGGCGATCCTCTCTGTCCCAGCGGGGCTTGTGCTGGTGGTCCTCTCTGTCCCAGCAGGGCTTGTGCTGGCGGTCCTCTCTGTCCCAGCGGGGCTTGTGCTGGCGGTCCTCTCTAGCCCAGCAGGGCTTGTGCTGATGGTCCTCTCTGTCCCAGCGGAGCTTCTGCTGGCGGTCCTCTCTGTCCCAGTAGGGATGATGGCGGTGGCCTCCTGGGCAGCGGGGATGATGGCTTTGGCCTCCTGGGCAGCGGGGATGATGGCGGTCTCCTCCGCCGTGCTGCTCTTCCCAGACTTTCCTGGTTTCTTGTGGCCCTTCCCCACCTTGGAAGGTGTCGCAGCTGACTCCACACTCCCACCGGGACCCCTGGGAGCGGCTTTGGTGGCTGGAGTCTTCCCCCTCTCCCGCTGGGCACTGGCCAACTTTTGATGCTTCACAGGTGGGGGACTGTCCGTGCTGTGGCTCCGTGCCACTCTGGCTTCCCTAGTGGCCGGTGCACTCCAGATTCCGGTGACTACAGGCACCACTGGTCCCGGAGATGTTGTGGCTGAGGTGCTAGTTCGGGACCTAGGAGACAGACGGGGTGGGGGAGGTGTGGGAAAGAGGTCAAGGTTGGACAGGAAAAGTTTTTTGGAGACACTGGGATGGGTAGGTGGAGGGGGTTTGGGAGTGAAGGAAGAGGTTGTGGTTGTAGGAGGTGTTCGTTTGCTGACTTTGGGTGAAGGTGCATGGGCTGGAGGCTGTCGTGAGGTGGATGGCTGTTGGGTGGGTGTGTGCCTGCGTTTGTGTATCTTGGGAGGTGGTGTCACAGACACACTGGGAGAGGACACAGGGGACGTGTGAATGGTAGTGGGGGTGGTGACTGCACGTGAATGGGGTGTGGTGGTGGGTGTGCTGGTGATGGCAGTAGTGGCTGTAGATGTAGTTCATGCAGGTGTGAGTGTAGATGAGACTGGGAGGGAGGAGGGAGACGAGGAGGAGGGGGACACAGTGGAGGCAGTGGATGTTGGTGTGTCTGCATGGGTATGATGCTTGCATGACTGCCTGTGCCAGAGCTTCCCTTGTGTGTTGACGTGTGTGCATGCTGGTCTGTAGGTGTGCTTGTGATAGGCTGGGGTACAGGGGATTGGGTCTGGGTGGAGGAAGTTGGAGGGGGGAGGCTAGAGACAGGGACAATGGCTGCCATCAGTACTGAGCCCAGAGTCTGAAAAGCTTGCTTAAGGGCCGCCTGACCAGAATGAATGCCCTCCAGGTATGCATTTGTTTGTTGCAACTGCCTTTCTACACCCTGGATGGCATTCAAAATGGTAGACTGCCCAACAGTGAGGGACCTGAGGAGGTCAATGGCCTCCTCACTGAGGGCAGCAGGGGTGATTGGGGCAGGGGCTGAGGTGCCTGGGGCAAAGGTGATGCCCACCCTCCCGTGTGAGCGGGCACGGGGCAAAGGCTGAGGGGCTATCTGGGAGGGCAGTGCTGGTAGGGGGGTGGCGGCTGTACCTGTAGATGGTGGGGGCACAGATGTTGTCGCCACCACAAGGGAGCTCCCTTCAGAGGACGAGTCCGTGTCGCTGGTCTCAGCTCCTGTCCCCGACGTGGAGCTCCCCTCGCCCTCCGTCCCACTGGTGAAGTCCGAGTCCATAGTGTGGCCCTCCATGGCCATGTCGGATGCAGCCCCCTCGTGCTCCGGTGCCACTGCTCCTCCGCCTGATGATGCCAATGCACACAAGAACAGGGAGACCACAAAAAGGGGGGGTGGGGTGACAGAAGAAAGACATGTCGAGTGCATGCATTACCGCTACCATTGGCAGACACGACAGACACAGAAGCCCCCTGCACTACGCCGCGCTCTGGGCTCCACTGTTCAATCCCTGGGAAATGGCCTACTAGGCTATGGACGACATCTGCACACATGGATGACACAGGGGCATGACTAGGTGTACTTGGCACTCTACAGAGGTGGGGTGGGGTGCCACATGGCCTGCCTTATGGAGGGACCTTGCCTACGAAACTCGCCCTGGCCTATGGAAACCCATAGCCCACCTCCCCCACCCAGACACCTCCACTGCGTGCAAAATCAGCACGATGAGAGTGTACTCACCCCCTTGTGGCTGCTGTGATGCCCTCAAGCTCCCATCCAACTCCGGGTACGCCACCGCCAGGATCCTGAACATCAGGGGGTCATGGTGCGACGGGCACCCCTCCCACGTTGGGAGGCCATCCCCAACTGAGCCTCTGCCGTCTTCTTGCTCCAGCGGCGAATGTCCTCCCATCTTTTCCGGCAGTGGGTGCTCCGTCTGTGGTATACCCCCAGGGTCCGGACGTCCTTGGCGATGGCACACCAAATATATTTTTTCTGGTGGGCGCTGACCTACATGAATTGTACAGGGGGAAGAGAAACTTATTACCAACTGCACCGTCACAGTCATTGGCCCCCATCCCTACCCTTGCCATGTGGCACATACACTCACCGTCGTTTCATGCACGCCGCAATCTCCCCCCCCTTCTTACATCCACCCCACTCCACACAGGCATAGCCCATACAGTATGCTCCCAGAGTACTCACCTGTTTGTCTGGAGGACCGTAGAGTAGCGTGCACTGGGGGAGGACCCCGTCCACAAGTTTCTCCAACTCCTCCGATGTGAAGGCAGGGGCCCTTTCCCCAGACACTCGAGCCATTGTCTCTTCCAGACCGAGGTCACAGCAGCACTTGCAGTGTAGGTCCTCTCCTGTCGAAGATCAGGTATCGAGTGATTGAACAGATAGAAAATGGCGGTCACGTCCACGGCGGTGCGTACCGTCACCCCCGGCGTACATCGTCATTGGCTCATGGGACCCATAGGGCCATATTTATACTTTTTGACGCAAACCTGCGCTAACGCAGTTTTGCGCCAAAAAAATTAGCGCCGGCTAACGCCATTCTGAAGCACCATGCGGGCGCCGTATTTATTGAATGGCGTTAGCCGGCGTTAGCCGACCGGCGCTGCCAGGTGTGCGTGAAAAAAAACGACGTACACCAGGCAGCGCTGGCGTAGGGAAAAATGGCGTTTGGGTGTCCCAAAATGGGGCAAGTCGGGCTGAGGCAAAAAAATTGTCTTAACCCGATTTGCGCCATTTTTTTGGGGTGCCCAGACGCCATTAACATGACTCCTGTCTTAGCAAAGACAGGAGTCATGCCCCCTTGCCCAATGGCCATGCCCAGGTGATTTATGTCCCCTGGGCATGGTGATTGGGCATAGTGGCATGTAGGGGGGCACAAATCAGGCCCCCCTATGCCACAAAAAAAAATTACAAAAATACTTACCACAACTTACCTTTTCTTCCCTGGGATGGGTCCCTCCATCCTTGGGTGTCCTCCTGGGGTGGGCAAGGGTGGCAGGGGGTGTCCCTGGGGGCAGGCGAGGGCACCTTTGGGCTCATTCTGAGCCCACAGGTCCCTTAACGCCTGCCCTGACCCAGGCGTTAAAAAGAGGCGCAAATGCAGGGTTTTTTGCCCCGCCCACTCCCGGGCGTCATTTTTGCCCAGGAGTATAAATACCACGCACATGCCTGGGAGTCATTTTTTAAGACGGGAACGCCTACCTTGCATCTCATTAACGCAAGGAAGGTGTTCACGCCAAAAAATGACGCTAACTCCATGAACTTTGGCGCTAGACGCGTCTAACACCAAAGTATAAATATGGAGTTAGTTTTGCGTAGAATTTGCGTAAAAAAAACGACACAAATTCGGCGCAAACGGAGTATAAATATGCCCCATAGTGTCCAATGTTAACCAATGCAGCATTGCGCCACGGTCTTGGACGGCCTACATCGACGGTGTACAACGCCAGCGCAGTTACCTCACATCCCCTTGTCCCACAATTCCGCCATTTCAGGGGCCCACATGGCTTCATATTTAACTGCGTCACACATACCTAGGCCTAGAGTCAACACACATACAGGCCACTTTTTGGATTATGATTCGTGTTCTGTGTAAGCTGTGGGTACGTACCTCTGAGTTGGTTGACTCTATGCTTGCTGTTGTCCTTCATAGGCACCGTCCACTGGGACATGTGAGGAGATGACGGCATCCTCCGGTGTACCGACCGTTGGTGGACCTGTCGACAATGGAGGAAAGACATGTGATCATCACCTACAGGCTTGACCGTGCCACAATCCAGGAACTGTGTACCCAGCTGGAGCCAGACCTGATGTCAGCTATCCGCCATCCCACAGGAATCCCCCCTCAAGTGCAGGTGCTGTCAGTGCTCCATTTCCTTGCAAGTGGGTAATTTCAAACAACAGTGGCCATTGCATCAGGGATGTCCCAGCCTATGTTTTCCAATGTGTTGTCCAGAGTGTTGTCTGCCCTGCTGAAACACATGCGGAGCTACATCGTTTTCCCTCAGGTGGAGGATTTGCCTACAGTGAAAGGTGATTTCTATACCCTGGGACATATCCCCAACATCATAGTTGCCATTGATGGGACCCATGTGGCTTTGGTTCCCCCCGCAGGAGTGAACAGGTGTACAGAAACCGGAAGAGTTACCATTCCATGAATGTACAGATGGTATGTTTGGCAGACCAGTGCATCTCCCATGTTAATGCCAAGTTCCCTGGCTCAGTGCATGACGCCTACATCCTGCGGAATAGCAGCATCCCTTATGTGATGGGTTAACTCCAGAGACACCGTGTGTGGCTATTAGGTGAGCACCTGGAAGCAAGACAGTGGGAATGGTTGTCTGGGTCTGTGGATGTCCCTATGAGTTAGTGTGTGTCTAACAGTTGTCCCTCGCCATTTGCAGGTGACTCTGGTTACCCCAACCTGTCATGGCTACTGACCCCAGTGAGGAATCCCAGGACAAGGACAGAGGAATGCTACAATGAGGCCCATGGGCGAACACAGCGGATAATTGAGCGGACCTTCGGCCTCCTGAAGGCCAGGTTCCGGCGCCTCCATATGACAGGTGGTATCCTATTCTACTCACCAAAGAAGGTATGCCAGATCATCGTGGCAAGCTGTATGCTTCACAACTTAGCTTTGCGATGACAGGTGCCTTTTCTGCAGGAGGATGGTCCAGATGGAGGTGTTGTTGCAGCTGTGGAGCCTGTGGACAGTGAACATGAGGAAGCAGAAAAAGAAGACATGGACAACAGGGACTCAGCGATCCAGCAATATTTCCAGTGAAACACAGGTAATAATACAAACCTGCCTACTACATGTACTTTAACACTACTACCTCTCTACTGTCTGTCGTTTTCACCCAGTGTATGGTCACTGAGTTGTCACTTTCCCTTACGATTTCACAGATGTGGGTCCCACAGTGTGACATCTGCTTTTATTCCTCATGGACTACAGCTGTGTGACATAGGTATGATGACATTACAAATTAAAGAGCTTTTTGACACTGTAATTGCTAATACACTATTCTGAAATCACAGACTGACTCCAGATTGTTTTGTGTTTTAAGGGTGTTTATTTTAGTGCTCAATATTGGAGGGGGTAGCAAAATGGTGAGGGGTGATGGTGGAGGAATGTCCATGGCAGAGTCCAGTCTATTAGTCTCACAGGTGCATTGCCCAAATGGGCATAGGAAGTGGAGCTGGGGCAGTTTAAGGATGGACAGGGTGACAAAGTGGGACAGAAGGATGACAATCAGGGTGGTCTCATTTCTTGGCGGGGGTCTTGGCATCGTTCTCTGTCTTTGTCCTGGATCTCAGGGACCGTTTGCGAGGTGGTTCTCCCTCTGCAGGGGGTGGGGTGCTGGTGTGGTGGTCCTGTGGCGGTGCCTCCTGTCCACTAGCGCCGGCAGAGGTGGTGGGCAGTTCATCATCCAGGCTAGTGTCAGGGGCCCCTTGTAGTGCCACAGTGTCCCTCCTGGTGTTGAGTGCTTCCTTCAGCACCCCTACAATGGTGCCCAGGGTGGAATTGATGGCTCTGAGTTCCTCCCTGAAGCCCAAATACTGTTCCTCCTGCAGGCGCTGGGTCTCCTGAAACTTGTCCAGTACCGTTCCCATCGTCTCCTGGGAGTGGTGGTAGGCTCCCATGATGTTGGAGAGGGCCTGGTGGAGAGTGGGTTCCCTGGGCCTGTCCTCCCTCTGTCACACAGCAGCCCTCCCAGTTCCCCTGTTTCCCTGTGCCTCTTTCCCCTGGACCTTGTGCCTACTGCCACTGCCCCCAGGTCCCTGTTGTTGTTGGGGTGGTGGGTTAGCCTGGGTTCCCTGTAGTGGTGGACACACTGCTGCTTGACGTGTCCTGGGGACCGAGGTATGGGCCCGCTGGGGGGGTGCTGTGCTGGTGTTTCCAGTGGGGGGAAGCTCTGTAGTGGCCTGTGCCACTGTGAGGGGAACCGACTGTCCAGAGGTCCCAGGTGGGCCGGGCTGGTCATCTTGATCCAGTTGGACAGAGCTGCTGTCATCACTGTGGGCCTCTTCTGTGGGTGGAGTGGACATGTCTGGACCCTCCTGTCCGGTGACGTTGGGTGGGGTCGGGCAGGGGTGTAAAGGCATGATTATCGCATCTGTGTGTGCCATGGTGTGCAATGGGTGGGTGACCCTCTACCCCAGTGCTTCCATTCTTGTGTGGGACCTTCTGTGATAATGTTTTAGGGGGGTGTATGGGTATGTGCAGTGGCTATGCTTTGGGGATGGGTGTCCATGCTTTGGTGTTACATGCAGGGCTTGGGTTTGGGATGTGTGGTTTGTGATATTGGGACATGTGTGAGGAGTTGGAGTGACGGGGGAGGGTGAGGGTGGGGGTATGTGATAGCATGCAGGTAGGGTGGGGGATGAAGTAGGTAAAGGTTTGACTTACCAGAGTCCATTCCTCCAGCTACTCCTGCGAGGCCCTCAGGATGCAGTATAGCCAAGACCTGCTCCTCCCATGTTGTGAGTTCTGGGGAAGGAGGTGGGGGTCCACTGCCAGTCCTCTGAACCGCAATCTGGTGTCTTGAGACCACGGAACGCACCTTCCCTCGTAGGTCGTTCCACCTCTTCCTGATGTAATCCCGTGTTCTTGGGTGCTGTCCCACTGCATTGACCCTGTCCACAATTCTGCGCAATAGCTCAATCTTCCTAGCTATGGTGGTGTGCAACACCTGTGATCCGAACAGCTGTGGTTCTACCCGGATGATTTCCTCCACCATGACCCTGAGCTCCTGCTCAGAAAACCTGGGGTGTCTTTGCGGTGCCATGGGGTGGTGTGGGTGATGTGTGGGGTGGTGTGTGTTGTGATGTGTGGGGTGATATTTAGAGGTGTGTTGTGTGAGGTGTGTGGATGTTGTGTGAGTGATGGTGTTGAGTGCCTGTGGATGCTATTGTTCTTTCTGGTGGTGTCGCTCTCTGGCCTTCTGTCACAATTGTTGTCGAAGGGGTTTGTGGGTGATGTTGGTGTGTGTTTTATAGTGTATTGGGTGTGTGGGAGTGGTTTGTGTATGTGTATCAGGTGTGTGTATTTCGATTTGTCCAATGTGGTACTGTTTTGTATATATGTGTGTATTTTGAGCGCAGCGGTGTGTACCGCCAATGGAATACCGCAGTTGAAAGACCGCCGCGTGGATTCGTGGGTCGTGATAGTGTGGGCGTATTCCTGTTGGCGTGACGGTGGTGGTTTTGTTATCGCCAGTTTATCACTGACCTTTGGTGTGGCGGGCTTGTGTGGGTGTCTGAATATTGGCGGATTCCGTGCTGTGGGTCATAATAGCTGTGGTGGAATTCCGCGGCCGCAGCAGTGTGTTGGCGGTCTTCTGCATGGCGGTAAGCGGCTTTTACCGCCAATGTTGTACTGACTGCCGCGGACATCACCGCCATTTTCTGTCTGTTCAATCACTTGATACCTGATCTTCGACAGGAGAGGACCTACACTGCAAGTGCTGCTGTGACCTCAGTCTGGAAGAGACAATGGCTCGTGTGTCTGGGGAAAGGGCCCCTGCCTTCAGCACGGAGGAGTTGGAGAAACTAGTGGATGGGGTCGTCCCCCAGCACACGCTACTCTACGGTCCTCCAGACAAACAGGTGAGTACACTGTGAGTATACTGTATGGGCAATGTCTGTTTGGAGTGGTGTTGATGAAAGATGGGGGGGAGAGAATGAGGCGTGCATGATACGACGGTGAGTGCATGTGCGTTGTGGCAAGGGTAGGGATGCGGGCCAATGACTGTGACGGTGCGGACAGTGATATCTTCTCCTTTTCCCCTGTACTATTCCTGTAGGTCAGCGCCCACCAGAAGAAGGATATTTGGCGTGCCATCGCCAAGGAAGTCCGGACCCTGGCGGTCTACCACAGACGGAGCACCCACTGCCATAAAAGATGGGAGGACATTAGCTGCTGGAGCAAGAAGACGGCGGAGGCCCAGCTGGGGATGGCATCCCAACGTGGGAGGGGTGCCCATCGCACCATGACCCCCCTGATGGTGGGGGAGGTAGGCTGTGGGTTCCCCTAGGCCAGGGCGAGTGGCACCCCACCCCACCCCACCTGTGTTCAGAGCCAACTACACCTAGTCAGGCTCCTGTGACTTCCATGTGTGCAGCAATCGGGCATAGGCCTTGTAACCCATGTCCCTGTGATTAATTAGGGAACTCTAAGTACATGGCGTAGTGCAGGGGGCTTCTGTGTCTGTAGGGTCCGCCAATGGTAGCGGTATTGGATGCACTCAACATGTCTTTCTTCTGTCTTTCCCCCCTTTTTGTGGTCTCCCTGTTCTTGTGTGCATTAGCATCATCAGGCGGAGGAGCAGTGCCACCGGGGCAGGAGGGAGCTGCATCCCACATGGCCCTGGAGGGCGACACAACGGAGTCAGAAGCAACCAGTGGGACGGAGGGTGAGGGGAGCTCCACGGCGGGGACAGGAGCTGAGACCAGCGACACCGACTCCTCCTCTGATGGGAGCTCCCTTGCGGTGGTGGGCCCCTCGTTGCCCCCCGCATCTACAGGTACAGCCGCCGACCCCTCTACCAGCACCGCCCTCCCAGCAGCCCCTCAGCGTGTGCACCTTGGTCGCTCACCCAGGAGGGTGGGCATCTCCTTCGCCCCAGGCACCTCAGCCCCTGCCCCAGTCACCCCTGCTGCCCTCAGTGAGGAGGCCATTGACCATCTCAGGTCCCTCACTGTTGGGCAGTCTACCATTTTGAATGCCATCCAGGGTGTAGAGAGGCAGTTGCAACAGACCAATGCATACCTGGAGGGCATTCATTCTGGTCAGGCAGCCCAACAGCGAGCTTTTCAGACTCTGGCCTCAGCACTGATGCCAGCCATTGTCCCTGTCTTTAGCCTCCCCCTTCCAACTTCCTCCACCCAGGCCCAAAACCCTGTACCTCAGCCTATCCCAAGCACACCATCAGACCACCATGCACACACGTCAACACACATGAGAAGCTCAGGCAAACATAAGCACCACACATCCCACAGGCACTCACGCAAGCATCATACACATGCAGACATACCAACAGCCACTGCCTCTACTGTGTCCCCCTCCTCCGCGCCTCCTTCCTCCCTCCCAGTCTTGTCTCCACTCACACCTGCATGCACTACATCGTCATCCACTACCTCCATCACCAGCACACCCACCACCACACCCCGCTCACGTGCACTAACCACCCCTACTACCATTCACACATCCCCTGTGTCCTCTCCCAGTGTGTCTGTGAGCCCACCTCCCAAGGTACACAAACGCAGCCGCACACCCACCCAACAGCCATCCACCTCACGACAGCCTCCAGTCCATGCACCTTCACCCAAAGTCACCAAATGTACACCTCCTACAACCACTACCTCTTACTCCACTGCCAAACCCCCTCCATCTACCCGTCCCAGTGTGTCCATAAAACTTTTCCTGTCCAACCTTGACCTCTTCCCCTCACCTCCCCCACCCCTTCAGTCTCCTAGGGCCCGCCTTTCCAGGTCCCAACCCAGCACCTCAGCCACAACATCTGCGGGAACAGTGGTGCCAGTAGTAACCGGCTTCTGGAGTGCGCCAGGCAGCAGGGCAGCCAGTGGGCCAAGGAGACAGACCACGGACAGTCCCCCACCTCAAAAGCACAAAAAGTTGGCCAGTGCCCGGCGGGAGAGAGGCAAAACATCTTCCACCAAAGCCTATCCCAGGAATACAGTTGGGAGTGTGAAGACAGCTGCGCCACCATCCAAGGTGGGGAAGGGGCACAGTAAAACAAGCAAGTCTGCGAAAACCTGCACAGCGGACAACACCGCCACCAGCACCGCTGAACAGGACACCACTGCAACAAGCACCGCTGCCAAGAACACGGCCACCACCAGCACCACTGAACAGGACACCGCCGCAACAAGCACCGCTGAACAGGACACCGCCGCCACCAGCACCGCTGAACAGGACACCACCGCCACCAGCCCTGCTGAACAGGACACCGCCGCAACAAACACCGCTGCCAAGGACACCGCCGCCACCAGCACCGCTGAACAGGACACCACCGCAACAAGTACCGATGCGAAGGACACCGCCGCCACCAGCACCGCTGAACAGGACACCGCCGCCACCAGCACCGCTGAACAGGACACCGCCGCAACAAGCACCGCAGGCCAGTGAGCGCCACCCGCCAAAGTCAGAATGAGACCCTAAGTCTGCTATGGTGAGGGAGGGTTCAAGGCAGCAATGCACTTCATAGATTAACTGCAGAACCAGTTAATCTATAATACTTCAGATTCCGGTTTGAGTGGATCAAAGTCCAGTAGACATGCATGAAAGACAACAGTGAACTCATGGTGCTATCTAATGTTCCAATAGAAATGTGTGACCCCAACCTGGAAGCAATCCTGGTCTTGAGTGATTAATTATTTTTTTTGTGTATGTCCATCTGTGCCTGAAGAACACTTGCAGTGCTATTCACAAACATAACATATATGTAACACATTACTCCTCCAATATTTAGCAGCTTTACTACATCTAGCTATTCACAAAATCTGAGTATAAGGTTACTCAAAAATATAGACTTACATGTTTCCATGCACTGAAAAAGGGATTGCAGCCAACCTTTCAAGTGTAAGTTAATCCTGAAAAAAACATTAGGAAGTCTAGCACCACATATGGCAATCCTCTGGTTCTGCAATTCCCTTCAATAGATGATAACAGAGGAAAGAACATAAAATACAACTTTACAGGAAATATTGTTAAATTTAATGAAATAATTATATATATATATATACTGTATATATATATATATATATATATATATATATATTTATATGTATATGCATATATATATCTATATATATATATATATATATATATATAAATAATTATAACAGTCAAAATGGGGAGAACCCTGTCTTCCATTCCAGCATTTGTGACCCCAAGGCATCATGGTAAATGCAGTCATTAGCAAAAATTTGAACAGAGTTTTAAAAGTTTTTCACCATAAGTTGGTGCGGCGAGTGCCGTATCTTCGGACACATGTTTCTGGCTATTTGGCCGTCGTCAGCGAAGAGCAACGTGTAGCTGGCGGGGTTGCTTGAAATGCCGCCTTGAAAGTATTCACAGGTTTAAGTACCACTCAAGAGGGCGCACAGGTGCTTCACCCGAGCTCGTCAGCTCAGAGGCTCACGGGAGCCTTAATTACAACAGTCAAAATGGGGAGCACCCTGTCTTCCATTCCAGCATTTGTGACCCCAAGGCATCATGGTAAATGCAGTCATTAGCACAAATTTGAACAGAGTTTTAAAAGTTTTTCACCATAAGTTGGTGCGGCGAGTGCCGTATCTTCGGACACGTGTTTCTGGCTATTTGGCCGTCGTCAGCGAAGAGCAACGTGTAGCTGGCGGGGTTGCTTGAAATGCCGCCTTGAAAGTATTCACAGGTTTAAGTACCACTCAAGAAGGCGCACAGGTGCTTCACCCGAGCTCGTCAGCTCAGAGGCTCACGGGAGCCTTAATTACAACAGTCAAAATGGGGAGCACCCTGTCTTCCATTCCAGCATTTGTGACCCCAAGGCATCATGGTAAATGCAGTCATTAGCACAAATTTGAACAGAGTTTTAAAAGTTTTTCACCATAAGTTGGTGCGGCGAGTGCCGTATCTTCGGACACGTGTTTCTGGCTATTTGGCCGTCGTCAGCGAAGAGCAACGTGTAGCTGGCGGGGTTGCTTGAAATGCCGCCTTGAAAGTATTCACAGGTTTAAGTACCACTCAAGAAGGCGCACAGGTGCTTCACCCGAGCTCGTCAGCTCAGAGGCTCACGGGAGCCTTAATTACAACAGTCAAAATGGGGAGCACCCTGTCTTCCATTCCAGCATTTGTGACCCCAAGGCATCATGGTAAATGCAGTCATTAGCACAAATTTGAACAGAGTTTTAAAAGTTTTTCACCATAAGTTGGTGCGGCGAGTGCCGTATCTTCGGACACGTGTTTCTGGCTATTTGGCCGTCGTCAGCGAAGAGCAACGTGTAGCTGGCGGGGTTGCTTGAAATGCCGCCTTGAAAGTATTCACAGGTTTAAGTACCACTCAAGAAGGCGCACAGGTGCTTCACCCGAGCTCGTCAGCTCAGAGGCTCACGGGAGCCTTAATTACAACAGTCAAAATGGGGAGCACCCTGTCTTCCATTCCAGCATTTGTGACCCCAAGGCATCATGGTAAATGCAGTCATTAGCACAAATTTGAACAGAGTTTTAAAAGTTTTTCACCATAAGTTGGTGCGGCGAGTGCCGTATCTTCGGACACGTGTTTCTGGCTATTTGGCCGTCGTCAGCGAAGAGCAACGTGTAGCTGGCGGGGTTGCTTGAAATGCCGCCTTGAAAGTATTCACAGGTTTAAGTACCACTCAAGAAGGCGCACAGGTGCTTCACCCGAGCTCGTCAGCTCAGAGGCTCACAGGAGCCTTAATTACAACAGTCAAAATGGGGAGCACCCTGTCTTCCATTCCAGCATTTGTGACCCCAAGGCATCATGGTAAATGCAGTCATTAGCACAAATTTGAACAGAGTTTTAAAAGTTTTTCACCATAAGTTGGTGCGGCGAGTGCCGTATCTTCGGACACGTGTTTCTGGCTATTTGGCCGTCGTCAGCGAAGAGCAACGTGTAGCTGGCGGGGTTGCTTGAAATGCCGCCTTGAAAGTATTCACAGGTTTAAGTACCACTCAAGAAGGCGCACAGGTGCTTCACCCGAGCTCGTCAGCTCAGAGGCTCACGGGAGCCTTAATTACAACAGTCAAAATGGGGAGCACCCTGTCTTCCATTCCAGCATTTGTGACCCCAAGGCATCATGGTAAATGCAGTCATTAGCACAAATTTGAACAGAGTTTTAAAAGTTTTTCACCATAAGTTGGTGCGGCGAGTGCCGTATCTTCGGACACGTGTTTCTGGCTATTTGGCCGTCGTCAGCGAAGAGCAACGTGTAGCTGGCGGGGTTGCTTGAAATGCCGCCTTGAAAGTATTCACAGGTTTAAGTACCACTCAAGAAGGCGCACAGGTGCTTCACCCGAGCTCGTCAGCTCAGAGGCTCACGGGAGCCTTAATTACAACAGTCAAAATGGGGAGCACCCTGTCTTCCATTCCAGCATTTGTGACCCCAAGGCATCATGGTAAATGCAGTCATTAGCACAAATTTGAACAGAGTTTTAAAAGTTTTTCACCATAAGTTGGTGCGGCGAGTGCCGTATCTTCGGACACGTGTTTCTGGCTATTTGGCCGTCGTCAGCGAAGAGCAACGTGTAGCTGGCGGGGTTGCTTGAAATGCCGCCTTGAAAGTATTCACAGGTTTAAGTACCACTCAAGAAGGCGCACAGGTGCTTCACCCGAGCTCGTCAGCTCAGAGGCTCACGGGAGCCTTAATTACAACAGTCAAAATGGGGAGCACCCTGTCTTCCATTCCAGCATTTGTGACCCCAAGGCATCATGGTAAATGCAGTCATTAGCACAAATTTGAACAGAGTTTTAAAAGTTTTTCACCATAAGTTGGTGCGGCGAGTGCCGTATCTTCGGACACGTGTTTCTGGCTATTTGGCCGTCGTCAGCGAAGAGCAACGTGTAGCTGGCGGGGTTGCTTGAAATGCCGCCTTGAAAGTATTCACAGGTTTAAGTACCACTCAAGAAGGCGCACAGGTGCTTCACCCGAGCTCGTCAGCTCAGAGGCTCACGGGAGCCTTAATTACAACAGTCAAAATGGGGAGCACCCTGTCTTCCATTCCAGCATTTGTGACCCCAAGGCATCATGGTAAATGCAGTCATTAGCACAAATTTGAACAGAGTTTTAAAAGTTTTTCACCATAAGTTGGTGCGGCGAGTGCCGTATCTTCGGACACGTGTTTCTGGCTATTTGGCCGTCGTCAGCGAAGAGCAACGTGTAGCTGGCGGGGTTGCTTGAAATGCCGCCTTGAAAGTATTCACAGGTTTAAGTACCACTCAAGAAGGCGCACAGGTGCTTCACCCGAGCTCGTCAGCTCAGAGGCTCACGGGAGCCTTAATTACAACAGTCAAAATGGGGAGCACCCTGTCTTCCATTCCAGCATTTGTGACCCCAAGGCATCATGGTAAATGCAGTCATTAGCACAAATTTGAACAGAGTTTTAAAAGTTTTTCACCATAAGTTGGTGCGGCGAGTGCCGTATCTTCGGACACGTGTTTCTGGCTATTTGGCCGTCGTCAGCGAAGAGCAACGTGTAGCTGGCGGGGTTGCTTGAAATGCCGCCTTGAAAGTATTCACAGGTTTAAGTACCACTCAAGAAGGTGCACAGGTGCTTCACCCGAGCTCGTCAGCTCAGAGGCTCACGGGAGCCTTAATTACAACAGTCAAAATGGGGAGCACCCTGTCTTCCATTCCAGCATTTGTGACCCCAAGGCATCATGGTAAATGCAGTCATTAGCACAAATTTGAACAGAGTTTTAAAAGTTTTTCACCATAAGTTGGTGCGGCGAGTGCCGTATCTTCGGACACGTGTTTCTGGCTATTTGGCCGTCGTCAGCGAAGAGCAACGTGTAGCTGGCGGGGTTGCTTGAAATGCCGCCTTGAAAGTATTCACAGGTTTAAGTACCACTCAAGAAGGCGCACAGGTGCTTCACCCGAGCTCGTCAGCTCAGAGGCTCACGGGAGCCTTAATTACAACAGTCAAAATGGGGAGCACCCTGTCTTCCATTCCAGCATTTGTGACCCCAAGGCATCATGGTAAATGCAGTCATTAGCACAAATTTGAACAGAGTTTTAAAAGTTTTTCACCATAAGTTGGTGCGGCGAGTGCCATATCTTCGGACACGTGTTTCTGGCTATTTGGCCGTCGTCAGCGAAGAGCAACGTGTAGCTGGCGGGGTTGCTTGAAATGCCGCCTTGAAAGTATTCACAGGTTTAAGTACCACTCAAGAAGGCGCACAGGTGCTTCACCCGAGCTCGTCAGCTCAGAGGCTCACGGGAGCCTTAATTACAACAGTCAAAATGGGGAGCACCCTGTCTTCCATTCCAGCATTTGTGACCCCAAGGCATCATGGTAAATGCAGTCATTAGCACAAATTTGAACAGAGTTTTAAAAGTTTTTCACCATAAGTTGGTGCGGCGAGTGCCGTATCTTCGGACACGTGTTTCTGGCTATTTGGCCGTCGTCAGCGAAGAGCAACGTGTAGCTGGCGGGGTTGCTTGAAATGCCGCCTTGAAAGTATTCACAGGTTTAAGTACCACTCAAGAAGGCGCACAGGTGCTTCACCCGAGCTCGTCAGCTCAGAGGCTCACGGGAGCCTTAATTACAACAGTCAAAATGGGGAGCACCCTGTCTTCCATTCCAGCATTTGTGACCCCAAGGCATCATGGTAAATGCAGTCATTAGCACAAATTTGAACAGAGTTTTAAAAGTTTTTCACCATAAGTTGGTGCGGCGAGTGCCGTATCTTCGGACACGTGTTTCTGGCTATTTGGCCGTCGTCAGCGAAGAGCAACGTGTAGCTGGCGGGGTTGCTTGAAATGCCGCCTTGAAAGTATTCACAGGTTTAAGTACCACTCAAGAAGGCGCACAGGTGCTTCACCCGAGCTCGTCAGCTCAGAGGCTCACGGGAGCCTTAATTACAACAGTCAAAATGGGGAGCACCCTGTCTTCCATTCCAGCATTTGTGACCCCAAGGCATCATGGTAAATGCAGTCATTAGCACAAATTTGAACAGAGTTTTAAAAGTTTTTCACCATAAGTTGGTGCGGCGAGTGCCGTATCTTCGGACACGTGTTTCTGGCTATTTGGCCGTCGTCAGCGAAGAGCAACGTGTAGCTGGCGGGGTTGCTTGAAATGCCGCCTTGAAAGTATTCACAGGTTTAAGTACCACTCAAGAAGGCGCACAGGTGCTTCACCCGAGCTCGTCAGCTCAGAGGCTCACGGGAGCCTTAATTACAACAGTCAAAATGGGGAGCACCCTGTCTTCCATTCCAGCATTTGTGACCCCAAGGCATCATGGTAAATGCAGTCATTAGCACAAATTTGAACAGAGTTTTAAAAGTTTTTCACCATAAGTTGGTGCGGCGAGTGCCGTATCTTCGGACACGTGTTTCTGGCTATTTGGCCGTCGTCAGCGAAGAGCAACGTGTAGCTGGCGGGGTTGCTTGAAATGCCGCCTTGAAAGTATTCACAGGTTTAAGTACCACTCAAGAAGGCGCACAGGTGCTTCACCCGAGCTCGTCAGCTCAGAGGCTCACGGGAGCCTTAATTACAACAGTCAAAATGGGGAGCACCCTGTCTTCCATTCCAGCATTTGTGACCCCAAGGCATCATGGTAAATGCAGTCATTAGCACAAATTTGAACAGAGTTTTAAAAGTTTTTCACCATAAGTTGGTGCGGCGAGTGCCGTATCTTCGGACACGTGTTTCTGGCTATTTGGCCGTCGTCAGCGAAGAGCAACGTGTAGCTGGCGGGGTTGCTTGAAATGCCGCCTTGAAAGTATTCACAGGTTTAAGTACCACTCAAGAAGGCGCACAGGTGCTTCACCCGAGCTCGTCAGCTCAGAGGCTCACGGGAGCCTTAATTACAACAGTCAAAATGGGGAGCACCCTGTCTTCCATTCCAGCATTTGTGACCCCAAGGCATCATGGTAAATGCAGTCATTAGCACAAATTTGAACAGAGTTTTAAAAGTTTTTCACCATAAGTTGGTGCGGCGAGTGCCGTATCTTCGGACACGTGTTTCTGGCTATTTGGCCGTCGTCAGCGAAGAGCAACGTGTAGCTGGCGGGGTTGCTTGAAATGCCGCCTTGAAAGTATTCACAGGTTTAAGTACCACTCAAGAAGGCGCACAGGTGCTTCACCCGAGCTCGTCAGCTCAGAGGCTCACAGGAGCCTTAATTACAACAGTCAAAATGGGGAGCACCCTGTCTTCCATTCCAGCATTTGTGACCCCAAGGCATCATGGTAAATGCAGTCATTAGCACAAATTTGAACAGAGTTTTAAAAGTTTTTCACCATAAGTTGGTGCGGCGAGTGCCGTATCTTCGGACACGTGTTTCTGGCTATTTGGCCGTCGTCAGCGAAGAGCAACGTGTAGCTGGCGGGGTTGCTTGAAATGCCGCCTTGAAAGTATTCACAGGTTTAAGTACCACTCAAGAAGGCGCACAGGTGCTTCACCCGAGCTCGTCAGCTCAGAGGCTCACGGGAGCCTTAATTACAACAGTCAAAATGGGGAGCACCCTGTCTTCCATTCCAGCATTTGTGACCCCAAGGCATCATGGTAAATGCAGTCATTAGCACAAATTTGAACAGAGTTTTAAAAGTTTTTCACCATAAGTTGGTGCGGCGAGTGCCGTATCTTCGGACACGTGTTTCTGGCTATTTGGCCGTCGTCAGCGAAGAGCAACGTGTAGCTGGCGGGGTTGCTTGAAATGCCGCCTTGAAAGTATTCACAGGTTTAAGTACCACTCAAGAAGGCGCACAGGTGCTTCACCCGAGCTCGTCAGCTCAGAGGCTCACGGGAGCCTTAATTACAACAGTCAAAATGGGGAGCACCCTGTCTTCCATTCCAGCATTTGTGACCCCAAGGCATCATGGTAAATGCAGTCATTAGCACAAATTTGAACAGAGTTTTAAAAGTTTTTCACCATAAGTTGGTGCGGCGAGTGCCGTATCTTCGGACACGTGTTTCTGGCTATTTGGCCGTCGTCAGCGAAGAGCAACGTGTAGCTGGCGGGGTTGCTTGAAATGCCGCCTTGAAAGTATTCACAGGTTTAAGTACCACTCAAGAAGGCGCACAGGTGCTTCACCCGAGCTCGTCAGCTCAGAGGCTCACGGGAGCCTTAATTACAACAGTCAAAATGGGGAGCACCCTGTCTTCCATTCCAGCATTTGTGACCCCAAGGCATCATGGTAAATGCAGTCATTAGCACAAATTTGAACAGAGTTTTAAAAGTTTTTCACCATAAGTTGGTGCGGCGAGTGCCGTATCTTCGGACACGTGTTTCTGGCTATTTGGCCGTCGTCAGCGAAGAGCAACGTGTAGCTGGCGGGGTTGCTTGAAATGCCGCCTTGAAAGTATTCACAGGTTTAAGTACCACTCAAGAAGGCGCACAGGTGCTTCACCCGAGCTCGTCAGCTCAGAGGCTCACGGGAGCCTTAATTACAACAGTCAAAATGGGGAGCACCCTGTCTTCCATTCCAGCATTTGTGACCCCAAGGCATCATGGTAAATGCAGTCATTAGCACAAATTTGAACAGAGTTTTAAAAGTTTTTCACCATAAGTTGGTGCGGCGAGTGCCGTATCTTCGGACACGTGTTTCTGGCTATTTGGCCGTCGTCAGCGAAGAGCAACGTGTAGCTGGCGGGGTTGCTTGAAATGCCGCCTTGAAAGTATTCACAGGTTTAAGTACCACTCAAGAAGGCGCACAGGTGCTTCACCCGAGCTCGTCAGCTCAGAGGCTCACGGGAGCCTTAATTACAACAGTCAAAATGGGGAGCACCCTGTCTTCCATTCCAGCATTTGTGACCCCAAGGCATCATGGTAAATGCAGTCATTAGCACAAATTTGAACAGAGTTTTAAAAGTTTTTCACCATAAGTTGGTGCGGCGAGTGCCGTATCTTCGGACACGTGTTTCTGGCTATTTGGCCGTCGTCAGCGAAGAGCAACGTGTAGCTGGCGGGGTTGCTTGAAATGCCGCCTTGAAAGTATTCACAGGTTTAAGTACCACTCAAGAAGGCGCACAGGTGCTTCACCCGAGCTCGTCAGCTCAGAGGCTCACGGGAGCCTTAATTACAACAGTCAAAATGGGGAGCACCCTGTCTTCCATTCCAGCATTTGTGACCCCAAGGCATCATGGTAAATGCAGTCATTAGCACAAATTTGAACAGAGTTTTAAAAGTTTTTCACCATAAGTTGGTGCGGCGAGTGCCGTATCTTCGGACACGTGTTTCTGGCTATTTGGCCGTCGTCAGCGAAGAGCAACGTGTAGCTGGCGGGGTTGCTTGAAATGCCGCCTTGAAAGTATTCACAGGTTTAAGTACCACTCAAGAAGGCGCACAGGTGCTTCACCCGAGCTCGTCAGCTCAGAGGCTCACGGGAGCCTTAATTACAACAGTCAAAATGGGGAGCACCCTGTCTTCCATTCCAGCATTTGTGACCCCAAGGCATCATGGTAAATGCAGTCATTAGCACAAATTTGAACAGAGTTTTAAAAGTTTTTCACCATAAGTTGGTGCGGCGAGTGCCGTATCTTCGGACACGTGTTTCTGGCTATTTGGCCGTCGTCAGCGAAGAGCAACGTGTAGCTGGCGGGGTTGCTTGAAATGCCGCCTTGAAAGTATTCACAGGTTTAAGTACCACTCAAGAAGGCGCACAGGTGCTTCACCCGAGCTCGTCAGCTCAGAGGCTCACGGGAGCCTTAATTACAACAGTCAAAATGGGGAGCACCCTGTCTTCCATTCCAGCATTTGTGACCCCAAGGCATCATGGTAAATGCAGTCATTAGCACAAATTTGAACAGAGTTTTAAAAGTTTTTCACCATAAGTTGGTGCGGCGAGTGCCGTATCTTCGGACACGTGTTTCTGGCTATTTGGCCGTCGTCAGCGAAGAGCAACGTGTAGCTGGCGGGGTTGCTTGAAATGCCGCCTTGAAAGTATTCACAGGTTTAAGTACCACTCAAGAAGGCGCACAGGTGCTTCACCCGAGCTCGTCAGCTCAGAGGCTCACGGGAGCCTTAATTACAACAGTCAAAATGGGGAGCACCCTGTCTTCCATTCCAGCATTTGTGACCCCAAGGCATCATGGTAAATGCAGTCATTAGCACAAATTTGAACAGAGTTTTAAAAGTTTTTCACCATAAGTTGGTGCGGCGAGTGCCGTATCTTCGGACACGTGTTTCTGGCTATTTGGCCGTCGTCAGCGAAGAGCAACGTGTAGCTGGCGGGGTTGCTTGAAATGCCGCCTTGAAAGTATTCACAGGTTTAAGTACCACTCAAGAAGGCGCACAGGTGCTTCACCCGAGCTCGTCAGCTCAGAGGCTCACGGGAGCCTTAATTACAACAGTCAAAATGGGGAGCACCCTGTCTTCCATTCCAGCATTTGTGACCCCAAGGCATCATGGTAAATGCAGTCATTAGCACAAATTTGAACAGAGTTTTAAAAGTTTTTCACCATAAGTTGGTGCGGCGAGTGCCGTATCTTCGGACACGTGTTTCTGGCTATTTGGCCGTCGTCAGCGAAGAGCAACGTGTAGCTGGCGGGGTTGCTTGAAATGCCGCCTTGAAAGTATTCACAGGTTTAAGTACCACTCAAGAAGGCGCACAGGTGCTTCACCCGAGCTCGTCAGCTCAGAGGCTCACGGGAGCCTTAATTACAACAGTCAAAATGGGGAGCACCCTGTCTTCCATTCCAGCATTTGTGACCCCAAGGCATCATGGTAAATGCAGTCATTAGCACAAATTTGAACAGAGTTTTAAAAGTTTTTCACCATAAGTTGGTGCGGCGAGTGCCGTATCTTCGGACACGTGTTTCTGGCTATTTGGCCGTCGTCAGCGAAGAGCAACGTGTAGCTGGCGGGGTTGCTTGAAATGCCGCCTTGAAAGTATTCACAGGTTTAAGTACCACTCAAGAAGGCGCACAGGTGCTTCACCCGAGCTCGTCAGCTCAGAGGCTCACGGGAGCCTTAATTACAACAGTCAAAATGGGGAGCACCCTGTCTTCCATTCCAGCATTTGTGACCCCAAGGCATCATGGTAAATGCAGTCATTAGCACAAATTTGAACAGAGTTTTAAAAGTTTTTCACCATAAGTTGGTGCGGCGAGTGCCGTATCTTCGGACACGTGTTTCTGGCTATTTGGCCGTCGTCAGCGAAGAGCAACGTGTAGCTGGCGGGGTTGCTTGAAATGCCGCCTTGAAAGTATTCACAGGTTTAAGTACCACTCAAGAAGGCGCACAGGTGCTTCACCCGAGCTCGTCAGCTCAGAGGCTCACGGGAGCCTTAATTACAACAGTCAAAATGGGGAGCACCCTGTCTTCCATTCCAGCATTTGTGACCCCAAGGCATCATGGTAAATGCAGTCATTAGCACAAATTTGAACAGAGTTTTAAAAGTTTTTCACCATAAGTTGGTGCGGCGAGTGCCGTATCTTCGGACACGTGTTTCTGGCTATTTGGCCGTCGTCAGCGAAGAGCAACGTGTAGCTGGCGGGGTGCTTGAAATGCCGCCTTGAAAGTATTCACAGGTTTAAGTACCACTCAAGAAGGCGCACAGGTGCTTCACCCGAGCTCGTCAGCTCAGAGGCTCACGGGAGCCTTAATTACAACAGTCAAAATGGGGAGCACCCTGTCTTCCATTCCAGCATTTGTGACCCCAAGGCATCATGGTAAATGCAGTCATTAGCACAAATTTGAACAGAGTTTTAAAAGTTTTTCACCATAAGTTGGTGCGGCGAGTGCCGTATCTTCGGACACGTGTTTCTGGCTATTTGGCCGTCGTCAGCGAAGAGCAACGTGTAGCTGGCGGGGTTGCTTGAAATGCCGCCTTGAAAGTATTCACAGGTTTAAGTACCACTCAAGAAGGCGCACAGGTGCTTCACCCGAGCTCGTCAGCTCAGAGGCTCACGGGAGCCTTAATTACAACAGTCAAAATGGGGAGCACCCGGTCTTCCATTCCAGCATTTGTGACCCCAAGGCAACATGGTAAATGCAGTCATTAGCACAAATTTGAACAGAGTTTTAAAAGTTTTTCACCATAAGTTGGTGCGGCGAGTGCCGTATCTTCGGACACGTGTTTTCTGGCTATTTGGCCGTCGTCAGCGAAGAGCAACGTGTAGCTGGCGGGGTTGCTTGAAATGCCGCCTTGAAAGTATTCACAGGTTTAAGTACCACTCAAGAAGGCGCACAGGTGCTTCACCCGAGCTCGTCAGCTCAGAGGCTCACGGGAGCCTTAATTACAACAGTCAAAATGGGGAGCACCCTGTCTTCCATTCCAGCATTTGTGACCCCAAGGCATCATGGTAAATGCAGTCATTAGCACAAATTTGAACAGAGTTTTAAAAGTTTTTCACCATAAGTTGGTGCGGCGAGTGCCGTATCTTCGGACACGTGTTTCTGGCTATTTGGCCGTCGTCAGCGAAGAGCAACGTGTAGCTGGCGGGGTTGCTTGAAATGCCGCCTTGAAAGTATTCACAGGTTTAAGTACCACTCAAGAAGGCGCACAGGTGCTTCACCCGAGCTCGTCAGCTCAGAGGCTCACGGGAGCCTTAATTACAACAGTCAAAATGGGGAGCACCCTGTCTTCCATTCCAGCATTTGTGACCCCAAGGCATCATGGTATATGCAGTCATTAGCACAAATTTGAACAGAGTTTTAAAAGTTTTTCACCATAAGTTGGTGCGGCGAGTGCCGTATCTTCGGACACGTGTTTCTGGCTATTTGGCCGTCGTCAGCGAAGAGCAACGTGTAGCTGGCGGGGTTGCTTGAAATGCCGCCTTGAAAGTATTCACAGGTTTAAGTACCACTCAAGAAGGCGCACAGGTGCTTCACCCGAGCTCGTCAGCTCAGAGGCTCACGGGAGCCTTAATTACAACAGTCAAAATGGGGAGCACCCTGTCTTCCATTCCAGCATTTTGTGACCCCAAGGCATCATGGTAAATGCAGTCATTAGCACAAATTTGAACAGAGTTTTAAAAGTTTTTCACCATAAGTTGGTGCGGCGAGTGCCGTATCTTCGGACACGTGTTTCTGGCTATTTGGCCGTCGTCAGCGAAGAGCAACGTGTAGCTGGCGGGGTTGCTTGAAATGCCGCCTTGAAAGTATTCACAGGTTTAAGTACCACTCAAGAAGGCGCACAGGTGCTTCACCCGAGCTCGTCAGCTCAGAGGCTCACGGGAGCCTTAATTACAACAGTCAAAATGGGGAGCACCCTGTCTTCCATTCCAGCATTTGTGACCCCAAGGCATCATGGTAAATGCAGTCATTAGCACAAATTTGAACAGAGTTTTAAAAGTTTTTCACCATAAGTTGGTGCGGCGAGTGCCGTATCTTCGGACACGTGTTTCTGGCTATTTGGCCGTCGTCAGCGAAGAGCAACGTGTAGCTGGCGGGTTGCTTGAAATGCCGCCTTGAAAGTATTCACAGGTTTAAGTACCACTCAAGAAGGCGCACAGGTGCTTCACCCGAGCTCGTCAGCTCAGAGGCTCACGGGAGCCTTAATTACAACAGTCAAAATGGGGAGCACCCTGTCTTCCATTCCAGCATTTGTGACCCCAAGGCATCATGGTAAATGCAGTCATTAGCACAAATTTGAACAGAGTTTTAAAAGTTTTTCACCATAAGTTGGTGCGGCGAGTGCCGTATCTTCGGACACGTGTTTCTGGCTATTTGGCCGTCGTCAGCGAAGAGCAACGTGTAGCTGGCGGGGTTGCTTGAAATGCCGCCTTGAAAGTATTCACAGGTTTAAGTACCACTCAAGAAGGCGCACAGGTGCTTCACCCGAGCTCGTCAGCTCAGAGGCTCACGGGAGCCTTAATTACAACAGTCAAAATGGGGAGCACCCTGTCTTCCATTCCAGCATTTGTGACCCCAAGGCATCATGGTAAATGCAGTCATTAGCACAAATTTGAACAGAGTTTTAAAAGTTTTTCACCATAAGTTGGTGCGGCGAGTGCCGTATCTTCGGACACGTGTTTCTGGCTATTTGGCCGTCGTCAGCGAAGAGCAACGTGTAGCTGGCGGGGTTGCTTGAAATGCCGCCTTGAAAGTATTCACAGGTTTAAGTACCACTCAAGAAGGCGCACAGGTGCTTCACCCGAGCTCGTCAGCTCAGAGGCTCACACGGGAGCCTTAATTACAACAGTCAAAATGGGGAGCACCCTGTCTTCCATTCCAGCATTTGTGACCCCAAGGCATCATGGTAAATGCAGTCATTAGCACAAATTTGAACAGAGTTTTAAAGTTTTTCACCATAAGTTGGTGCGGCGAGTGCCGTATCTTCGGACACGTGTTTCTGGCTATTTGGCCGTCGTCAGCGAAGAGCAACGTGTAGCTGGCGGGGTTGCTTGAAATGCCGCCTTGAAAGTATTCACAGGTTTAAGTACCACTCAAGAAGGCGCACAGGTGCTTCACCCGAGCTCGTCAGCTCAGAGGCTCACGGGAGCCTTAATTACAACAGTCAAATGGGGAGCACCCTGTCTTCCATTCCAGCATTTGTGACCCCAAGGCATCATGGTAAATGCAGTCATTAGCACAAATTTGAACAGAGTTTTAAAAGTTTTTCACCATAAGTTGGTGCGGCGAGTGCCGTATCTTCGGACACGTGTTTCTGGCTATTTGGCGTCGTCAGCGAAGAGCAACGTGTAGCTGGCGGGGTTGCTTGAAATGCCGCCTTGAAAGTATTCACAGGTTTAAGTACCACTCAAGAAGGCGCACAGGTGCTTCACCCGAGCTCGTCAGCTCAGAGGCTCACGGGAGCCTTAATTACAACAGTCAAAATGGGGAGCACCCTGTCTTCCATTCCAGCATTTGTGACCCCAAGGCATCATGGTAAATGCAGTCATTAGCACAAATTTGAACAGAGTTTTAAAAGTTTTTCACCATAAGTTGGTGCGGCGAGTGCCGTATCTTCGGACACGTGTTTCTGGCTATTTGCCGTCGTCAGCGAAGAGCAACGTGTAGCTGGCGGGGTTGCTTGAAATGCCGCCTTGAAAGTATTCACAGGTTTAAGTACCACTCAAGAAGGCGCACAGGTGCTTCACCCGAGCTCGTCAGCTCAGAGGCTCACGGGAGCCTTAATTACAACAGTCAAAATGGGAGCACCCTGTCTTCCATTCCAGCATTTGTGACCCCAAGGCATCATGGTAAATGCAGTCATTAGCACAAATTTGAACAGAGTTTTAAAAGTTTTTCACCATAAGTTGGTGCGGCGAGTGCCGTATCTTCGGACACGTGTTTCTGGCTATTTGGCCGTCGTCAGCGAAGAGCAACGTGTAGCTGGCGGGGTTGCTTGAAATGCCGCCTTGAAAGTATTCACAGGTTTAAGTACCACTCAAGAAGGCGCACAGGTGCTTCACCCGAGCTCGTCAGCTCAGAGGCTCACGGGAGCCTTAATTACAACAGTCAAAATGGGGAGCACCCTGTCTTCCATTCCAGCATTTGTGACCCCAAGGCATCATGGTAAATGCAGTCATTAGCACAAATTGAACAGAGTTTTAAAAGTTTTTCACCATAAGTTGGTGCGGCGAGTGCCGTATCTTCGGACACGTGTTTCTGGCTATTTGGCCGTCGTCAGCGAAGAGCAACGTGTAGCTGGCGGGGTTGCTTGAAATGCCGCCTTGAAAGTATTCACAGGTTTAAGTACCACTCAAGAAGGCGCACAGGTGCTTCACCCGAGCTCGTCAGCTCAGAGGCTCACGGGAGCCTTAATTACAACAGTCAAAATGGGGAGCACCCTGTCTTCCATTCCAGCATTTGTGACCCCAAGGCATCATGGTAAATGCAGTCATTAGCACAAATTTGAACAGAGTTTTAAAAGTTTTTCACCATAAGTTGGTGCGGCGAGTGCCGTATCTTCGGACACGTGTTTCTGGCTATTTGGCCGTCGTCAGCGAAGAGCAACGTGTAGCTGGCGGGGTTGCTTGAAATGCCGCCTTGAAAGTATTCACAGGTTTAAGTACCACTCAAGAAGGCGCACAGGTGCTTCACCCGAGCTCGTCAGCTCAGAGGCTCACGGGAGCCTTAATTACAACAGTCAAAATGGGGAGCACCCTGTCTTCCATTCCAGCATTTGTGACCCCAAGGCATCATGGTAAATGCAGTCATTAGCACAAATTTGAACAGAGTTTTAAAGTTTTTCACCATAAGTTGGTGCGGCGAGTGCCGTATCTTCGGACACGTGTTTCTGGCTATTTGGCCGTCGTCAGCGAAGAGCAACGTGTAGCTGGCGGGGTTGCTTGAAATGCCGCCTTGAAAGTATTCACAGGTTTAAGTACCACTCAAGAAGGCGCACAGGTGCTTCACCCGAGCTCGTCAGCTCAGAGGCTCACGGGAGCCTTAATTACAACAGTCAAAATGGGGAGCACCCTGTCTTCCATTCCAGCATTTGTGACCCCAAGGCATCATGGTAAATGCAGTCATTAGCACAAATTTGAACAGAGTTTTAAAAGTTTTTCACCATAAGTTGGTGCGGCGAGTGCCGTATCTTCGGACACGTGTTTCTGGCTATTTGGCCGTCGTCAGCGAAGAGCAACGTGTAGCTGGCGGGGTTGCTTGAAATGCCGCCTTGAAAGTATTCACAGGTTTAAGTACCACTCAAGAAGGCGCACAGGTGCTTCACCCGAGCTCGTCAGCTCAGAGGCTCACGGGAGCCTTAATTACAACAGTCAAAATGGGGAGCACCCTGTCTTCCATTCCAGCATTTGTGACCCCAAGGCATCATGGTAAATGCAGTCATTAGCACAAATTTGAACAGAGTTTTAAAAGTTTTTCACCATAAGTTGGTGCGGCGAGTGCCGTATCTTCGGACACGTGTTTCTGGCTATTTGGCCGTCGTCAGCGAAGAGCAACGTGTAGCTGGCGGGGTTGCTTGAAATGCCGCCTTGAAAGTATTCACAGGTTTAAGTACCACTCAAGAAGGCGCACAGGTGCTTCACCCGAGCTCGTCAGCTCAGAGGCTCACGGGAGCCTTAATTACAACAGTCAAAATGGGGAGCACCCTGTCTTCCATTCCAGCATTTGTAACCCCAAGGCATCATGGTAAATGCAGTCATTAGCACAAATTTGAACAGAGTTTTAAAAGTTTTTCACCATAAGTTGGTGCGGCGAGTGCCGTATCTTCGGACACGTGTTTCTGGCTATTTGGCCGTCGTCAGCGAAGAGCAACGTGTAGCTGGCGGGGTTGCTTGAAATGCCGCCTTGAAAGTATTCACAGGTTTAAGTACCACTCAAGAAGGCGCACAGGTGCTTCACCCGAGCTCGTCAGCTCAGAGGCTCACGGGAGCCTTAATTACAACAGTCAAAATGGGGAGCACCCTGTCTTCCATTCCAGCATTTGTGACCCCAAGGCATCATGGTAAATGCAGTCATTAGCACAAATTTGAACAGAGTTTTAAAAGTTTTTCACCATAAGTTGGTGCGGCGAGTGCCGTATCTTCGGACACGTGTTTCTGGCTATTTGGCCGTCGTCAGCGAAGAGCAACGTGTAGCTGGCGGGGTTGCTTGAAATGCCGCCTTGAAAGTATTCACAGGTTTAAGTACCACTCAAGAAGGCGCACAGGTGCTTCACCCCGAGCTCGTCAGCTCAGAGGCTCACGGGAGCCTTAATTACAACAGTCAAAATGGGGAGCACCCTGTCTTCCATTCCAGCATTTGTGACCCCAAGGCATCATGGTAAATGCAGTCATTAGCACAAATTTGAACAGAGTTTTAAAAGTTTTTCACCATAAGTTGGTGCGGCGAGTGCCGTATCTTCGGACACGTGTTTCTGGCTATTTGGCCGTCGTCAGCGAAGAGCAACGTGTAGCTGGCGGGGTTGCTTGAAATGCCGCCTTGAAAGTATTCACAGGTTTAAGTACCACTCAAGAAGGCGCACAGGTGCTTCACCCGAGCTCGTCAGCTCAGAGGCTCACGGGAGCCTTAATTACAACAGTCAAAATGGGAGCACCCTGTCTTCCATTCCAGCATTTGTGACCCCAAGGCATCATGGTAAATGCAGTCATTAGCACAAATTTGAACAGAGTTTTAAAAGTTTTTCACCATAAGTTGGTGCGGCGAGTGCCGTATCTTCGGACACGTGTTTCTGGCTATTTGGCCGTCGTCAGCGAAGAGCAACGTGTAGCTGGCGGGGTTGCTTGAAATGCCGCCTTGAAAGTATTCACAGGTTTAAGTACCACTCAAGAAGGCGCACAGGTGCTTCACCCGAGCTCGTCAGCTCAGAGGCTCACGGGAGCCTTAATTACAACAGTCAAAATGGGGAGCACCCTGTCTTCCATTCCAGCATTTGTGACCCCAAGGCATCATGGTAAATGCAGTCATTAGCACAAATTTGAACAGAGTTTAAAAGTTTTTCACCATAAGTTGGTGCGGCGAGTGCCGTATCTTCGACACGTGTTTCTGGCTATTTGGCCGTCGTCAGCGAAGAGCAACGTGTAGCTGGCGGGGTTGCTTGAAATGCGCCTTGAAAGTATTCACAGGTTTAAGTACCACTCAAGAAGGCGCA